>NW_024429202.1:33337978-33847978 GCF_017639785.1 Mesocricetus auratus | reverse complement strand
ATACTACACAGAATAAGCCTTCTTTGAAAGACAAAATACATATGAAAGTTAAAGGAAGTCAAGGTTCTATGCAGCAAAATTACTTTTCAGTTAGTTTTAACCACACACTTCTCTGCTCCATGATAAGTTTTCTTTGCATTACATTTGATCTATTATAAAGCATAGATACAAAATCACCTATTCTTACATATATGATAGGGATAAGTGAAGTCTCTTGATTATTTTTCAATAATAACATTTTACTTCAGCGAGTATTTTAAAGCTAAAATATATATCATATGCCTTTTTGCAGTATTGTATCAATGATATATATTACACCATGGACAAATCAAAGCTCCATCACTGAGTCAATTTAAACTTTTTTTCATTGGAGTGAATGTTCAAAGTATTAACGGTTTTGATTATGAGTGCAAACCAAGACTTTTATTTTTATATCAGGTATGTACCTAAATATATGAAATAGTTTTATTCAAATATTTAAGTCAAATATTTAGATTAATATTTTATGTATTTTTCTGACATATGAAAATCTTACATGTATAATGATGGTGATAGAAAGTTATGTAGTTTATAAAAATAAGCTGGTAAATGAAAACCGTGAGAAAATACATACAAGCTTACAAATATAATTCTTTGTTTATGTTTGTTCCAGTTTAACTAAATCAGAATAATGCATTCATTTTTGTATCCAAAAACCTGAATATAAATCCAGTGTGGACCACTGGCTTTGTATAAAAACAGTATCAGAACCTTAGGATCTTTGTATGAGAAACATCAAAAGGTATCAACCAGTGAGTTAATGTAACTGTACCCCTGGAAGAAAAGCACATAATGATTTTATAAAAGACAGTATGGAAACCATAACACATATATGCAAGTCAAATATATACACATCTATAAAATGCTAAGGAAAATTTTTTCTTCCCATTTAAAGGACAAATATTTTTTAAACACTTCTTAAGTTACTAAAACATATGCTTGACTTTCTAGTTGTCTATAGTTAAGAGACTTTTTCAAAGATAGCTATTATGTTAGCTTGATTGTTTCTTAGTAAAGATCAGAAATTTTAACTCAAGAAGTAAAAGCATGATCAGTGTCCTAAAATGATAACCCTAGATATGTTACAGTTGAGACCAGGGTCAAATCACACACAGCTTCCCAGGTGCCATGGGTGACCCTGAGTATGTCCAGGTCAGGACCACAGTCTTTAAATTTTTTGTTTCCATTACTTTTGAAATATGTTTTCTTATTAGAAGCTATATACAATTGCATTGAAATATTAAATTGGCACTTTTGTTGGCCAACTCCTTTCTCAACTTCTACTCTAGGTTCAGTCAACACATCAACGTGCAACACAAAGGTAAAAAAGACACTTAGTATTCATATATGGAAAACCAATGTAAGAGAAACACTAAAACTTAAATGACATCTTACTTCTTAGAGTAATGTAGAAATTATGCATTTTCAAGAGCTCTGATTCTTCTCTAACCTCTTTGAACACTATCTTTCAGAAACTTTCCTGTTTTCACAAACATACTATTGGAAACAATGACAGAAGTCAAGACCCAAGGAGACTATTTAGTCATCATCTTTAAGCCAAGATATAATTTTGAAATAGTTTTTCCCCTTACTTTTCTTATTCGACATCCAAGAAACTCAATCTTTAATATAATAAAAAATCAATTTAAAACATCCAGAAAAGCAATTACTTTAGTCCTAAAATTCCTTGGATTTCCCACAGAGAAATTATGAATCATTTCTGAGAATACTCTCTCCTGGTTGAGTATTCAAATTTAAGCAGGAGAGGAATAGCCCAGTCTTTGTGTACATATATACATACATACATGCATACATACATTCATACATACATATATATATACATACACACATGTATAATACATACTTACACATACATATGCAAATATCTGCAGGAAACTAATTAGAACACATTTGACTGTACTTATAGTCTCATCAGTCTCTCCCAAACAGTCATGCATGCTATTTTGTCTTAGGGTCTGCATATGAGAAGGTGCTAAATGCTAAGTGCAAAGTGGCAAAGTCCTGAGTTTAAAACATGTCACTAGCAAGTCATTAAGTCCTTTATGCTTTCATATAATTCTACTTATTTCCTTGTAGAATTCAGGAATTAGAACTTTAATTCACCATGTTTACCTTTCTAATCAATATGGTAAACAATGTTAGCCAGAGATTCTTTGCCCTCCACAGTGAAGGTGGTCACATGGGTGTCAAACTTCCTGAAAGGCCACTCTCCTCTTGTCTGCATTGGGTTTTACTCAGGAGTGTCTTCTCAGGTAGTCAATCTCATTTACTATGTTCAGATTCTTAGCAGTTTTACTTATATTTAAGAAATGTTATTTCGTCAAAAAAGCTTACTTTTCTAAGTAAGCATCCCCCTAGCAACCTTTGAAATGCAGCCTCTGTTCCTGGATTTTGTCCTTGGAAAGGACCCAGAGTGTGGACCCTCATAAAGTCAAATGTTTGAGCACTGATGAGAAACTCTTCAGCTAAGAACTCCATTTAATGCTCTCAGCAAAGGGAGGCAGCGGGGAAGAGGAAACAGGAGAAATCAATTGTGATTTCGCTTTTGCTGGGGATGGTAAAAGACTCCTAAATAAGGATCTGCACTGAGAGCCTGCTGAGAACACTGAGGCTGAGAAGCAGTCAGGACCAGCATGAGGGGCTGTCAAGAGCATGCAGGGGGAGTGCTGTGGCATTGACTGTGAGCTTTTAGAAAGTACTTTAGAGGGCCTTGGTTGCCTGTACCCTGGCAAGAATAACTCAATACCAGGGAATGTGGAATACAGAAACACACAACTTGCTGTGGGAGAGAAGAATAAAGGGATCCGGGATTCCATTAGGGACTCTGTCAAGGGGTAAACCTTAGGAAGGGGCAATTATGGGACATCTTAAATGTCATCCATCCACTCTGATTTAGCAACTTTCACTGAGAAAAACAAACAGACAAGAACTACATGACAGGGTCCCTGAAGTTTGGGCATTTTTATAGGCCAATAGAATGCTAAACTCTTTAAAATGTCCATTTTGTGTGTTAATTTTTAACAACAAGAAGAAAATGCAACAGAGAAGAGTGCGGAAAAAACATACTCATAGAATTGGCAGCTTCTCTTGATATTTAGATCATGTTTATTAAATTTTCCCATCATCAGATTATGTAACACTTCTATCCTTAAATAAACAAAAGGCAAAAAACAAAACAAAGCCAAGTTTACCTTAAAAAGGAAAATCCAAGACATTACTTCTGAAGCTAGAAAATCGTGACACCTGCCCCCCACCCCCTCCACGGTCAGTTTTCCTTTTTGAGAGGACAACATTCCACTCAGACAATTCTGCCTGTGTGTCTGTATTTAAAGCTGAAAACACATGGCTTTATACTTAGTTTCTTAAGTAGAATGCCACCAGGCTTCCTTCTGCTTTCTCTCTCTCTTCTACTTTAGCCATTAAGAAATAGCAACTAAAGGAGAGTTTTCGGGGGGGGCGGGGAAGGGGGGCGAGACACAGGATGAGTATTAAACAAAACTTCTCTCAACCAAGAAATCTTCGACGTCCAGCAAAGAAACATACACTCAAAATACTGCAAGGACAGAAACTTACCTTTGACTCCTCTTTACAGTGCAGGGGCTACAGTAGCAGGGTCCCCGCAGAGTTTTCCCCATGGGCAGAACTGGAAGACTGGTTGAGAGGTTCAGAGAAAGCAAATAGGAGGCTTAGCTACGAAAATGTGGAGAAATCCAAGAATTAAAGTGTCGTAATTTCGGTTAGAGGAGAGTACAGTCTATTTTGTAGAATATATGACTCAGTGCATATTTCTTTGCCATTGTTTTCGGGTTCACTTAACCATAAAGAGGGAAGACAGCTCAGTGAAGCATGGCTGGCTTGACAATAGGCTTTCTGCAGGTTAGCCAAATTCAACTGGCAAAAGCTCTCCCCACACCCTTTTGTCTGCTTCGTTTGCACCATAATGTCGGACCTTCCTCACATATTTCACAGATCTAGTCTGGCCATTTATCCCCAGAGATAGAAAAAGTCATTTTTGGTCCTGTCCTTAAAAGTTACTTTATAAAGTATTGTGCAGTTCCACCGACAAAAGATACAAAAGCGTAAATGCATTTCACATGGCCACAATTAGGGCTTCTGTTTCCGCTCTCCTGCCCTTGTCAAAGCTTTGATTTAGTTTTCCTCGGTTTTGTCCAAGGGTCATTACAGATGTCTGCAGACAATTAGCATCTCCCCCCACAGCACTCCCCAATGAGATGATTAGCAAATTAAAACTTTGCATTCTTGTCTGTCCACTGAGACCTCTTGGGAAAGATCAGCAGCTGTGATTATTTGTGAGGACTCAAGGCAGGCATCAAGGTGCTTGCCTCTACATTTGGGGAGCTAAATATTAAGTTAGCAATTCAGAATCCCATTAGGTCACGTGTTCCAGCGTTTAATGAAGCATTCAGCTCTGAAACTTAGAAGCAATTGTATCCTTGATGGGGTGGGGGTGAGAAGGAGCACTGTGCACCCATGCCATACATGATCCATGCCAACTCCTACCCATTATAAACTGGACTTGGCATAGCATTTGGACTGTTGAGCGAATTTTCAGCCTCTAATGTAGAAACTGAGCCTCTGCTCTGCATAAGGGCTCAGTATAAAGTTTAACGTATGCACGACCTACAGAGTCAAGTAAATGCCAACCATAAATGAAGTATTCAAATGATCCTGAAGAGATCCGGGTCTTCAGTTTCAAGGAGCAATTGAAACATAGGAAAAACTTTCTTGGCTCCATCTTTGTTTTAGGAGAGCAAATGTTTGATTAGGTTAGCAGACGGCAGAGGCGGAAGGCAAGGCTTTTGGCAGGAATACCCCAACCATATATAGGATATAGAATCTACATAGAGGTCTGATAAAGGAGGCCCAAATGTCAGGCTTCCATTCAAAATATACATCCTGGAAAAAATAGACGCATTTTTCAAGTGTATACACTAAAAGAAAGTTCTCTATCTCTTCATTTTTCTTCATAATTTTGTGGAGGTATATCATACAAGTAAGTACCTGTAGAGAAGTCAGTGGGTTATGAAAAGATGGAAGGCAATATTAATATTAACTGTAAAAATGAACCTCATGTACTAGCTAGCTGCATCATCTGCCTCCTAAGTGTCTCAGGAACTCAAATCATAGGCAGTCAAACACCTCCCTGGCACCTCTGATTGATGTACTGTCTTAAAGTAGAGAGAGAGCTTTTTTTTCTTCACTAAAATGGATTGCCATTGCAAAGGGGCTCTCTCTATATTATTCCAGGAAATCATCCTCCTGCTCCTAAAACAAAGCAGGCAATTGACAAATTCTGAAACACAAAAAAAGAAGCATCTGTGATGATAGAGGCTATCTGTTTTATTAAGTACTACAGAGCAAAAGTACTTGTAATTTCCTACCTCAAGCCCAAAGCCCAAAGTCTCTGTCCACAAAGTAAAGGTGGACAGAGAAAAGCTATGAAGACAGGAACAGGAATTGGCCCATTAACCACTCCTTGGACCTGATCAACAAGTAATTTCCCACTGGACAGGGTGGCTCCGGCCCATAATCCCAGCATTTAGGAAGCAAGAATTTCTGTAAACTCAAAGTCAAGTGGAATTCCATAGTGAATTGCAGCCCAACCCAGGCTGTTTTGTGAGACCTTGGCAGAAATAATGATAAATGATTATGATGATCATGATGGTGTTGGGTACGACAACACATCTGTAATCCAAGCACAGACTGGATAAAGAAAGGCACATTCCTGGGGCTTGCTGGCCAGCCAGTCTAGCTAAAACAGTCAGCTACAGGTCCAGTGAGACGCTCTCACAGAGAAGATCTGGAGAAAGACACGGGAAGACATCAGACAGCAATCACTGGCCTCAGCACAAGCAACAGACACACAAACACATACAGGAAGAAATGTAAGAAGGAAAGAATGAAAAAAGGAAAGAAGGAAATCTAAAAACTAATCTCTACTTAAAATATCAACATTAAATAACTATAGCAATAAGCTGAGGTGAGCTAAGCTAATTTTTTCTTTTTATTTGTAAGATGTTCTAGGACCACAAAACACAGCATTTAATTAACCTAGTTGAATCATCAAGCAGTTTGACTTACAGCGCAGAAGCCCTTCCTCACCTGCAGAACTTTGTGTTACTATGTTATTCCTTTTATCACAAAATCAGGGTTATGCCTACCCCACAAAGGAGCTTGGGTTTCATAATAAGGACACAGAAGCAGTTGCCTCACGAGCAAAAATACAGGCATAAAACATGGTGACTAGTAGTGTGGATGGACAATAAGGGTACCCTGCCAGAGCTGCCATCTGCAACGTCCAGTTTTTAACCACCCAGCTTCTGTGAACGTGAAGAGCTCTACCTTGCAAAGGTCATGCATTCTCCATCGTACTCTGACAGCCTCCTCTGCCATTTTCTCTTCTGCAGAAGTTTTGCTCCTTATGAGAAAAGTGAGTGTTCTCATTAAATGTAATTATTTGTGGGAATAAACATTAGGGAATTACCACAACCAACACTCTTTGGATGGTGCTTTTGAAGGACATGTATCACTGGATATAAACTGAGATTTCAAAAGACTTCTGCTATTCCCAATGTTCTCTCTGACTCCTGCTACCAGATCAAGACATGCACTCTCAGCTGTTCCTCATTGCATGGGCTCAGGGACTAAACAAAGTGACTGGGTCCATTTAGGACAGTAGGAGGCAAAAATAAAATGGTGTTGGTAAAAGAACTATGAAATTTGATAAATTTGGATCTAGGAATTAATGTCATTAGAGATTCCCTAACATAGAGAACGAGAAAACTCAGGTATTTATACTATGAGAAGAGAGGATGAGTCAGTGGACAAGGCCAAGGATAAAAAGCTAATGACACAGGAGAGAACAAAGGTAAAGTGATGAAACCTGGAAGACAAATTAAAAAGTGATTTAAGAATAAGCGAAACATCAGAGCAACCTCATGCCACAAAGTGCAAAAACAACAAGGAGACCTGACCTTAGTTGTTAGACACAAGTGACACACACAATATAAACATGTATATATTGCAATAATTATTTGAACATGGCAAAATGAATAGGAAGGTGTCTAAGTAAATATGGAAATAATTATGAATCTCAGAAATATATTTACAGCGGAAAATTTTATCTATCTGTCTATCTATCTATTTGAGCAACATGCTAACAACTAGTTAAATACCAGGCACTAGAGACAAATCCAGGCAGAACTCTGCTTGGTGAGTTCATAAGTAGTCCAAGAAGTAGAAACAGTGGACCACATGAAGGATTTTGATTTTTAAACGGACCAGGATGGGGTCATCTCAATTGTGTAATTATAGTCTCAAGCCCTTCCCATTGTTTCACTCTCCACTTTTTCATTGTGTTCCAATATCTTATTAAAACAGATATTCTCATTATACTATCAGGAGTGGCATCAAAAATTCTTGTGTGGATTTTCCCTTCCTCATCTCCACCAGTTTTAAGCATAGTATCAAGGGACTGGAGTAAGATCTCCCCTCCACACTGCCTACTCTCCTGAACTCCTCTGTAAAGTGTTGGTTTCATTAACCAGATTGAACTCTTTAAATGTTATCAACATTGAGTAATGCGCAAGAAAAACTCCATAGAAGCCAATTTTCTTTTGAAATTGGTATTTGTCTTACCAATTTCATCTTCTTTGGGAACAGATAACAGTTTGTTCTTAAATTGGAATTTAAGACTGAGTTTCTGTACTTCATTTCATATTTTATTATTATTCTTTATTAATCTCATTACTTGTTATTTTTAAGACAGGGTCTACCTTGTAGTCCAGGTATTCTGCAATCCACTTGTAGTTCAGGTAGCCTTTAACTCATTTGTAGTTGATGTTGGCCAGAACTCAGAGATCCTCCTACGTTAGCTTCCATAGAGCTGAAACCTTAGACATCAGCTATTGTACCCTTTTAAACATTCAGATTGTGCAGCCACTGTTTTGTTGGCCCCTTTTATCTTTTTTATCTTTACAGTACTGAAGGGCCATATCCAGGACCTTGTGGTATAGGTATAGGCACTCTACCACCCAGAAACCCTAATTTCCTTGTAATGTACTTTAAAAGATCTAGATTTTATAAAAGTGGGAGTACTATATTTTTTTTTGGTGAAAGGATTTTTGGACTTAGGATATCAAAAGGAAAAGAGTCTGAAGCAAAAGAATAAGCTCCCTGTAGTAGACACAATGCAAGGTGAGTTCATTTTTGTCATTTTGCTTGACTTTCTTTTTGTAAGCGTTAGCCTACTGAGAAAATTCCATGCATGAGGCTGTAGTCGACTGAAGAGAACTCAAACAAAAAGATGTTCGACAGGGTAGCTTTTCCTCAAACCGTCAAAATTGCCATGGAATGAATCTCAGAGACAAGAGATTTAAGAGAAAGAAAGATATTTCTGCTTCCTGTGGCATGGTTCCTTCATAGATAGAATGCTTTGCCAACTGCTTTTCCCTAACCACTTCTTCTGTTAAGGATTCATTGAGATTCCATTTGGCCGTCTCCCAAACGTTCTTGTACTGCCTTTGGCCAATAACCATTCATCAAGAATTTGCTCGCTCTGAGCCTCTGAAATAGGCTCGTTCTATGCTTTTTTGCCCAAGTGCAATCAGAAGGATTTCCACCTAAGAATGTGGAAGACCATCATGTCTGTGTGTAAATGTGCTTTCTCAGGGCGGTTTTCAGGTCTGCTTGTCTGTAATTATGTCTTCCCGCTCTTTCTCATTGTGGCAAACTACTGCTGGTGTAGGTTTTCAGCTCAAATGTAGGACATTCATTTAAAATAGGATTGGAGATCAATAACTGATCTTTTAAGATATCAGTTATGGCCAAATGGTTAGGTGAGACATGCTAAAAAATGTCTCTATATTGAGTTCAGATCTAAGTGTACATCATGTATTAGTTTGTTAATCTGACAATATTCACCCAGTGGCCCCTGGAAAGTCCTTCTACTACATGCATTTTTAATTGCATTGTCCAAATGGTCGGGGGACCCACAGTCACTACACCTTTTACAAATATCTAGTAAGGCAGCAAGGGGAATATTTGGCAAGAAATTTTCCCGTGGTACCCAGTTATCAGGACAGTGGTCATCAGCTTTTTCTCATGTTAAAAACTAAAACGATTTTGATTTTGAATCTCCTGATTCTCTATGTAATATCTGATTTAAAATCACTTATTCTTCATAAAAAATAAATGTTATTAACAAAATTTAATGCTTTTGTAACCAAAATTACCTGGTACACAAAACATAAATGTTATTCATATTCGTGTCTGTATATGCAAAGTGGTTCATAAGTATATTACCAAAAGACCAACAGACACTTAAGACAATTATTTGATAGTGCTGTGGAATAATCCTTCTATACATTCTTAATGTATGTATTCCTCTCATTGGGTAATAAAGTAGCTCATTGACCTATAGCAAGGCAGGATAAATTTAGGCAAGGCAATCAAACTGTGGATATTGGAAAGAGGAATTGAGATAGCAACCAGTCAGATGCTGAGGAAAAAGGACATGTAGAAAAAGGAAGTAACAAGCCATGAACACAGGTAAAAAAAAATAAGGGTTAATTTAAGGGTAAGAATTATCTAGTAACAATCCTGTACTACCAACCCATCATTTATAAGTAATATTAAGCCTCTATGTCAGTTACTTGGGAGTAAGTGATCAGGACAGGAAAACTCCACTTGCCTAACTTATTCTAGAAGTTGACTTTCCAGTGGACAGCGACTAAAATTGGTATCAATACACTTTTTGCATCCATTTATAATTCACTTAGAGATATCTCTTAACTCGAGGAGATGGAACTAGAGAATGAGTCCAGAGATGAATGCTTGGTAAATGCTTCACAACTGATATTAGTACTCCCCAAGTCTATTAAATAAAGCCATGAAAGTCAAACACTAAGTGATGAATTTGACCATGACTTATCTAACGAGAGATACAATTATTTTTTGGGGATAGGTGATGAATAGCATCTAGTGAAATTATTAATAATCTTATTATTGCTAAAATACGGTAGGACCAAATGATGATTAACAACCCAAGCACTTTTGATTGCTTTCAAAACACCATGACTTTTCAAATATAAAATATGGTTGTGAAAGCAAAACACAATCTATAAGCAAATATTAGAAAATCTGCTATAGAATGATAAAATACATAGTATCAGTTTATATCCCAGAACATTAATCAACTACATCTGTAAAGTTATAACTGTATTATAATTAAGATCTGTCTACTTATGGATGGTACACAAAGCATTGCTAGCCACAAACATAAAGATTAGTAGTAGATATGTGTCTAGTCATCACCTTGTCTGTGATAAGTTACCATGAAGACATCTTACATTTTAGACTCGGACTATGAATAATATATTAACAGCTTGTCATGGAGAACGCTGTCATCCTATGGTCCTTCCAACATGATTTTTTAAAAATATCACATATGCTTACAGAGTAAAATATATGTGTTAGTTTTTGTGTTAAGTCCACAGATAGAAATAAAATGTACATTTAGCAAGACCATTGGGCATATCACACTGTTCAATGATGTTGGGAAGAGAGCAATGGATCTCAACATTTGGGTCGCAATGCCTTTGGCAAACTTCTATATCCAAAGGCATTTACATTAGGATTCATATCAGTAGGGAAATTGCAGTTATGAAATAGCAATGGAAATAACTATGCTCAGGGGTCAACACAACATGAGGAACCTTATTAAAGGGTAACAGCCTTAGGAAGGTGGAGAATCATGGCTCTAGATTGAAGGTGTTAGAAGCAGCCTGAGCACAAGGTTTCCCTTTGATTTTACCCATCCTTCTGCTTCTTCACTTTACAATGGCCAGACTAGAATTTCTCTTCCTCATGGAGTTCATGGAAAACACAACACCAAAGTCAATCATGAACCCTAAAAGCAAGCCAGCCATACAGCCCACTCTGACTCTCGTTTATCTTTCTTCCCTAGAGTAGCAATAGGAATTTTCAGACCTCTACTCTCTGATGGAGCATATGATTCTCATAGCCTGGGCTGCTGGATGAAGGAATCCTAAGAGAGGCTGCAAAGAATCTGAACAGATAGCTGGACCTCGCGGTTTCTCCACTTCAGATGACACCAGTAGTTCAGAACCACCATGTTCCTTGTCAATTCTTGGAGTGGGGAAAGGTATGTGATGCTGTCTATAGCATGAGCAATGGCAACTTTATTGTCTTGTATTTGTTTTTCTTCTTATTAGAAAAATGAGGCTAAGAGTTTTCTGCACACACCAGTTTCAAATGTGTGTTTCAGTCCATTTGCTTTGTCTGGTAACTAATGAAATACTAGTGACTGGATATGATAGTCACTTTCCAATGTGCTGTGACAAAATTCCTGGCTAACGTCACTTGAGGAAGTAGGGTTTGTTTCAGATGCAGTTGGATGATAGAATTCTTCATGAAGAAGAAGTCATGGCCATGGAAATTTGAGACAGCTGCACATGTTGCATCATTCTAGGATCCCAATTCATGGCATGATGCTGCTCATTCTTAGTGTTTGTCTTCCATATCAATCAACCCAACCTAGTAACTAACTCACATCATAGTATGTTGTTTAGTTGTCACTGTCATCAACCTAGAGTACCTTAGGAAGAGAGGACAGCAAGTGAATAGCTGACTCTATGACATTAGTGTGCTGGCTTAATGTGATGATAGATTATGACCTAATAAAATTTGCCTGACAATCAGAATGCAAATCTAGCCACAGCCATAGAAACCAGACAGTGGTGGTGCACACCTTTAATCTCAGCACTATAGAGGTGTATAAGACAGGAGCTCAGGTTCTCAGTCTGTATTCAGAAATCATTCAGTCCCTAGCCAAGCTGAGGATTTGTGGGACAGGATCACCCCTTTCTGTCTGAGATAGCGGTAAGAGTTAGTGCTTGGCTGCTTTGCTTTTCTGATCTACAGCTTGAACCCCAATATCTGTCTCTGGGTTTTTATTATTCACACTACACATGTATGTGAGGCATTTTCTGGATATCTAATTGTAAGAGTGTCAGGAACACTGTGGGCAGTACCTCCCCTAGGCAGGTGGGTCTGGGCAAAGAGGGAAAGTTATAGAGCCATGAGCTAAGTTTTCCAGACAGTAAGCAGCTTGTCTTCACGGTTTCTGCTCCAGCTTTCTACCTGGAGCTGTGGCCTTTCCTCAGTGATGACAGTTACCTAAAAACAGGAGGTGAAATAAATGTTTTCCTCCCCTCAGTTTCTTTGGGTCAGAGTATTTATAGCAGTAAAAGAAAAGCAAAGTGGAGCACACACCTAGAGATTTGTCTCCTAGGCGTTGCTAGTTCCTGTCAAGTTGATGATCAATATTAATCATCGCACTGGGTAAGTAAATTATAATGAATGAGGTGTTATTTCAGCTTATGATTCTGGTCAAAAGTTAAAGCATCACGAGTGCTGATGTTTCTCTTGCCGCCAAGGTCTTTCTGTGAAGCTGTGTTGATGGACATGAAGCACATGGGAGACTTGGAAATGCTGGCAGCTACAGGCTACATATCCTTGTGATGCCATGATAATCCATCCATCACTGCACAAATTAATCTGCTCCTAATGTCAGCATCTGTCACCTTGTCCTATTGTTTAATAATCTTCAGATGGGACAAATGGGGATAAAATTTCAGTGTGAGATTCTTGTGGGGCAAAAGCATGTTAGAACTATAGCAGAATATAAGACTGTAGGTGAACTACAGGTTTCTGGGGTAACAGAACAGATCAGGTTACACAATACAATCTAGGTGGTCGTGTAATGGCTGTCTCACACAGGGTAGTGGCTCAGACTGTGGTGCTTCTTGCCTCATCAGCTCCAGTGTGGTCCTCAAGGCTTGGAAGATTACTGGTTATGAGTCAGTCTTTCCTCCACATTGGAAAGCCAAAGGAAGCAGACCCTGATAAGAGTAAAGGATGAAGGATGACATCAGGAAGAGCAACAGCAGCAACAGAGTAGATAAATGTGCAACTGAGACTGAAGACAAGCAGGCAAAAGGAAACCACCTTTGTTTAACCTCATTTCAGCTGGGATGTCACAGTAAGCAGCAGCTCATATTTAGGATGTGTCTCTCCACTTTAAATGATATGATTAAGAAAATCCCTTGCCAAAGCACTCTTTGAATTGCCCTTTAGTTGATTCCAGATACAGTCAACTTGACAACCAAGATCAGCTATCGCAGAAGGGGAGTAGGACATGACCAAGAACACACTCTCTATCTCAAAGTTAAAAAATGTGTATATGCTGTTTGTGCATATGTATATTTGTGTTTGTGCATGTATGTGTGTGTGCGTGCATGTGGGTGTGTGTGTTTGAATATGAGTGGTTATATGTGTATCCTGTGTGTATGTGCCTGTGTGTGTGTGTGTGTGTATGTATGTATGTGTGCTGTGTATGCGTTATGCATCTGTGAAGGAGTCTTTGTGTATGTGTGCCTCAATGTGTGTATGTGTATGTGTGTGCTGTGTGATTGTATATGTATTTGTGTATGAGCCTTTGCCAGCATGTGCCACAATATGTGTGTATGGCTCTATGTTTGTGTCTGTGTGTATGAGACTCTCACTGTGTCTACATGTGTGTGCCTGTGTGTATGTGCCTCTGTGCATGTTTCTATATATGTTTTTGTCAATATGTTCAAGAGAGTCTGGTGCATATATGCTTCTCTATGTATATGTAACTCTGTGTGTGTATGTGTGTGTGTGTGTGTGTGTGTGTACAATGTGTGTGTGCCTGTGTATGGGGACACCAGACTTTGAGCAGAGACCTACTTCCCCATCGGCTTGGGAGTAGGCAGCTGTAAGACAATGTTTACTAAAAACATGTTTACTAAAAACAATACAATGCCCGGAGCAATAAGTTCCTGAAAAGGGCTTGCCCACAGGAACTGCCCTGTCCTCGATCTTTTCCAAAGACTAACTGCCTCCTCAGATCCACCCACCTCCACCTCTGGTGTCAGGGTATATATTAACTAGCCAGAGTAGGAATAAGGGAGATCCTTCTTGAGGAGCCTTCTGGTCTGTGTCATCAATCCCTGACACCCTCCGCACCTTCTCGGACACAGGCTGCTGCAGCAGGCGTGGCAATTGGAGGTCCCACCGAGATGTGAAAGTGAGGTAAGTGGACAGGGTCGTCCCTTTTGCCAGCCAGGGACAGATGGAGGAAAATAGGAAAAGAAACGATGGGAAATAGTCCCTGGAAGTTTAAATTACAGTATCACGTAAAAAAGTTACTTGAAGAACAGGGAACTACAACCATGGAAGGCTTTTTAAAATGGATTGAATGAGCAAGTCCGTGGTTCATTACTGGGGCAGGCTTAAATGTCCCAGATTGGGAGGATGTTTGCTATGATATTCAGAGAGCCGGGTGTTGGTGGTGGCACACGCCTTTAATCCCAACACTTGGGAGACAGAAGTAGGTAGGATCGAGGCCATCCTGGTCTATAGAGCCAGTTCCAGGACAGCCTCCAAAAGGATAGAAACCCAGTCTCAAAAAAAAAGAAAAAAAAAGGTAAAAACAGAAATAAAAAAATCTCCAGTTTTCGACTGATCCACTGAGGTCAGGAAAGTAAAGGGGAACTGAGAGATCTAAAAGGCTAGCCAGTAAGTAAGGCTATGCAGATGTATTAAAAAGGGGTACCAAGCTAGGGGTACCAGATTAAATCTCCAGGCCTTTTCCTGACAAAGGTCAGGAAAGTAAGGGGACCCTGAGAGATCGCCCTCAGTTGGAGGGTGGATTGGATTAAATCTCCAGGCCTTTGCCTGACAAAGGTCAGGAAAGTAAGGGGACCCTGAGAGATCACCCTCAGTTGGAGGGTGGATTGGATTAAATCTCTGGGCCTTAGCCTGACACCAAGGTCGGGAAAGAGGGAACCCAAGAGATTGCCCTCAGTTGGAGGGTGGATTGTGTAAATCTTAAGGTTTTTTGCCTGAGGGAACATCCTGGGTTGAAGGATGGATTGAAAATGGGTGAATAGCCAGGCGTTGGCGGCACATGCCTTTAATCCCAGCACACCTTTAATCCCAGTACTTGGGAGACACAGGCAGGCAGATCTCTTGAGTTCAAGGCCAGCCTGGTCTATAGAGCAAGTTCCAGGACAGCCTCCAAACAATACAGAGAAACCCTGTCTCAAAAAAAATGGGTGAATCAAAAAAATTGTTAACAGTAAAGAGGTGCTGGTATTAAGTACAGAAAAAGACAAAGACAAAGGTATATGGAATGGAAAATTTTGTTTGCATTTAAGTTCTATTTTGTGAGTCATCTCTAAAAACTTTTGGCCAAAAGCCTGGCCTCTCCACCTTGCATCTACAGAGTTACTAGGAGTAGGTACGGCTGTACCTCATGACTGTAGCTCAAATGGAGGAATGATGTATGTGTGTATGTGTGTGTGTGTGTGTGTGTGTATCTGTATGTGTGTGACTATGTGTGTTTGACTGTGTGTATGTGCCTAACAGTGTATGTATGTGCCGTGTGTATGGATGCATGTGTGTATATACATCTCTCTGTGTGTACCTGCATGTATACATATGGCTTTGTTTACATACATGTATGTGTATGTGAGTGCACACATGTGTCTCTGTGTGCCTGTGTCCCTTTCCCTTTCATATAACAGGGATGTCTGAAGAGATCATGACTTTTTCAGTGCTTCAGTGGTACCTTGGACTAGAACTTAATAACTTTTTAAAATTTTATTTATTCACTATGCATACAGTGTTCTGTCTGCATATATGCTTGTACACCAGAAGAGGGTATTAGATCTTGTTACAGATGGTTGTGATCCATCATGTGGTTGCTAGAATTGAACTCAAGACCTCTGGAAGAGCAGCCAGTGCTCTTAACCTCTGATCCATCTCTCCAGCCTGAACTTAGTAACTTTTAAAATCAGGATTCTTCAGGTTTTTGTCTTCTCAATACCATTCCACAAGATCAAAGACTAGTGGGTCTGGAAGGGAAAACATGCCCTGATACCTCCCCAACCACTTACATGTCTCTACAAGCCACTGGCATCCTTTGCTCTGTATATTAGCACAAGGAAAGCAGCATAACAAAAAAGAAGCATTTTACACCCCCAAAAAGCACCAATGATATATAGATGCTTGTCTAGATCTCTAGTTCTCCTTTTAGAGTTAATTGAAATGTGTCTGAAAAGTTCCAGTTAACTTCACACATCAGGATATGGTGTTACTGGGAATTAGATTCTTTACAGGTGTAAAACAGGAAGTCATGTTGGGTTATGGTGGGCCTAAACACAATGGTTAAAGTTCTTAGGGGAAGAAAAATTGCACAGAGACAAGAGTGGACTGAGGCAAACATAGCAGGTTGGGAAGACATTACTAGCAGAGACAAGCAACTGGAGACAGAAGATGAAACAAGAGATAAAGGAGACTTTGAGGAGAAAAGCCTATTGTTCACCAGCATCATCTCAGACAGATAATTCCCAGAATGCTAGAAAATTGATTTCTGTTTTTGTTTTTTTTCTCAGCTAGCAAGCTGGTCAAAAGTAATTCTCACGTCCCCAAGATACCAGTAGAACTGGGAAGAGGTAAGGAAAACCCAAACAAAGACGAGCACCTAGATCCTGGTATGATAGCCTGCAACTTTAATCTCAGCACCATGAAGCAGAGACAGACAAATCTCCATGAGTTCAAGTCCAGTTTAGGCTACATAGTGAGTTCCAGGGCAGCCAGGGCTACATAGTGAGACCCTATCTCCCACATATGCATATACACTCATATACATACATTTCAAAAACAGAAGTAGTTGTGGGTGCTAAGATGATGACAAAGCCCTTTGTAAGATCAGTGCACAACCTTAACCACTGGCCTGCTTCTCCAGCTCCTGAGGTGTTCTTTACAGTTATGAACATCATCCTTAAAAGGGGGTTGTCCTGTGTCCAGTGCCTTAATAGTGTTTTCATGCACTTTCTCCTGCAGTGTTGTTTATCCTGTGAGCATCGTCCTTAGGGTCCTTAGGTTATAGTCTACCCTGTGTCCAATGACTTGCTATCCTGTTCAACTGGGTTCCTAAGAATTACAGATATTTTCACTCACATTCTAATTTCTAGGAGATTAGTCAGCCATGCATTTTGATCTTCAAACACTTCATAGAACTGCAGAAAATGGCATTTGAATATTTTAATATTTGTACTCTGTTGACATGAGACTCAATTGTAACTGAAAGTAGCAAGAGATTCCCGAGAAAATGTTGGGCACTGATGTCACTCCCCCTGGAGTCCATTCTGTCCTCAGATAATGGCCTCTTGGGTAAAGAACCGCCCCCTCTTGGACTGCTGACTTTGGACACACTGTTCTACTATGCTTGCAGGATATAATTTAAAAGACTGATGAAACTATCCAAGTTAGCGTAAGAAACATTTCTATCTCCCTGCTTCTGTGTTGGTCAATCTGATACTCTAGGCCTTAGTCAAAGCTGATTGCCCCTATGTTGCTTTGAGACTTGGGTGACTGTCCAGTCTACTGTCTCTGTCTTCCCTGCACCTTTGCAAGTTGCTCACCTACACTTCCTGCCTACCCTAGTATTGTTATCTTCCTCCTCAGGTCTTTGATGAGGTTGAATAATAGACTGTCCCAATTATTGTTCTCTCTCCCTAGATAAAATATTAGGTACTAGACTTAAAATTTCCACCTTAGTTCAGCCCTATAATAATCTCTGTGATGCCTTTACCCTAGGACTGGATATGTAGTTCTTGCCATTTGCTCTTGTTGTTTTACTGGCTTTAGATCTTGAGGGAGTATGTTTGTACTTCTCCTTTTCCTAGCACATACTTGAATTTTGCATCTTGCATATAGTTTTGTATAAAGTCTGAATATTTTCTTTAGACTCAAAGGGGAATTTCAGGGATAGATCTTACTAGGCACCTGCAGAGCTGACCTGGGAATGGTCACAGGTGCATACCTGGGGTGTGACATAAAGATCTTGGATTCCGGTCAGACCTTGGAGAGCAGTTGAGATAGTCAGAGTGCTGACCTTGGGTCATTGGTTTCTCATGTAAGTGATTTCTCCCTAATAAAATAGCATACCACATCCCTATCCCATGCATGGTAATCTTACTCTTATATTATCACATTTAATATTGTTCTTTGTGCAGAACCTTGATCTTATAGTCTACAGGTGGTTCCTTAAGCCTGTCCCTGGAATGTAGGACACAATCCTTCCAAGCTACAGAGGCATGTGTCTTGCAACAATTTTTAATAGTTAAAAAATATCTGTGACAAATGCTTCTCGAACACCATGGCACTGAAGTAGCAGTTTTATCATAGCCAAAGTATTGCACATGCATTCAACCTAAAGTGTATTTTTGTTTGTAAATGGTGTAAATGGAGTGGAACATACCTCTTAATTCAAACTAGGCATGATGGATGTGCTATGGAAAGTCTGTGAGTGAGGGATTCATACGTGCCTTTAGACCATTGCAGAAGTGGGTGTGAATACATGCTCTCAAGGGTGGCCACAGGTGGAGCCTAACCCATCTTCCTGACTCACAGCTTCTTTTGGTTCCTACCAAAAAGCTCAAGGAATGTGATCAAGCACATGCTACTGCACTGCAGCTCACTGCTGTCTGCAGCAGGTTCGAAGAGTCGTTCCAACTGTAGCTCATTCACACAGTTCATCCTGGACAGAGACCTTCATGCTTTGGCCAACAGAAGTGATGGTTTTGCTTGGAACTGTCTCCGCTGAATAGAGGCCCTGGCACAAATTTTAAATTGGACATTTCATTTACCAAAATGACTGCAAAAAATCATTCTTATAACAAAAGCCCAAATCTATATGCATTATAGACTGTTTTAACAAAAGTAACTTGGGAATGAAAGGGCTCATTTTAGTTTACAGGTCAGTTTATCAGTCTTTGGGAGAAGTCAGAATGGGAATTCAAACAGGACAGTACCTTCAACCAGAAACCAAGGAGGAATCCTGCCTACTGGCTTGTTCCCTGGCTCACTTTCAGCTAGCTATGTTTTAAAAGCTCAGGGTCACCTGCACAGGGACAGTAACCCTGGACTGTGGACTGACTACTTCTGCCTTAGTTAGTAATCAAGAAAATAACCCCAAAGATATATCCGTAGGTCAGTCTGACTGAGGCAGTGCCCCAGTGGAGATGTCCTCTGATAACTCTGGACTGTGTCAGATTGACAGTTGAAGCTAGCTAGGAAACCTTGCTTTGTGGAAACTGATGTTTAAGGATAAGCTTCCTATAATTCCCGACCTAGCTCTTCTCAGAGTCAGAAGCCTAATTCTATCTAGAACATCTCGCATGCTTACAGTGATGAAGACAGCATTCTACATGAATCATATCATCTCTAGAATTTGGATATTTAAATACTAAGAAGCATTCAATAAGGTTCCCATGCCTAGACTCTTGCATGCTAACACTAGTGACCTTGGACCTGGGTCCTATGTATACTGAGGTGAGGGCAGCCATACTCCTGGCTTGTGTGGTTGCATTGAGTCATGAAAATGAAGTTTGATTGTCTCCTTAAAACTTATTATAATATTCCAAAACAGAAAAGCGGGTTGGATTGTTAGTGTGCACCATTGTCAGTGAATACACTTCCTTTCCTCATTTGGCATCTGCCTTATGTATTCTTGTACTCATTGTTATGTCTCAAACAGAACCCTGTACATAAGGTCAATCAACTGACCCCTGACCCCTATGGCACGTTGAGATATTAAGAAGAATCTGTCATCTACTTTCTCTTCTTTACACAGGGTTCACTGGGGAGTCACATCCTGAGCTTACCCGGTGTCTTGGATGAGCTGATAGCTTCTGCATGGGCATTTTCTGTCATTGAGGCCATTGATAAGGAGAATTCAGCAGGTCTCTGATTATGGCTTCTATAGTTCAGCATCTATTTTCATTATGTGTAGGGTGAACCTGTAGTGAATACACCAGGCTTTGACTTTGACAGGTGCTTCTAAAGTTAACTTAAAATGAGAACCTACTTCTCACAAACTTTCCCCAATTATTCTCCTTCCCTACTTTTCTAGGTCTTAGTTTCCTCTTACCCTTCTAACCTCTGCTATTCCATTATGGTTATAGGTTTCTAATGTCTCCCTAACAGCTTCTACTCAGCAAGTGGTGAAAAATGGACCATGTTGTAGCTAACAACGCAGTAGTGAACTCCACGGATTGAGCACTTAGTCTGTATGTTCTGGTTCCCACAGAGATCACTCCTAACTCATCATGAGACTCAGCAGCAGAAGCCTGGACATCCTCACCCGCAGCCGCATTTGTGAGCATCCAATTAGGGGTTAGACACTCTGCAAGCAAATTACATTCACCCAGCACCTGTGCAGGGCCAAGGCCTTGTTTCGGCACTTCCCACAATTAGTAGAGGGCAGCTTCTTCCATGGGGTGTAGCCAGTTGGTGTGATGAGCAATTCTCCCCCAAAGAGCTGCAAGAGACAGCTGGTGACTGTGCTGGCAACAGCACTGCCTCAGTGTGTGTGCCCATAAAAATACACGATGATGGTCCCCGTCTAGGACAGCATTTCACTAGGCTTGTCTGCTCTTGCCCTCTCTTCAGAGTCTCAAGGGGCTGCACAATTCCCACCCCATTTCTTCAACACTTCTTCCAGCAGAGAGGCACAGTGAGTGTCCTCTCCACAGCTGCGTTTCTTGTTCACTTTCTCTGTCCTGTCCTAGGATGGGGTCCTTGTATACACCCGTTACGATTCATATTAATTCCTGTGTAGTCTGAATAATTTAGAAATTGTAGGGAAAAATAGATTGGGAGTAGCATCTACTTTCAGGGAAATTGGGAAGCCTGGGCTCAACAAGACCTTGTTGTTTGGTTGTTCTAGAATATTGCACTTAGTGACACTAAAGAAATTGTCCCTGAGGGACAAAGGCATTCTAGAAATAGGAAGTTTCAAGGTGCTTCTGTCAAGGCCCCAGTGGCTTCCTAAAATAATCTATTCAGTTTATGTTTTGGGAGAGTCAGTGATTACAGTTTTCTCAGCAATTTTACATATTCGGTGGACTTTCATAAGATAACAGTCAAAGAGCAACCTACCCAGGTCCCACAGAGACTGCTGTGGAATTATCATTCTTGTGTAAGGCAATAGAGTATCTGGTTTTACTTTTTGCTACTTCATTTCTATCAAATGAGGTCCTTTTATATTTAATTTTTATTGAACAAATTACCATACTGTATAACCTGATTATACTTTTCCCCTCCCAATATTAAGGCGACTTCAAAAGACAGCCAATATAAGTGGTGAAACTGGACAAATATTTTGTTCCTTGATACTCAAACAAGTCAGGAACTCTCTTCCCTATGATTCCCATTCGCTGACCATCCCATATGGTTAGAGGACCTTAGAGTAGTCGGGCATTGGTCACGCATGCCGTTAATCCCAGCAAAGATGCTGAAATTGCAAAGTCTGCCAGATGCAGTTTGCATGGTCATTAGTGCTTCTCTATAAAGTTGCTGCTCCTGTGGCCTTCAATTCCTTTTGGAATAAGATATTCCACTTCCAAGAAGCTATGTAGTGTGAAAGCCCTTCCTCATGTACAATGTCATACCAATCATAATACCTGATACCTTGTTTTAATTGATTGTAGGAATGCACACTATTGAAACAATTCTTGCTCTTCTTACCTAATATTTTCAACCCTTAAGATCCATAGCACTTCCTTTTAATCATGACCATCAGATGAGGGGTGAGGGAACAACTCTAAATTACATTTTAACATCTATCTTGTCATCTGATTATGATATATAACTCTAATTTCCTCGATTCACTTGAACCAAACTCTAGTCAGCAAATATGTTAAAATCTTAAGACCGTAAACAGGCACAGATCTGTGCAAAGCCATGGAAGCTTTGGGGTAACATGTATGGAAAAGATACAGTCCTGAGAAAATATATATTATTGACATGGAAGTGGCCAGGCCAAAGACCAACATCTCAAACCCATTGGAATATGGCAATATCTTCCCTCTCTTGGGTGAGACTCAGAGAGATAGTAAACCTACTCTGGTCTAGTGCAAATGTTGACAGTATGCACAAGTACAAGTGTTTAGGAATGATTGACTTGTGTGTGTAAACTTAGCATATGCAACTTCCTCCTTCTGGATTACAGTGCTGTGAGACTGCTTAACTTCAGTGAACTCCTATCTGTTCTATACATTATAAACTCACTGAAATTACTGGTTGTTAAATAATAAGTGCACTCCATCATAAAATGCAAACCACACTCAATAGGTGTTTGTACAATATCACAAATTTTTGATAGCATTCTTTAATTGGATTCAGTTTTGATTCATGATGTTTTATAGGCTTAACAATTTTTGATTTAATGTTATAAGGTAGTTGAAGCTAGAAAATTGAGGAAAGTACCAAAGTGTCAAATGGAAAAGAATCTGTTTGAAAATGAGAGTGGTTATTCCTAAGGAAGGCCCCCTCTCAATAACAAAAGTCTGAGAAAGTTAAGCTCAGGAGATGCCCTATTGGATAAAGTGCTTGCTGTAAAAGCACAAGGAACCAGCACCCACATTGTAGACTGTGCCTGGGTGTGCATGTCTGTGACTCCTGTGTTAGGATAATAAACACAAGCAGATCTCTGAAGGTTATTCACCACCCAGTCTATCTGAGTATAGGAGCTCCATTTTAATGAAATATCCCATCTTAATAAATGAGGTGAAATGTTATCAAGAGAGACATCCGGCCTTCACACATATGTAAATGAAAGTGCATTCATATGTACCCTCTCACAGGTGAGTACATACCCACACAAGATACCCACACAGATGCAAACACACACACCAAGAAAGAAAGAAAAAAACAGATTTGTTGACCCACACTACACTCTGTGTGGTGCCTACAAGGATGTTCCATGGTAAATCACAGAGATATACAGCTCACTAGCCACTAAAGAGACTTTGATCATCTCTGTGATTTACCATGGAACATCCTTTGTGATTCCAATGGGTTACCAACAATGTGGTCATTTGTATATTATCTCAGTGAGTGTAAGCAAAGGACAAAAAAGGGAGAATATTAGAAAAAATATGCAATTCAATTATCACTTTTATTCTGGAATCAGTGACTAGAAGTCGGTCATGTCACATCTCCTGGCAGCAGCATATTCTGGAACAGTCCCTGTTTGAGCAGTCATGATCCTGAAGCAAATCCATGCAACTAGTGGAAATAGCACAGTTTTTAAATAAAAATTTCCATTAAAATTGTAATGTTTTCACTTTGATGTTTCATTGATTTCCATAAATTGGGATTTGTAATTAAGGTTTATTTCATTCAATATCAAGTAATTTATTTAAATATTATTTTTCAATAATGCTATTAGAAGTCTTGACACATAATTTCCTATTTAAGTAGTAGCTGACTATAGAATAACTGTTCTGTGGGATCATATCATCTTTAAATACTAATAGACATGTATAAATGGTAATCTACCAATTCTTTATCAATACAGAGGATTTTATAAAGTGTTTCCAAACTTTATAAAATGTTGCTTAATTTAGAAATTCTCTACTTTTAAAGTTTGTATCTACGTTTTTCTCTTAAGAGTGCTTGTTTCTCAATTTTTTGAGAAACACAGACTCTAATAATTCCCAGCATGTACTATCTTATTATTTACTTTTACATTTCCATGAGCTCAAACCCATCATTCAAGAATTCTCACCTCTCTATCTGACTGAAATATTTGTCAGGAAGAAAGGAGTATTGACAACAGAATAAAATTTTACTTGAGAAAACAGCTATATAAAAACAAGGTGGCTGCTTTTCCAATTTTTTCCTTTTTAAAATTATTATTATTTTCATTTTAAATAGCTTGTTTTACATGTCAATCCCTGCTCCCTCTCCATCTCCTCCTCCCACACGCCACCATCCTCCCCAGCCTCCCACCCTATCGCCATTTCCTTCCACATAGGGGATATCTAGAGTCTGTCATTTCAATCAGGGCAGGGTCCAGGTACTCCCTTAAGAGTCCAGGCTGAGAGAGCATCCCTCCTTGTGTTATGGACACACAAAGTCTGTTTGTATGCCAGGGATAAACATTGATCCACTGCTCATGGCCCCATAGGTTGCCCAGGCCTCCTCACTGACTCTCACATTCGGGGGTCTGGATCAGTCCCATGCTGGCCTCCCAGCTGTCAGTCTGGGGTCCAAGAGCTCTCCCCTCTTCAGATCAGCTGTCTCTGCTGGTTTTGCCAGCCCATTCTTTGCCAATTTGCTCACCGCTCCTCTCTCTCTGTCACTGGGTTCCTTGGGTTCGGTGAAGTGTTTAACTGTGGGTGTTTGCCTCTGCTTCCATCAGACACTGGATGAGGGCTCCAGGATGGCTATAGACAAAAAGTTCATTATCAGGAATGGGCATTCGAGGTGGTCTCTCCACTATGGCTTAGCTTGCCAATTGGTGTCATCCCTTTAGATCACTAGAGGTCACACTGGTGCCTGATCGGTCTTCTAACCTATGATTCCCTCTTCCCCCTATTCTATCCCCCACTCAACCTTCCTGTTTCCCCATGACCTAATCTCTCTTCCTCTTCTCCCTCTCTCTTCTTCCCAGCTCCCACTCCCCCCCCAACCCCTCGCTGTGTTCCCCATCTGTTCGGAAGATCTTGCCTTATTCCTCTTCTCTTGGGTACCATGCATATATCTTAGGTTCTTTCCTGTTTCCCAGACTCTCTGTCAGTGGAAGTGCAGACTTGCACTCTCCTGATCCATGTCTAAAATCCATATATGAGTGAGTACATACCATGTTTGTCTTTTTGTGACTGGGTTACCTCACTCAGGATGGTTTCGTTCAGTGCCATCCATTTACTTGCTAATTTCAAGATTCCATTGTTTTTTTCTGCTGAGTAATACTCCATTGTGTAAATGCACCACATTTTCTCTATCCACTCTTCAGTTGAGGGGCATCTAGGTTGCTTCCAGGTTCTGGCTGTTACAAATAATACTGCTATGAACATAGTGGAGCAGATGCCCTTGTTGTATGAATTTTCCTCTTTTGGATATATGCCTAAGAGTGGAATTGCTGGGTCTTGTGGTAGATTGATTCCCATTTACCTGAGGAATCTCCATACTGATTTCCAAAGTGGCTGTACGAGTTGGCACTCCCACCAGCAGTGGAGGAGTGCTACCCTCTCTCCACGTCCAGCATAAATTGTCTTCAGTGATTTTGATTTTAGCCATTCTGACAGGAGTAAGATTGTATCTCCAAGTTGTTTTGATTTGCATTTCCCTGACAGCTAAGGATTTTGAGCACAGTGTCTCTTGGGCATTTTAGCCTCCTCTATTGAGAATTCTCTGTTTAGTTCTGTACCCCCAACTTTTAATTGGATCCTTTGGTGTTTTGGAGCTTGCTTCTTGAGTTCTTTGTAAATTTTGGAGGTTAGCCTTCTGTCAGATGTGGGGTTAGTGAATATCTTTTACCATTCTGTGGACTGCCTATTTGTCTTGTTGACTGTGTCCTTTGCCTTACAGAAGCTGCTTAGTTTCAGGAGGTCCCATTTGTTAATTGTCGATCTCAGTGTCTGTGCTACTGGTGTTATGTTCAGTAAGCAGTCTCCTGTACCAATTCATTAAAGAGTATCTCCCACTTTCTTTTCTAAGAGTTTCAGTGTGGTTGGGTTTATGTTTAGATCTTTCACCCGTTTGGACTTCAGTTTTGTACAAGGCGATAAACATGGATCTATCTGCAGTCTTCTGCATACCAATACCCAGTTATGCCAGCACCATTTGTTGAAGATGCTTTCTTTTTTCCATTGTATAGTTTTAGCTTCTTTGTCAAAAATCATAGGTGTATGGATTAAAATCAGGGTTTTCAATTCGGTTCCGTAGGTCTACTTGCCTATTTTTGTGCCACTACCAAGCTGTATTCAGGGCTATAGCTCTATAATAGAGCTTGAAGTCAGGGATGGTGATGCCTCCGGATGTTGCCTTGTTGAACAGGGTTGTTTTGGCTATCCTGGGTCTTTTGTTTCTCCATACAAAATTGATTATGGTTCTTTCAAGGTCTGTGAAGAATTTTGCTGTGATTTCAACAGTGATAGCATTGAATCTGTAGATCTCAGAGTGTTCAATTCGATTCCACTGGTCTACCTGTCTATTTTTGTGCCAATACCAAGCTGTTTTCAGGATTATAGCTCTTTAATAGAGCTTGAAGTCAGGTCTGCTGATGCCTCCTGAAGTTCCTTTATTGTATAGGGTTGTTTTGGCTATCCTGGGCCTTTTGTTTTTTCCATATAAAGTTGATTATTGTTCTTTCAAGGTCTGTGAAGAATTGTGCCGGAATTTTGATAGGATTGCACTGAATCTGTAGACTGCTTTGGGCAAGTTTGCCATTTTTATTATGTTGATCCTACCAATCCAAGAGCATGGGAGATCTTTCCATTTTCTGGTATCCTCTTTGATTTCTTTCTTTAAAGACTCAAAGTTCTTGACATACAGGTCTTTAACTTCCTTTGTTAACATTATTCCCAGATATTTCATGCTTTTTATGGCTATTGTAAAGGGTGATGTCTCTCTGATTTCTTTCTCAGCCACTTCATCATCTGTATATAATAGGGCCACTGATTTTTTTTTTAGTTAACCTTGTATCCTGCCACTTTGTTGAAGGTTTTTATCAGCTCTAGGGGTTCCCTTGCGGAGTTTTTCGGGTCACTTATGTAAACTATCATATCATCTGCAAATAGTGAAAGAAGTGGTTTTTAAAGGAACATATAGCTGGTTTTTTTTAATTTGTGAAAGATGTTAGCATACTGGCTCAGTGATGTAAGCAATAATCATGTTCTAGCCTTGTTGCCTGCAATGATCACAGGCAAAGCATCCTCAGGGCTTGTATCTATAACAGTTACATGGTATGATACAAAAATCTATGTTTTATTGGTATTGTTTTATGAAAAGCCTTCAAAAACGCTTGCTTATTGGTTTTTGGATTTAAATGATATTCATGAGTAGATGAATCCTAAAATTAATTGAATATATTTTCTGGTTATCTTTGGTTTTTGATCTTGAAGTAGTAACCTATTTACATATTTCAGCAGAAATAAGTTGATAAAATATTTTCCCTCATAGAATGGTAAGGCAGGGAAAATTTTATGAATTATCTACTTGTCTTATAAGCTATCCTTTCTTATTAGAATTTATAATCCATTTGCCTTATTATTTAGTCTTATTGGTGTTGATATGCTGAATAAGAACTTCGCTCTCACCCGGTCTCATCATACCATGTCCTGTTTCCTTCTATTTCTCTGATGTTGGCAGAGCAAGGCACTAATGTATGGGTATAACACAATGTCATTAAGAGTCATTTCATTGCTGTTCAGCAGAGCAAAAGTATTTGGTTTCCAAAACAATACAAAGAAACCCTGTCTCTTAAAACCAAAAAGAATGGTTTTTCTCTTAGATTAATATCCTATTCAGTCTCAGATTATTGGCTACAAAAGGATTGACAGGTATGGGTTCCTTCTCATGAGATGAGCCTTAAATGCATTTAGTGAGTGGTTGTTTACTACCATGTTTATGCCACTAATGCACAAGTATATGTTGGAGACAGGTTTCCACTGTAAATAAAAGTGACTAATCTATTTTACATTCTGATTATCAAAATAGTCTCCTTTACTATAAATAAAAATTTTAAAACATCTTATTTTGCCACAAAAACTTCTAACATGATCATATGACTATCATTTATGAATTTGTGTATAGTTATTCAGTGTGCATATGTTTTCAATATCTGAATTCCTCAGGACTCTATTATCATCATTTGCTTTTCTAATTCTTTTCTGGTGACTTAGTTCCTTTTAAGTTCTGTTGTATTAGTGTACTGAAAATACTTATTTTTAGTTATGTGTATATATGTATGCCTGTGCATGTTTATTTGTGCAATTACCCACAAGAGGCCAGTTTGTGGTAGATTCCTTGAAGCTGGAATTATAGGTGATTATGAACTGCTTGACCAGGGTTCTAGTATCTTGACTCTGATCCCTCTACAAGGGCAGTGTTTGTTCTTAACTGCTGGGTCATGTTTCTAGTCCTTGGTATACCTTTTAAAGTTGTAGTTCCCTTTAGTTATTTTTGGAGGTTTGTAAAGTCTTGACCTGAAGCTGTTTACTTCTAGAAAGAGTCTCAGTGGCTTTACCATGTTCCATCTGAGATTTAACCTCACAAAATTTATCTCCATTTGTTTGCTCCAACTGAGTTTGCAGATATCAGGGCACACCTCTCCATTTCCTCAGGGAAATGACAGTGTCCATACTGTTATCTCACAGCTACTGAGTTGTCTCCCCTCCTTTTCCTTCTTTATCGTATGCATCTTCATTTCCACATCTGTCTGCTCTTTTTCCTCTACTCCCACTTTGATTCTTCTTAGCTCTATTTTTGGCCTTTAGAGATTCCCTATGATGCCATAACTAGCCATTCCATCAAAAGTAAATATGCATGTTCACGTAAACACTTAGGTGAAACCAACCAGATTCATAATGGACAGAAGCTGAAACAGCTCAATGTTAATCAGCAGTAGCCTAGGCCACTATCTTGTACCCATTTGTAATCCTAGCGTGAGGGAAGGCGTGATAGAGCGGTAACAGTTGCAGGCCAGGTTGAGAAACTTGGCAAGGTTATGTCTCAGCAACATACAGGACACATCAGATGATGATATAGTCTAGGAATAGAATTCTATACGATAATGGAAAGCAATTGGAAATTGACCAATGTCTCAGAGACATAGGGACAAGAAGTGCTATAAACATAGTATGTTCATATTAATCCACCTTTTTTTGATAGTAAAATATGTTTTATTACCTTTTTTAAAATCAGAAACTAGTTTGTTTCACATGTCACTTCTAGCTCCCTCTCCCTCCCCTCCTCCCTCACCTCCAAGCCCTCCCAGACTCTCACCCTATCCCCACTCCCTTCCCCATAGGGGATCTCCAGAATCTGTCATTTCTTTCAGGGCAGGGCCTAGACTGTCCCCCAAGAGTCCAGGCTGAGAGAGCATCTCACATTGTGGTATGGACACCCAAAGTTTAATTGTATGCCAGGGATAAATACTGATCTACTGTCCAACACCCCATAGACTTTCCAGGTCTCCTCACTGACACCCAAATTCAGGGGATCTGGATCAATCTCATGATGACCACCCAGCTATCAGTCTGGGATCCAAGAGCTCCCACATGTTCAGGTCAGCTATTTCTGTGGGTTTCACCTGCCCAGTCTTTACCCCTTTGCTCATTACTCCTTCCTCTTTGTCACTGGGTTCCAGGGGTTCAGTTCAATGTTTAGCTGTGGGTGTCTGCCTCTGCTTCCATCAGTCACTGGATAAAGGCTCTAGGATGGCATATAAGGTAGTCGTCAAACTCATTATCAGGGATGGACATTTAATCCATCTTTATGTGATGTAAGAACAGTGTAAGTGTTTACATTATTGACTGTGTGCTGCTGTCAGGAGGCTTCCCAGCTTCTCAGCTCTACAAACACATTGTCCCATAAAACTCTCCTCCAAAGAATCACATTTTCTTTTTCTTTTATTTCTTTCCTTTTTACTTTTTTTTGAGACAGAGTTTCTCTGTGTAGCTTGTAGACCAGGCTAGCCTTGAACACAAAGACATCTGTTTGTTTTTGCCTGCCGAGTGCTGGGATTAAAGGCATGGGCCACCACAGCCCAACTGAAATACATTTTCTTTATATAGACTTTACCTTAATGAAAGTTCTAGAGCCAAATGACATAAATTTTAAATAAACTATAAATAGAGCACATCAGCATATTTAAAATTGTATGTACTTGGTTAAGATGGTTAAGAGGAGAGATAAATAAAATATATATTTGCAAACAGAGACTAAACTGAAATGGCAACCATAGAACTCTAGAACTGACTGTTTGACATTGATGAGTATGAATTCTGTCCTTGTACCATTTTCTTTTCCTCATCCATTTTACACTCCTTTAGAGCAGTGTCCCCATAAGGGTTTGAGCTCTTTCAGTGTTTCAAAGTGAGAGGAGACACATTTTTTTGTGCACTCAGAAATGCTCCTGTACTCGCAGCCTCCTGCAGGAGGCTCACAAAACCCTGCTTCAACATGCTCATTGTATTTACCATCGCATAAACACCCAGGAAGCAGAGTTCATTAGGGTGCCATCTGCTCACGCTGCACAACAGGAGGCACATCTTTCATTTACCTTGTGTGAGGAAGTTTTTTCAAATTTTACATTCTCTCCCTTTGGATTTGACACTTAAAAAATAATCTTAAGTAGATCAGATGAAAGCAATCTCTAAGTATCCACAAAACTACATAAATACATGAACTAAGGTAAATTTTATAAAGGAAGTCTAGCCAGACAGTAAAGCAGAGTAATAAGTCAATTAAATGGTAAATAAACATGTAGATAACTGATACAACTTGTTGACATAAGGTGGAAACCAAATTGATTACTACTAAGTTGGTACAAAAAATAATTGCTGATTCTACAATTCCTGAAAATTTGCCTTTGACACTAAAATAAATAATTGGTAAATGTGGTTATGCTATGTTTATTTTATGTATATTTTCCATTTTACTTCTTTGTTGTGGTGGTTTTGTTGGCTGTTTTTTAAATTTATTTTTGTTTTGTATTTTGCCAGTGACATTTGCCTTAGTTTGCTTTATATTGCTGTTATAAAATGCCTTTACTCAAAGTGTATTATTGAGGAAGGTGTTGATTTTATGTTATAGCTCATAATCCATCATAAGATAATTCAAAGCAGTTACTCAAGGTAGGAAACTGGAGGCAGGAATTAATGCAAGGTTATTGAGAAACACTGCTTACTGACTTGTCTATCATGGTCTGCTCTGCTTGCTTTCTTATACAACTCAGGACTCCCTGCCCAGAGATGATGCCACCCACAACAGTCTCAAATTTCACACCTCAGTTGTTAAGCAAAGAAATGTTCCTGCAGACTTGTCCCCATGCAAATCTGAGGAGAGAAATTCCTATGTTGAGGCTCATTCTTCCCACATGATGCTTGTTTGTGTACAGTTCACAAAAACAGCTGATCAGCACACTGTAATTTTCTGTTTGTACATCTCTTATGTTATGGAGATGGCAGTATAAAGGAGGCAAATTCAAATGATTTTCTTCTTCAAGTTCAAAATGGTTCTTAAAATGTTATCTGGGTGGGGAAGCAGAGGTTCCTCTGGCAGCATCTGGTAAACAGGCCGGCTTCCCGGCCTGTGCTCCAGTGCCCGAAGATTGCCTGGGACCTGCACAGAGCTCCCAATCCCGGCGGGAGCCAAGCACCCCAGACTCCAGATCTTCTCTCCCACCAACGAGAGTAGGAAACCAGAGGACCCAGGGAGACCAGGGGAGTAGCTGTTCTGGATCAAGTACAACAGGACCCAGCATAGGGTCCAGGGGACCAAGTAAGAGGATAAGCGCCCCAGATTCCTATTCTTCTTCTCCACCCACGGGACCAGCATTCGGGCAAGGAATAGAAGAGCCACCACATTATTGGACTTGCTAGCACCCACCAAAAGGGAACTCTGGTCCCCAGACCAGTAAGGGGCTCTTTCTGCACCCACTAGAAGAAGAGATGGGAAAGAGACAATACAAAAACACAGTCAGCAACAGAAAAACAAATATGACACCGCCAGATTCTAGAGACTCCACACCAGCAAGAACCCAACATTCCAATGCGAACGAAGCAGAAGACAACGACCTTAAAAGCACTTTCATGAAAATGATAGAGGCCATAAAAGAGGATATTGGAAAATCCCTCAAAGAAATGGAAGAAAAAACAAACCAAAAAATGCAAGAAATGGAAGAAAAAACAAACCAAAAAATGCAAGAATTGGAAGAAAAAACAAACCAAAAAAGGCAGGAAATGGAAGAAGAAATGAAGCAAAAAATGCAAGAAATGGAAGAAAAAACAAAGCAAAAAATGCAAGAATTGGAAGAAGAAACATACCAAAAAAGGCAGGAAATGGAAGAAGAAACAAAGCAAAAAATGCAAGAAATGGTAGAAAAAACAAAACAAAAAACGAAAAAAATGGAAGAAGAAACAAACCAAAAAAGGCAGGAAATGGAAGAAGAAACAAAGCACAAAATGCGAGAAATGGAACAAAAAGCAAACCAAAAAATGCAAGAAATGGAAGAAAGAACAAACCAAAAAATTAATAAAAGGCAACAAATGGACGAACAGATAAACAGAAAATTGCAAGAAGCAATGCAAACACTGCAAGGGTTGAAAACTAAAATAGAGTCATTAGAAAAAACACAATCTGAAGAAAGGCAGAAAATAGAAAACCTGGACAAACAGGCACTACCAATACAAGCATTACCAACAGAATAGAAGAGATGGAAGAGAGAATCTCAAGTGTTGAAGATACGCTAGGAGAAATGGATTTATCAACCAAAGAAAACCTTAAATCCAACAAATCCTTAACACAAAACATCCAGGAAATATGGGACACCATGAAAAGACCAAACCTAAGAATAATAGGTATAGAAGAAGGAGAAGAAATCCACCTCAAAGGGGCAGAAGGCATATTCAACAAAATCATAGAAGAAAACTTTCCCAACCTTAAGAAAGACATGCCAATGAAGGTACAAGAAGCCTACAGAACACCAAATAGAATGGACCACAAAAAAAATCCCCTCGCCACATAATAATCAAGCCCCCAAACATACAGAACAACAAAGGGGGATCAAGGGGATACAAATTGGGAAGGAAGAGGTCAAACTTTCACTGTTTGCAGATGATATGATAGTTTATATCAATGACCCAAAGAACTCTACCAGGGAACTCTTGCAGCTGATTAACACCTTCAGCAAAGTGGCAGGCTACAAGATCAACTCAAGAAAATCAGTAGCCCTACTATATACAGATGATAAAAAGGCTGAAAGAGAAATCAGAGAAACATCACCCTTTACAATTGCCACAAACAACATAAAATACCTTGGGGCAACACTAACCAAACAAGTGAAAGACCTGTATCGTAAGAACTTTGAATCTTTAAAGAAAGAAATTAAAGAAGCCCTCAGAAAATGGAAAGATCTCCCATGCTCTTGGATAGGTAGGATCAATGTAGTAAAAATGGCAATCCTGCCAAAAGCAATCTACAGATTCAATGCAATCCCCATTAAAATCCCAGCACAATTCTTCACAGACCTTGAAAGAACAATAATCAATTTCGTATGGAAAAACAAAAGACCCAGGATAGCCAAAACAACCCTTTTCAACAAGGCAATGTCCGGAGGCATCACCATCCCTGACCTCAAGCTCTATTATAGAGCTATAGTCCTGAAAACAGCTTGCTATTGGCACTAAAATAGACAGGTAGACCAATGGAATCGAATTGAAAATCCGGGTATTGACCCACACACGTACGAACATCTGATCTTTGACAAAGAAGGTAAAAATATACAATGGAATAAAGAAAGCATCTTCAACAAATGGTGCTGGCATAATTGGAGACTGGCATGTAGAAGAATGCGGATCGATTCATGTTTATCGCCATGCAGAAAACTTAAGTCCAAATGGATCAAAGACCTCAACATAAATCCAGCCACACTGAACCTCTTAGAAGAGAAAGTGGGTGGTACCCTAGAACGAATTGGTACAGGAGACAGCTTCCTGAACATAACACCAGTAGCACAGACAGTGAGATCAACAATTAATAAATGGGACCTACTGAAACTGAGAAGCTTCTGTAAGGCAAAGGACACAGTCAGCAACACAAAAAGGCAGCCCACAGAATGGGCTAATCCCACTAATCCCACATCTGACAGAGGGTTGATCTCCAAAATTTACAAAGAACTCAAGAAGCAAGTCTCCAAAACAGCAAAGGACCCAATTAAAAAGTGGGCTGCAGAACTAAATAGAGAGTTTTCAATAGAGGAGTCTAAAATGGCTGAGAGGCACTTGAGAAAGTGCTCAACATCCTTAGCCATCCGGGAAATGCAAATCAAAACAACTCTGAGATACCATCTCACTCCTGTCAGAATGGCTAAAATCAGAAACACCAATGACAATTTATGCTTGAGAGGATGTGGTGAAAGAGGGAAAATCCTCCATTTCTGGTGGGAGTGCCAACTGGTTCAGCCACTTTGGAAATCAGTATGGAGATTCCTCAGAAAAATGGGAATAAACCTACCACAAGACCCAGCAACTCCACTCTTAGGCATATATCCAAAAGATGCCCATTCATACAACAAAGATGTCTGTTCCACTATGTTCATAGCAGCTTTATTTGTAATAGCCAGAACATGGAAGCAACCTAGATGTCCCTCACCCGAAGAGTGGATAGAGAAAATGTGGTACATCTACACAATGGAGTACTATTCAGCAGAAAAAAGTAATGGAATCATGAGATTCGCAGGCAAATGGATGACACTAGAAGAAACCATCCTGAGTGAGGTAACCCAGTCACAAAAAGAGAAACATGGCATGTACTCTCTCATATATGGATTTTAGACATAGATCTGGGGAGTGCCAGCCTACAATCCTATGGCCAGAGAGTCTGGGAAACAGAAACTTTATTTAGTGGCTGATCGAAGAAGAGGCAGACTCCCTTGGTTAAGTACTGAGCTGAACTCAAGAAAGCCAGTAACAGAGAGGGAGGACTGATGATCAAAGGGATTAAGACTGGGCTGGTTTAACCTCCAGAAACAGCTGACCAGACAAAGGTTAACTCTTGAATCCCAGGCATCAGCCTGGGAAGCCAGCATGGGACTGATCAAGACCCCCTGTATCTGGGTGTCAGTGAGGAGGCCTAGGGAATCTATTGAGCCTTGGGCAGCAGATCAGTACCCATTCCAAGTATACACGCGGACTTTGGACTCCCATAGAACAATGTGAGGTGCACTCTCACCCTGAACTCTTGGGAAAGGGTCTAGGCCCTGTCCTATATGAAATGACAGACTATGCACACGCCCATGGAGGGCCTCACCCTCCCTGGGGAAATGAGGGGATAATGGGGGGGGGTTAGGGGGAGGGCACGGGAGGAGGGGAGGGAATGGGAGAGGGACCTGGACCTGACTTGTGAAGCAACCTCGTTTCTTATCTAAATTTAAACTGGAAAATAAAATTTAAAAAAAATAATAAACCAAAATAGAATTCTAAAAAAAAGAAAATGTTATCTGGGTGATGATGGCACATGCCTTTAATCCCAGCACTTGGGAGGCAGAGGCAGGTTGATCTCTCTGAGTTCCAGGCCAGCCTAGTCTAGAGAGTAAATTCAGGACAACCAAGAGTACACAGAGAAACCCTGTCTTGAAAAAAAAAAAGAGAAAGAGAGAAAGTAGTAGAGACAGCTGGCAAGTTGAATGGTGTATGTACCCAGTAACTACAAGTGGATGAACAGTGCACTGGTGATTCATGTAGGTTCAGAAGAAGAGAAGAGAGTCTTGAGCATGAAGAATACCATGGAAAGCCAACAAAAGTTCACAAGGACCAATTTTTTAATGGCTTTTTCTCTCTTGTCCTACATAACAATCAATTTTTGGAGGGGATAATGATATACAAGAAAAATAAATTGTTTATAATATTCATTCAGTGACAACACTGGCAGTGACTAGGACCAAGGAGAAGCTTCAAAGCTCTTCCTAAAGCCAAACACCGACTAAGAAAACTTCATGGTCACGCTTTAGTCATCTGCTGCTGACTTTATCCAGTATGGTTTTATGAACCCTAGTAAAATCATGACATCTGAGAAGTACGCTCAGGAAATGAACTGAGTACACTCCAAACTGCACTGTTTGAGACAGGCATTTGTCACAAAATAAACCCAATTTTTCTCCAAGACGATGATGCTAGACTATTTGCCTTAGAACCAACACTCCAGACATTGAATGCATTGTGCTTTGACATTGCATTTCATCCAGCACATCCAAAAGACAGCCCACTACTACTTAAGGGCAAAAGTGTTGTGCAGAGAAACACTGCTACATCCAGTAGGAAATAGCGGTAGCATAAAGGGAGAAAAGCTTTGGAAACACCTGTCTTTATCAAAGGATGGGTTTTAAGCTATGAGAGAAAGCAAACTTATCTTTCCTTGGCAAAGTGCTTTATTTTTAATGGTTCCTGTTTTAATTAATGCAGATTAATTTGAGCCTTTATATCATGATTTAAAATTCTCCCTCTGAAGCTGCTCTTGTAACAATGTCATTTCAGAAAACTATCTATCATAGCTCACAGATCCATAGAGCATTTAGGGCTCCATTGGCTATCATTGTTCTATGTTTTTTTCTTAGAATTTCTCCAGGTCAGTTTTAGAAAATATATAGAAAAGAAATACTTAGTTCTGTTCACTTAGGAGCCTTCTGACCTCTATTCTCTCCTAGTTCTTTGGGTCAGAGAATCAAGGATGTCTCTTCCAAATAAAAGGCATACTATTTGCATATGAAGATGGTGTTCACTTAACAAACATGCTTTCCAGTGTTATAAACTGATGCTGAGCTCTTGCTTTTAGGGCTGAACACTTATTTCAATCACAACTCAGATGTGAAAAACATAGAGTTTGACTTGCAAGCCGGTGCAAACACTGACAAATAACAAACAACTCAAAAGAAAGAACTCTTCAGAAAGTCTTTCAAAATGAAACTACCCAGTGAAGGCTTCAAAGTAAAAAGCAATAGACACTGTTAGACTGGCACCACTCCAAAGACAGGAAAGACAGGACCCTAATCATTGTCCATTTAATTTATTTACTTTCCCCACCGAGTTCTTCATAGTTCTGTCTTGTTTTAAACGAAGGGAAACATTAAAGTCATATTGATTCTGTTGAAACTTGGTATCTATAGCTTATACCTTGTGATGTTAATTAAAAACATAATTTTTATGTACTTATCACAAAGGAAATATCATTTCATTAAAATCCAATTAGATTCAGACAATATCTGAGAAGACTACGGAATCGCTGCTGTTTGAACATAGGCGCCTTTGTTCTGTTTTCATTACTCGAATAAAAGCAACCACAACAAACAATCAAAGAAGAAATTATTACTCTCTGGAGTACGGACACACTTGCATTTTGAGTAGTGTTTGGTTATGCGGGAAAACAAAAACCCAGAAGATTTCATATTTCATACACCAGAAGTTGGTAACCTTAATCTTTCAAATGATTTATTTGTTTCTTTCCAAGAAAAATTTTAAACAGCAAAGCAACCTTCAGTCACTGTTTATGTATAGATACTCTCATCACATATACTGTAAATGAAAATAGCATTAGAAGTGGAATTGGAATAATTTTAGGATAAAAGCATAGAATTATGACCCTACATGTTCACTAAAATAGTGAAATCCAAACATACAAGGTCAAAGGAGAAACACTGTGTTGTTTCTGTGGCTTTTTACTTCATTTTACTTCCTGAACAATTTAACAAGCACAACATAAGTTAAAACAAGGATGCTCCTTGTTCCCTAGCTTTACTGGGGTTGTGGACTATAGCCTGATTATCCTTCGTTTTATATCTAATATTCATTTATGAGTGAGTACAAATCATGTTTTTCTTTCTGAGTCTGGGTTACCCCACTCAGGATGGTTTTGTCTCATTCCATATTTGTCTGCAAATTTCATGATGTCATTGTTTCTTACAGCTGAGTAGTATTCCATTATGTAAATGTACCACATTTTCTTCATCCATTCTTCAATTGAGGGGCATCTAAGTTGATTCCAGGGCCTGCTTGTTACAAATAACACTGCTATAAATGTTGTTGAGCAAGTGTACTTCTGGTATGATTGAGCATCCTTTGGGTATATGCCTAAGAGTAGTATCACTGGATCTGGAGGTAGATTGATTCCCAGTTTTATGAGAAACTGCCATACTGATTTTCAAAGTGGCTGTACAAAGTTTGTACTGCCACCAGCAGTGGAGGAGTGTTCCCCTGACTCCACATCCTCCCCAACAGAAGCTGTCTTTAGTATATTTGATCTTAGCCATTCTGGTAGCTGTGAGATGGTATCTCAGAGTCATTTTTCTTTTCCATTTCATTGATGATCAAGGGTATTGAGCAATTCTATAAGTGTGTTTCGGCCATTTGAGATTCTTCTGATGAGAATTCTCTCTTTAGTTCTGTATCTCATTTTTCTAAGTGTTTATTGATTATTTAAACCTAATTAGTGTTTTTAAATGATATACTCTTAACCCGAATGCTCATACTACACAAGATAATTCAGTATTTATTCTTAGACTTTTTATAATATGATTACTTTTTCAAAGTGGCCTTACACCATTATCTTTCTAAGAAAAAATATTTATTCTCTTCTCATACACCTCATCCATCTCACAGCTTCTGCTTCTTCCACTCCTCCAAGTACCCCCATATCCTCTCTCCCATATACATTGTCCCCTCCCTCTCATCTCCCTCACAGAAAAGAGCAGACTTCCCAGAGACATCAAGTGAATACAGTAGAACATGATACAATAAGACCAGTCACAACCCCTCACATAAAGATGGATGAGGCAACCCAGCAGGAGGAAACGGGTCCCTAAAGCAGGCAAAAGAGTCACTTTCTTTCTAACCGGATTTCTCTCCTGACAGCCCCAGGGGTATTTGGAGATAAGAGTTTGTATATGTACACTTCCCTGATTTCATCACAGTCTTCTGTCAGCCCACATTTGGACTTCACTGTTGTAGCTGATGTCTTCTTTCAGTGAGTAATTACATCTGCTTAAAACTTTTGAAGTTTTAGTCTGACTTAAAAAAAATGAACCGAATATGCTTTCTATTCTTTCCAGGAATTGTACACCTTTTTAAAATTGGATTATTTTGATGTCTGGTTTCTTGAGTTATTCTTGAGTTATTTATACATTTTAAACATCAGCCCTTTATCATATGTGGGGTTGGTGAAGACTTTTCCTTTTCTGTAGGCCTTCATTTTTTTCTCATTTACCATGTGCTGTAACAAGGAGGAGCCTAAGAGGGCCGCATGGATTCCCCCTGGTTAGGGAATTAAATGAGATCTCCTGGATAAACTGGGGCCTAGGAGGGCTGTACAGGAAGGGGAGATGAGAACATGAGGGAACTGGATAGTTGAGGGCTGGAGACAGATGGAGAAGTAGAGCAATGAAAGAGATGTCTAGATAGAGAGATCCACTATGGGGTTAGGGAAAAACCTGGTGCTAGGTTAATTCCCAAGAATCCACAAGGATGATCCCAGCTAAGACTCCTTGCAATTGTGGAGAGGATGCCCTGTAATCAGAATCTTAAATACCCCAACTATCATCATAAGACCTTCATCCAGTGTTTGATAGAAGCAGTCACAGAGATCCACAACCAACCACCAGGCCAAGCTCTACAAATCCAGTCAAAGAGAGGGAGGAGGGACTATATGAGAAGGGCAGGTGAAGATTATGATGGAGTAATCTAATCCATTTTAGAAATTCATTAATAATTTCAAGATAAATATACTACACTTTGATCGTATAAAAATATTTAACTTCTTGAGTTTCTCAAAGTTACCATGTCCACTTACTCATCATGTGGCACACAGCTCAGAGCCCCTGTGTCACAATCTTCATGTTCACAGTTTCTCTCAGAAGGCTTCATGTTCTAGAGGTATTGTTTATACGTAGCAGGTTTCACTTATACTTTGAATTTTAATATTGACAACTTTCCTTTCCCCTGCACATCTGACTGATACCCTCTCACCCACACTGTATCCTTATGCCCACGCTGTATCATCACACCCACGCTGTATCTTCCCACGGATAGTGTACTTCCACACCCACATTGTACTTCTGTACCCACACTGCACCCTCACACATGCTAGACCTCTATACTCACGCTGTGCTTTCACACTGTACATTCACGCCCCCACTGTATTTCCCCACACCCACCATGAACCACTATGCCCGTACTGTACCCTCACACCCAAACTGTATCCTCACACCCAAACTGTACCCTCACACTCACACCGTTCTTTGTACTCACATGGCATTTTCATATACACACTGCCCTCTCATTTTACAGCTCTGTGTGGACCTCTTACGTCCTAGTGGATACGATGTCAGTTGTTTCAATGATTCATGATCACGGGAAAAGGACATGGACTGAATAATACGAGTGAATGTAGTCCATGTTACCAAATCCCATTGTCATTTCATGTTCTCTTTTCTCTCGTTTTTTTCCTGCTGTTTATACTCTCTGTCTGCCAGTACTGCCTATCCTTTCTCCACCATGCTATTGGCTGTACAGCTCTTTATTAGACGAATCAGGTGTTTTAGAAAGGCACAGTAACATAGCTTCACAGAGTTAAACAAATGTAACATGAAAGAATGCAACACATCTTTGCAACATTAATCAAATAATCCACCACAAGAAACAAATATAACACATCTTAAAAGAATATTCTACCACAGGATTCCATTTTGTTTTGGTCAACGTCTTCTTGGCACGAGGGCTTCCTTGAAGTGTGATTGATATGCCTTGTAATACTCCATTGAAGAAAACTTATATTCTCTTTCTCAGCAGGTATCAATTACAGATGTTTTCTTGGTTAGCAGTAGGAGTTACTGTCTACTTACCTGTCTCAGCCCTGGGATATAGTCAGGTTTGAACATCTGGGGGTCTTTTGCATACTGTCACAGTTACTGTGGGTTCACTCATGTATCAGACCTTTTGTGTCTGGATGACTCTGTTAGTGGTCCACCAACTCTGCCTCTTGAAATAATTTCTGCCGTCTCTTCCACAAAGATCCCTGAGCCTCTAGGGGAGGGTTTTGATAACGACTTTCCATTTAAGAACAAGTGCTCCAGAGTCTCTTAGTCTCCTTCCATTGTTTGGGTGTGGGTCCCTGTTTGAATAACCATCTGTTGCAGGAGGTAGCTTTTCCACTGTGGTAGAAGTAAATCTCTCATATATGGGTATAATAATATGCCATTAGGAGTTAATTCATTCTAATGCCTGTTAGCAGAATTAATTCTTTTCATAGCCGTAAAATCTTAGGGCAGAGGTTGTTCCTGTTACATATAGTTATTGTTGGGAAGTTAAATATATCAGCCAAAATTCAATATATAGGTAAGAATCACAAACCTGACTTAATTTTCCGTGACTTACTCAGACAAATTTGTCATTTAAAGTTGTAAATTTCTTAAGTCTGCATACAATTAAGATGCCATTTAAAGTATCCATGCTAGATCTCATATTTTGTTCTGTTCAATTTGTTCTCATGAATAAATATGGAACAAGGTTCAAAGTTTCTATGACAATCTCCCATAGATGACATAGAAGTTAAAGGTGTGTAGATGAAAGATAATGAAATAAAGACAAAGAAACTTGTTATAAACTAGAATAGCTTAGACTTCAGCTGGGGGTAAAGCAGTTTTTTTGACAACTATGAACAATGTCCTATAGGGAGATGCCATGTGGCCAAAGATGGTACTCATCAGATGTCTAACAAGAGAACTCTCAGAGGAAGGAGGGACTCATTTGAAATCTTAAGAATCCTACCAGTCAAGGAGAAGAGGTCCAAGCTCAAAACAGACATCCCATTTCCTATTGTTAAGTAGGAATGACAACTGAGGAAGAGCCTGAGCTGTGTGAAATTATTCTTTTCCATCAAGACAAAACATAGTCCAACACATTTTGACAGATCTTCCCCCACTGCTGTGGCAATGTTCATAGCAGATTAGCAATACAGAGTGGCTTTCAATAAAATGTCAACACTTCTCATTACGGTGTGCTTAACAATGCTATCTCACTCAAGGGAAATATTGTGACTCAGATCTCTAAGGTAAATATTATGAAATGAGAGCTAATACTGGATTTTGAATGAAAGTGTTCAGCATCAGATTTTCATTCTGTCAGCAAGCTTCCTTCGCCACAATGAAGGGTCTGTTTTCACTCCCGAGAACTGGTGCCTAGCTCGTGTTTTCATCAATAGCTTTACATGGTGCTTTATTCCAATGACATCATTTTTTGACATTTCTTAAAGTTGTGAAATCCTCCCAGTGATGAAACACTAATGCATTACTGTGAATGAGCAAGGAAAAAAATGAGAAATTTCTTTTGAAGGAATGAGTAGGGTGGGGCTGGAGAGTGGTTTTGGGGTAAAAGTTCTCATGGTTTTTTCAGAGGACTCTGGTTTTGTTCCCAGCTCATAATCATATGCGGCTTCAGGTCCAGGGGATTTGACACCCTCTTCTGGCCTCTTATGGCATTGTGTATATATGGTACACATACATAATTATGGGCACACACTCAAGCACAATAAATAAAAGCAAAGAGATCTGTTCTGAAAAATAATAGATACATAAGTATAATTTAAAAATATAATATATATTCATTTAAACCAAAACTGTTACTAAAATTCTGGCTTTGTTTTTAAATTAACCTTTACCAAAAATAGTCACTAAAGTAATAAACTAGAATAAAAGTAAAACTGAATACTAAAATTACACTCTGAGAAGAAAAGCATACAATTTCAAATAACACTTTTGGGGACTGGAGCAGTAGCTCACTGGGTAGTATTCTTGCCTATCATTCAAGAAGGCCTTGGTTCAAACCCTAGCACTTATAAATCTTCTGTAGTAACAAATCCCTATAATTTTGGCATTTATTTAAAATGTGGGCAGAGAGGATCAGCAGCTCAAGGTCATCCTCAGCTGTATACCAAGTTCCAAACCTGTCTGGCATTCAAAGGGTTCTACCTTAAAACATAGTGATTTTTTTTCATATAGCTAAGGAGTCTATCTTTACTTGGGAATGGCTTTCCTTGGTGTATATGGTTTGTACTTAATTCAGTTTTATGAATAAATAAAACATTCAAAGTTGTGATAAACTATCAGTCCTGTTTATCCTTATACTTCTCAAAACATATAGAGGGTACCCTTCTCCATGGTTTCAGTTCCTTATGGTCAACACAATCAGAAAAATCTTAAACTGAAAATTCTAGAAATAAATAATCAACACATTTTAAACCATCTTTTACCACACAACAGATTCCTGTGCTATCCTGCCTGAGATGCTAAAGACCTCCTTGCAAGTTGCTTAGTGAAGATCATGGCTGTCAGGCCAGATCCTCTTTGATGGTTTCCAAGTAACCTGTAATGTCCAATAGTGATGCTGAAAACTTGCCATTGAGAAAAGTCAGTTACAAACATTTTCCTGTCAAAAGAAAAAGGAGAATAATCTAAACTTAGAAAAGGAAGAAAATAATCATTTCAGGAAGTTTGCAGCACTACAATTTTATGAAATAGTATAGTATCTAAAACTGTGTATGTGTTTCTCTTCTCATATGTATGGCTCAGTACCAGATGTGGTTTCAGGCATCCACCAGGCATTGCAGAATGCATGCCCTACCTTGATTGTAAAATGGTACATGTAGCTACATGGCATAGCTATCATTCTTTAAATGACATAATCTTAATGAAATTTCTAAAGATAAAATTCGTTTTCCTTACTGATAGCTATCACATTGTAGACTAGATCTCATTCCTCCTAGATGTGGGTCTAAATCCTCTAAAAACAGTTCTCCTGAGTCTTAAGTGTTAACCTTTTTAACTTAATTCCTTATTTTTTGAGAACTTCATACATGAATACTGTATTTCTGTCATCCCCTCCCCATTTTCTTCCCCTACCAACTCCTCCAGTACCCCACATCCCTATTTAATATAGATTATCTCTCCTTTAATTATTATTATTATACATGTGTGGGGGAGTGTCTTACATATGTGTGTGTTAGGACTAACAAATTGGAATTGGATAAATCTTCATGGGACATATACTAGGAGAAAAGTAATTCTCCCTCTCTTCTCAGCCTTTGCTTGTCTGTAACTCTTCTTCTAGGTATGGGATCATGTGAAATTTCTTCTGTCCATGTTGTCGTGTTAGTGAGCATTGTCATTTTCAAGGTCTTGTTGGGCAACTGTACTATTGATATTTCATATGTGCTGCTTCCTTGTCATGTCTACAACACACTATTGGGCAGTAAGCCTCCTGTCCTCTGGATTTAGTATATTTCTAAACTTTCTTCTGTGTTTTTCCCTGTGCTTTGGGTATATGGGTTATATTATAGATGCATTGGTTGTGGTTGAACTCAAGAATGCTGAACTGTAAAATCTACAGTTTGTGGTGATATCTTGCTTGTTCAAATAAAGAGTGCCTGAATATCAGAGTATAGAGCTTGCCACTAGGTAAGCATAGAGGTCTGGAGGTTTGTACAGACAGACATGAAGTGACATGCCTAAGCAGAGAAAGGAAGTAAACTGGCAAGGCAGAGAGTGGATATAAGCAGTTAAAAACAGGAACCTGTTCTTGTTTCGGGGGAAGCTAAAATGGTAAAGGTGATTTTGACTTGCTCCTTCTTCTATCTGATCTTTCAGCATTTTCCTCTATATCTGGCTCCAGGTTTTTATTATTTAGACCAATTAAGAACTACATTTACAACAGTCATGGACATTGGTGGGTATACTCAGAAAAAGACTTCATCCCATGAACAATTTAACCAATCAAACCATGCTCTCTACTTTCTATGCCATAATACTGCCGCCATTTGAAACACTTGTCAGGATTTCTTGAACAGTATTTTACTACCAAGAATACAAATCTGTCAGAGACTCATCTCCTTCCTTAAACACTGAATATCTAAATGGTACCTCTTTACAAGCTATCTATATTATAGGTTATTACAACATGTTGGAATAACAATCATCTTGAGTAAAATGTTGTGGATCAACAAGTAGGGATGGCATAAAGTGAGAATTAATGCTAATATCAAGAATTTACTATCTCCAGACATGTTGGCACATGCCTTTTAATCCCAGCAGGTGGATCTCTGTGAGTTCAGGCCCAACTTCGTCTACAAAGCAAGTTCTAAGACAGTCAGGGCTTTTACATACAGAAACCAAATGAAGAGTGGCTAGAGAAAATGTGGTACATTTACACAATGGAAAACTACTCCTCAGAAAAAAACAATGGAATCTTGAAATTCGCAGGCAAATGGATGGCACTAGAAGAAACCATCCTGAGTGAGTTAACCCAGTCACAAAAAGACAAACATGGTATGTACTCACTCATATATGGATTTTAGATATAGGTCAGGATTGTACCAGTCTGCAGTTTCACTGACAGAGTGTCTGGGGAACAGGAAAGAACCTAAGAGAGATATGCATGTTACCCCAGAGAAGAGGAATGAGGTAAGATCTCCTGAACAGATTGGGAACACAGATGGAGGTAGGGGAGTGGTGAGAGCTGCGAAGAAGAGAGGGGGAGAAGAGGAGGAAAGAGTAGGTCATGGGGGAACAGGAAGGTTGAATTAGGAGTAGAATAGGGTGAGAACAGGATGAGAAATATCATAATAAAAGGAGTCATAGGTTTGAAGAGAGATCTGGCACCAGTGAGACCTCTAGAGATCTAAAAGGATGACACCAACTGGCAAGCTAAACAATAATGGAGAGACCACCTCGAATGCCCATTCCTGATAATGAGCTTGACATCTACCTTATATGCCATCCTAGAACTTTCATCAAGTGACTGATGGAAGCAGAGGCAAACACCTCAGTAAAACACTGAACTGAACCCATGGAACGCAGTGACAGAGAAAGAGGAGCAATGAGCAAATTGGCAAAGAATGGGCTGGCAAAACCAGCAGAGACAGCTGACCTGAACAAGGGGGAGCTCTTGGATCCCAGACCCACAGCTGGGAGGCCTATATGGGACTGATCCAGACCCCCTGAGTATGAGAGTCAGTGAGGAGGCCTGGGCAACCTATTGGGCCATGGGCAGTAAAGCAGTATTTATCGATGGCATACAAACGGACTTTGTGTGTCCATAACATATCGAGATATGATCTCTCAGCATGGACTCTTAGGGGAGTGCCTATTACCTGCCCTGAGCGAAATGCAGACTCTGGATATTCCCTATGTGATAGGAAGTAGGGATAGGGTGGGAGGCTGGGAGGGATGGTGGGGTGTGCGGGAGAAGGGAAGGGAGAGGGAACTGGGATTGACATGTGAAGCAAGCTATTTAAAATTAAATTAATCAAAAAAGTATCCAAAAAAAAAGAAACCACATCTCAAATGAATAGAATAAAATAAAATGTAAAAAAAAGAATTTAACTGCCTTAGGAAACTTTTAAGAGTTCAATAAATCTTGGCTATTATAGCACATACACACATTATTTTTATGAGTAATAACTAGAAATTTTGTTCAGTTTAACCTTCAAAATTATAGATGTCTAATGGAAAATGTGATAACTTATGAATTATACTTTTATAATTCAAAATGAGAGTCGACAATCATAAATATATTAATATGTGATTAATAATTGAAAGAATAATTAGGATTTTTAAAAGATTTGAAACACGCCATTTAGAAACATAGAGCATATTCTAAACACAATGATGTTCCTTGAATGTTTACATAAACACAGAAATGACATTCTCATTTAAATCTTGCTAATGGACAATTACTGCCACATGTTCTTCCTAATGCACTTCCTAATCTCTGGGCCTGTGCTTTTTGTCCTGTTTCTCACAAATATATCTGACTTTGGTCATTACTACACATGCCTCATCTTTCAAATTCCTGTGGCTTCCATTTTCTAACCAGCCTCACTAATGGTTGAATTGGAGTAAGACTATGATACACCAACTTTGTCATGCCTGAACAGTTAGCATGTTTCCTATAAGTGCAAAAATTTCAGGCTCTGTTCCAAGCAAAATAAACTGTGGTGTGGGGGGGGGCAGAAAGTAGCAGCCTATTACAGAATAAGTCTCCAGAATCAACAAACTTTTAAAATATCATTAGGGTTCCTTAGACAATTATTACCCTGTATCCTGTAATAGTAGTTCAACCCAATGAGATAATTCAGACATTGGCCAACCTAGAAACTTCTTTAATAACTACCATTTGCAGCTTGTTTTTGAGGATGTGCTGGAATTTTCTCTGTAGACCAGGCTGGCCTTGTACTCACAGAGATCTGCCTGCCTCTGCCTCCAGATTGCTGGGATTAAGGGTGTGCAATAGACTACAATAACCTGGGAAGAAAGTCTCCATAAGGCATTGTCTAGTTCAGGTTGGCTTAAGGATATGCCTGTAGGGCACTGATATGATTATTTAACAGATGTGTGAAGGCCCAGCCTCCTGTGAGTGTCATCATTCCCTGGCTCTGGGTCTTGGACTGGATAAAAGAGAGAAAGCAATTTGAGCCCTAAGGATGCTCAGATTTGATCACAAATGTGGGTATGATTTCCTGCTTCAAGTTCTTCCCTCCTTGATTCCCACATGACAATAGGCTAACCTGAAATTCTGAGTTAAAACAAACCCTGTCTCCTGTAAGGTGTTTTTGTTAGGGAACTTTGTTATAGACCTGTGCAGGAAATAAAGACACTCTTCATCATCAAAGAAATTAAATCTCATATTCTTACTGTCTCAAGAGTCTGCTATCTAAGTGAGGCATCTCTCCCTATTTATATGGCAAGACTTTATCGCTTCCCAATCTTCATTTCACCATTCGTCATGACCTGAAGACTACTTTTGACTACAGTCTGTTCCAATCTTGAACATTCCTTGGCTCTGTTATCCACCCTAGGCCTTCAGAGCTGTGTTTTAGGCTAAAAGGTCAATATATTACCTAATCTAAAAAGTCAGCATGTAGACATAAAGCCTTTTTGCCTATTTATATCAGATTGTATTATCAGTATTTATTTTTCAGCCCCATGCATGATAAATCATTGAAAATGCAAAACCTGCTTGCACATATTTTTATTACCAAGATCAACAAAACATCTGTCATAGATGGTGGTCTTAGTCAATATTTGTTCAACTAACTTTATCCCAGATACTATCTGGACTTATTTGCATGGTGTTCTTTTCAGATCTGGATACTGTTGAAATATAATAGCTTTTCTAAATTGTGTGCACATTCCCTGCAGCTTTAGGATATCAAAATTTCTCACTCTCTCTCTCTAAGCTACTTTCAACTGAAGCAAACTTTTCTCTTAGTCTCTTAACAGTGATCATTATGTCCATTTTAATTTGTATTCTTTCTTTCATCTACACACACAGAGAGAGAGAGAGAGAGAGAGAGAGAGAGAGAGAGAGAGAGAGAGAATCATCTTATGTAGAGAAAATGATTTGGTTGGGCTGACAGTCTTGCAGGTCTAATTCTAGATGTAACCCTGCAGCAGGATGCTCTACCATGTCAGGACGATGTTTGAAACTTGGGCCAGATAAAAAAGAGACAGAGAGGCAGGAAAGCAGTGCCATGATTCTTTCCAAAACATGGTCTTGATTACCAAACTGCCTCTAGTGGGATCTACCTTTTAGAATAGAATTCTACATTTAGAATAGAATTTAGTCTATTCTAAATGTGGAGCTTGACAATTTGCCTAAATTGACTGACTGGATCCATTAAGGATTCACCAGTATCTTGGCTCCTTCTCCAATGATGGGGTAGCTGATGAATACTTTCTGGCTGTGCTTGACATCTGAACTTTGTTTCTCCTGCTTTCATAACAAGCACTTATTGACTGAGTCATCTCTCCACCCTCATTAATATTCAAAGACTTATGTAAATGATATTTACAGGTGAGATCTTTAGAAAACAATTAGGATTAAATAAATTTATGATGGCAGAGTCCTATGATGACATTAATGGTCCACTATACTGGACAGTGAGAGCAACTGAGCTCTAGTTCCCTGTGGAACACGCGATCCCTCAAATATCAAACAGGATTCAAAAGTGTGCTCTGAGGACTGAGCTATTAGGCTAGGCAGCAGAGTCATGTTAAGCACTCTTTTACCTAAACATTTCACCCTATATGAAATTATCTTGCAAGTGGAGGAGTATTTGGACATGTAAACTTATGGATGCTTCCTAGACACAAATGTCACCTAAATCTCTTAGGATCACCATAAGGACAATGAAGACAATTTAATGTTTAAAATAGATTAAACAGTCAATGTTGTAGGACACACTCACAGTCTTAGCAGTCTGAAGGCAGGTGCAGGAGGCCATGCCTCAAAAAAGAGGAAGAAAAGAAGGAAGGTGGCTGGAAATAAAGGGGCAGGGGAAGAGAAGGTAGAAGTGAGGGATGGAGAAGGGGGAGTCAGAAAAGCGTCTAGGATATTTGGCATATATGGCAAGTTGTTGCTCTTCTATGGGTGTTATCGTTCTCTCATAAAATCTAGTCACCAAATAAATGAAGCATTACTTCTCTAATGGATGACACTACTCTGTCTTCCTAAGAGCCTTCCCTTGTCTCCTTCACTCCTGTGAGGGTGGAGCTGGAAGAGAAAATGCCTCCCGTGATCTAGAAATTAAGCCATGCCTTCTCACATTAAATCAGCTAGCACAATGATCTGTCTTCAGTCTACGGTATGTCGGAGACAAATTTCTGATGTTTACAAGCCATCCAAACTATGGCATTTTGTTATAGCTACCTTGGAAGAGAAAACAAGAATTAAGGCATGCCACATTTCTGTATAGCACTTCCATAGTGTCACAGGGAAAGGAGACACTATCGCATGACATTTTCAGTTGCATCCTTTAAAGGAAAATTTCAAGTCATTTATGAGAGAAAGGATTTCTGTATTATCCAAAAACACATTTAAAGCTTAGAGTGTACCCCTCCCACCCACCACACACCACCTAGTAAAACAAACCATGTTAAGCCTACTACTTTAAGGTAGTGTTTTACATAATAAATCCTGAACTGCACCATTAAGGTTCTGTATGCTAAATAATTCCATGCTTTCACTTATCGCAATCAGAGGTGGATCCCAATTCCATTTCCCTAACAGTGGGAGGGAAGCAATAGAAACATCAGTGATGCTCTTTATCACTTACAAGATGAACCTTCATTGTTCCTGGGTCTCACATCACTTTCAATTTTATATGTAGCAAGAATCTTAAATGAGTTTAAATCTAAACTAAGTGAACTAGCTCTTAATCTTTATTCTTCTTTTAAGGACAGGAAAACCCAAAGACACCTCACCACCTGTGCCATACTTTGGTTAAAAGATGCTGATTATTCCAACTGTGTTTTATTTTCTTCCTCACATGTTCTCTGTCAGTATATATAGAAGGTGTGCAAATTAATAAAAACTAATGCACATCTAATAATGTAGTTTGAAGGGGATAGAATACAAATGGTGTGTTGTTGCTACCAGCATCAAAAATTAAAATCCAAATGCTTGAAATTAGATGTGCTACTTCTGTTCATGAGAACCTCCCTAGCTTGAGAGCACTACAAACGTGGTTGCCATTAGAGGATGTCAGTACACTGTAAAACCAATTAAGGCAAGGCTGCAGTGGTGGGTAATTACATGAGTTTAAAAAAATTGTTGTTGACAAAAATCTTGATAAATAAAAGAGGGGGGTATTGCAGCTTCTGTGTGCATGGCCTGGAATCCCCCTGGTAGCCATTCTTGCTTGGAGACAACACTGCTCGCCATGTTTAGTTTTATGAGTCCCAGAATACCCTTTGAAACTGAATGTTATTCCCAGGAAGTGGTTATTACTTCAGCCCTTAAAAACTAAATGTTTAGTTAATATAAAAGAAGATACTTGATTAATGGTGACTATGGCATACTTGGGAGCCTGTATGTGCACGTATGTGTGTGTGCGTGTGTGTGTGTGTGTGTGTGTTTTCGTGCGTGTGCATGAGAGTGACATTCCTGTTTGCATATTTGAAAAGGGCATATGATAATGTTGACTCTCCCTTTATTTTCAGATAAACAAACACATTCTCAGAGGCTAATTACTCATGAGACTGTGGCTCAGGGCAGGTGTATGGAATGTGTATAAAGAATGGAGCTCAAATGCTGCCTGAGTCATGTCCCAAAGGATTCTGGAAATAGTACACTCCCCAAACTGAAAGACCTTGGACCTGCACCAACCTCCTTCTCATCAAATGAAACTGAGAGGAGGACATATGAAATAACTGCAAGTTCAAAATAGGGCATGGATTCTCTATATTCAGCTGCCATCCATTCCTTCTCCTTACTTAGCTGGGTGTTCTGTCTAGCAAAGTGCCAGAAAAACAAGTATTTGAATGAATGATTACCCAATTAAGAAAAACATACTCATGAACTTATGGAAATTACTTGAAAATTTCTACTTCAAAAATAATTTAAATATCTTAGTAATGTATAGATATGCAATTTTTACCTTAGGTTTTAATGCAGTTCTTTTGAGTAAAGAACCCATACTTCAAGACAATCAAATTTATATTTGTTCAGCCAGTATCCAGGTTAGATACCTGAATTGTCATCAGGACTGTTGAAATTTTAGTTAATGCCACGAGGAACAAAACATCCAAAATAGTTAGGAATGAGGGTTGTTGAATTACATAGATTCAGAGCAGTTTTCTAGCCACAATTTTTCTGAATTGTATAATTTGAAGTTATTATATTAATTCTCTGGAACAATGCAGCACTTGCTTATAAAGTGGAGATAAATATACAATTAACTGATAGATTTGTGGTATCTTCCAAATAAATATGCCTATGCTGTTATCATTATTACTTCAATGATATTTTAATCCTAATAATTAAAGGAGAAAGTCATTTTTATTATATGTATTTATTTGCCACGAAAATAAGTGGATAGACTTAATGTCAAGATATAAATTGTCCTTCCAGACCCCACCCTCCAGCGTCCCCAGGTTCAGGTGAGCTTGGGTCCCCCTGGGACCACTCCCCCATCCATCACCCATTTTCTCCATCTTCTGGGGCCCGCTCCTGGCATCTAGAGGATGAGTCCACACAGGAAAGGCATCAGTCCTTCCAGACCCCAACCTCCAGCGATCCAGGCTTCAGCTTCAGGACCACCCCACGCCTGCCCATCACCCACTCCCTCAATCTTCCTGGGGCCGCTCCTGGCATCCAGAGGAACCACTCACACAGGAAAGGCATTAGTCCTTTCAGACCCCAACCTCCTGCATCCCCAGCTTCAGGTGAGGTTGGGTCCACCTTGGACCAGCTCCCATCCCCTGCCCATCACCCATCCCCTGAAGCTTCTGGGGGCTGCTCCTGGCATCCATAGGACCTTCCCACACAGTAAAGACATCAGTCCTTCTAGACCCCAACCTCCTGTGTCTCCAGCTTCAGGTGGGGTTGTGTCCCCCTGGGACCACCCAGCCCCAGCCCAACACCTACCCTCTCAATCTTTCTGGAGCCTGCTCCAGGCAACTAGAGGAAATGGCAACAAAGGAAAGGCATCAGTACTTCCAGACCCCACCCTCCAGCATCCCCCAGCTTCAGGTGAGCTTGGGTTCCCCTGTGACCACTCTCCCTTCCATCACCCATTCCCTCAATCTTCTAGGGCTGCTTCTGGCAGCCAGAGGACCCATGCACACAGGAAAGGCATCAGTTCTACCAGAACCCACCCTCCTCCATCCCCAGCTTCAGACCCCACCTTCCAGCATCCCCAGCTTCAGCTTCAGGAAAGAAGGAGAGCAGTGGAGATGGAAAGACCCCACTTATACCCACTGGAAGAAGAGATGGGAAGAAGACAGAATAAGAGCACACTCAGCAATAGAAAGACCAACATAATTCCACCAGAATCTAGAGACCCAATGCCAGCAAGACCTGATAAGCACTATATAGATGAAGCAGAAGAGACAGACCTTAAAAATTATTTTATGAAGATGATAGAGACCCTCATAAAGGTCTTAAGAATTAGAAGAAAAAACAAACAAAAAATACATGAAATGGGGGAAAAGGTGAACCAAAAACTCAAGAAATAAACAAGTTTCTCAAAGAATCTAAAGAATACCAAGAAAAAAACAACTAAACAAATGAAGGAAATAACTCAAACAGTTGAAGGATTTAAATCTGAAATAGAAACAATAAAGAAAACACAGAATGAGGGGATGCTAGAAATAGAAAAGCTGGGTAAATGATCAGGAACTACAGATGCAAGTATCACCAATAGAATACAAGAGATAGAAGAGAGAATCTCAGGTGTTGAAGACTCATTACAGAATATACAGTCATCAACCAAAGAAAATCTCAAAACCAACAAATCCCTAACACAAAATATTGAGGAAATATGGGATGCCATGAAGTAGTCAAACCTGAGAATAATAGGTATAGAAGAAGGGAAAGAAATAGAGCTAAAGGGTACAGAAAACATATTCAACAAAATCTTAGAAGAAAACTTCCCTAACCTAAAGAAGGATATGCCTATGAAAATGCAAGAATATTACAAAACACCAAATACGCCGGACCAGAAAAAGAAGTCACCTTGCAACATAATAATCAAACATCAAACCTACAGAATAAAGAGAAAATATTAAGAGCAGCTAAAGAAAAAGGCCAAGTAACATATAAGGGCAGACCTATCTGAATTACACCTGACTTCTCAATGGAAACTATGAATGCCAGAAGATTCTGAAAAGATGCCCTACAAACACTAAGGGAACAAGGATGTCAGCCCAGACTACTATATCCAGCAAAGCTTTCAATTACTGTAGATGGAGAAAACAAAATATTCCGAGACAAGTCCAGATTTAAACAATACGTATCCATGAATCCAGCTCTTCAGAAAGTGCTGGAAAGAAAACCTAGACCCAATGACGATAACTACACTCACAAAGACATAGGCAATAGATAATCCCAATTTACCAAGCACCAAGAGAAAAAGGGAGGAGAACCTACACACAATAACTCCACTACCAATAAATCAAGCACAAACAAGAATTATCAATCACTGGACATTAATATCCCTCAATGTCAACGGTCTCAACTTGCCTATAAAAAGACACAGAATAGCACAATGGATATGAAGACAGAACCCATCCTTCTGTTGCATACAAGAAACACATCTCAACTTCAAAGACAGATGTTACCTCAGAGTAAAGGGTTGGGAAAAGATTTTCCAATAAAACGGACCCAAGAAACAAGTGAGTGTAGAAACCCTAATATCTAACAAATTGAAATCAATCAAAGGAGATGGAGAAGGACATTCATATTCATCAAAGTAAAAGTCCATCAAGATGAAGTCTGAATTTTGACTATCTATGCCCCAAATACAAAGGCACCCACATTCGTGAAAGAAACATTACTAAAGCTCAAATTGCACATAAAATCTCACACACTAGTAGTAGCAGACTTCAACACTCTTCTCTCACCGCTAGACAGGATCTCCAGATAGAAATTTAACAATGAAACAAAAGAACTAATAGAAGTTATGACCCAACTGGGTTTAACAGAAATCTATAGAACATTCCACCCAAACACAAAGGGATTTACCTTCTCGGCGCAACATGGAACCTTCTCTAAAATTGACCACATAATAAGAAACATAGCAAACCTCCACAGATACAAAAAATTGGAATAAACCTCTGTAGCTTATCAGACCACCATGAATTAATATGAGAATTCAACAATAACACAAATCAAGGAAACCCCACAAACTCATAGAAATTGGACAATGCACAATTACACTATCCCTGGGTTAAAGAAGAAATAAAAAAAAGAAATTAAAGACTTCCTGGAATTCAATGAGTATGAAGACAAAACATACCCAAACTTATGGGACACTCTGAAAGCAGTGCTGAGAGGAAAGTCCACAGCACTAAGTGCCCACATGAAGAAACTGGAGAACACTCACACTAGAGAATTAATAGCACCACTGAATACTCTAGAACAAAAAGAAGGAATCTCACCCAGGAGGAGTAGATGCCAGGAAATAATCAAATTGAGCGCTGAAAAGAATCAAGTATAAACTAGTAAAACATTGCAAAGAATCATTGAAACAAAGAGTTGGTTCTTTGAGAAAATAAACAAAATAGACACACCTTTGTCCAAACTAACAAAAAAAACAGAGAGAGACCATGCTAATTAACAAAATCAGAAATGAAAAGGGTGACATGAAAACAGACACTGAGGAAATCCAAAGAATCATCAGGGCATACTTTGAAAATCTGTACTCCACAAAATTCAAAAATTTAAAGGAAATGGACAATTTCCTAGATAGATATCAATTGCCAAAACTAAATCAAGAACAGATAAAGTATATAAACAGACATATAACTCTTAATGAAATAGAAGCAGTCATCAGAATCTCCCAAACAAAAAAAACCCCAAGCTCAGAAGGCTTCAGTACAGAATTCTACCAGAAATTCAAAAAGCTAATTCCAATACTCCTCAAAGTATTCCACACAATAGAAGCAGGAGGCTCACTGCCAAACTCTTTTTAAGAGGCTACAATTACCTTGGTATCCAAGCCACACAGAGACACAGCTAAGAAAGAGAACTATATACCAATTTCCCTCATGAACATCGATGCAAAAATACTCAATAAAATACTAGCAAATCGGGTTCATGAACACATCAGACAAATCAGCCATCATGATAAAGTAGGCTTCATCCCAGGAGTGCAGGGATGGTTCAACATTAGAAAATCTATTAGTGTAATCCACCATATAAACAAACTGCAAAAGAAAATCCACATGATCATCTCACTAGATGCTGAAAAAGACTTTGACAAAATCCAGCATCCCTTCATGATAAAGGTCCTAGAGAGATCAGGGATAACAAGAACATACCTGAACATAATAAAAACAATATACAGTAAACCAACAGCTAATATCAAACAAAATGGAGAGAAACTCAATGCAATTACTCTAAAATCAGGAATAAGACAAACTTTCCACTCTCTCCATATCTCTTCAATATTGTACTTGAAGTTCTAGCTAGAGCAATAAGACAACAAAGGAGATCAAGGAGATACAAATAGAAAAAGAAGAAGTCAAGCTTTCATTATTTGCAGATGATATGATAGTTTACATAAGTGACCCAAAAAACTCCTCCACAAGGGAACTCCCAGAGCTAATAAACACCTTCAGCAAAATGGCAGGAAACAAGGTTAACTCAAAAAAATCAATGGCCCTATTATATACAGATGATAAAGTGGCTGAGAAAAAAATCAGAGAAACATCACCCTTTACAATAGCCATAAACAGCATCAAATATCTGGGCATAATGTTGAACAAAGCAGTGAAAGACTTATATATCAAAAACTTTGAGTCACTAAAGAAAGAAATCAAAGAGGATACCAGAAAAAGGGAAGATCTCCCATGCTCTTGGATTGGTAGGTTCAACATAATAAAAATGGCGATCTTGCCAAAAACAGTCTACAGATTTAATACAATCCCTGTCAAAATTCCGACACAATTCTTCACAGACCTTGAAAGAACAATAATCAACTTTTTATGGAAAAACAAAAGACCCAGGATAGCCAAAACAACCCTATACAATAAATGAACTTCAGGAGGCATTACCATACCTGACTTCAAGCTCTATTAAAGAGCTATAGTCCTGATAACAGCTTGGTGTTGGCACAAAAGTAGACAGGTAAACCAGTGGAACCAAATTGAAAACCCTGATTTTAACCCACACATCTATGAACACTTGATTTTTGACCAAGAAGATAAAATTATACAATGGAAAAAAGAAAGTATCTTCAACAAATGGTGCTGGCATAACTGGATATTGGCATGCAGAAGACTGCAGATAGATCCATGTCTATCGCCTTACACAAAACTTAGTCCAAATGGATCAAAGACCTCAATATAAATCCAACCACATTGAAACTCTTAGAAGAGAAAGTGGGAGATACTCTTTAATGAATTGGTACAGGAGACTGCTTCCTGAACATAACACCAGTAGCACAGACACTGAGATCAACAGTTAACAAATGGGACCTCCTGAAACTAAGAAAATTCTGTAAGGCAAAGGACACAGTCAACAAGACAAAAAGGGAGTCCACAGAATGGGAAAAGATATTCACTAACCTCACATCTGACACTGGGCTTATCTCCAAAATTTACAAAGAGTCGGTATGAAATATGGTTATGTGAAGATGGGAATAGCAATAATGTTTAGGGAAGAATTAAATCGAAGTAGGAGTGGGAGTGCAGGGTAGAGGAGATAAAATTGGAAGTATATCTAACACAAAGACTTTTGAAAAAATGCCATATGGAAACATTCAACTGAAGAAACTTCATCTATATATATATATATACATATATATGTATGTATTATACATATATATATATGTGTGTGTGTGTGTGTGTGTGTGTGTGTGTGTGTGTGTGTGTGTGTAACTAGCATTTAAGTGCAGCTACCCTATAACAGGGAACAATCCCCCTGCTAACATAATATGTTATCCAGTACCAGAAGTGGGTTATGTCCTTTTGTGCTTTGGGCTAATAGGTTTTAATATGCCTCTAAATATATCAGCTATTGCCATTGTTTAGTTACCCTCAAGAACAGGTAAGAACCTATTGCTGAAGATACCACATGTGTCATAAACCTTGGAAAAAAATCAAACTTGCCTTAACCTGGCAGCTTTATTCTGACTGGCTGGTTTTCCTAGAGAAGGAAGGTGCTAAGTACAGTATTGGAAAATAAAAGTAAAAAAATCACTGTTGCCTAGCTGTGAAGACAGGGAGCTACAATGATAATTCTTGGTAAAACATGCCCACTGGCACAATAATGACACAACAATTATGGTAGTAACCAAATACTTTCTGACATGATTGAAGGACCACTTAACTTATATGGGTAGGTCAGAGGCCATATGGGAGAATCTACTGTTATTACTCTTCCAAACGGACATAAAATTTAAAAGAAAAAACAATTCCTGTCCTAAGTTACTTTCTGTTGCTCTGATTAAACATTAACCAAAAGCAAACTGGGCAGAAAATGGTTTATTTCAGCTTACATATTTATTGTAGAAATTGGTTTAGTACAACTTATCTGTTCATCATGCAGGGAAGTCAAGGCAGAGACTTAAGGTGAGAACCTGGAGGCAAAGACTGAAACAGAGACCATGGAAGAATATTGCTTACTGACTTTCTCTTCATAGCTTGCTATGTTTGCTTTCATATAAAGTCCAGGGCAACATGCCAGATGGCATCACATACAGTGGGCCCTCTTCTATCAATGAGTAATTAAGGAAATCCCTTACAGACATGCCATTAAACAATGTGAAGTAGGAAATTCTTCAATTTAGGTCTCCTATGTTCATTGACTGATTCGTTTCAAGTTGGCCAAAAGTAATCCACACAACTCCTAATAACTTACTGCTATAGTCATAGATTAAAATAGCTCAAGAACCTTCATATTGCAGTAGATATCAATAACACAGAAACCCACAACTGGATAATGTGCAGAGAATATGAAAGGGCAGAGGGTTGTGCCATAAATTGGACATCTGTATCACCTTAAGCCTTAGGAATCATTGTAGAAGGTATTCAACAGCCAGGAGTGGTAGATAGCTATAACAATGTTTTACAGGCACTGTTGAATATTTGCACATATGAACTCACAGAGTCTGTGACAGTATGCACACGAGCCTTCAAATTCAAACCAGAAAACAAATCCCAGGATGGAGAGAGAAATATGAAATCCCACTACTAGGTGAGGACCTTTTAGTAACCAATAGTTTCTAGTAGTGTCAGTTTTGTTTCATTGTGTGACTCTGAAAGGGTAGGTTGATCATGATCCAAGGTAGCCCCATGGTCTAAAATATTTGAGCAACATAAATTGGGCTGGATGGGCATAAAAAGAGAGTGAGAACACTAATTTGGTGGGCAAGAAGTGCGGGTTCTAGGAAGTATTGGTGAATGTGATCAAAGACATTGAATCTAATAAAGAATGAAATTACTATCTTAAAAAAATAAAACATTAACATATTTAAATAGTAAGAAGTGTGTTACGGAATTTGAGCTGCTCAGATCTGCTCACAGCCATTCAGTTCTGTTCCACCCACCGATCTTCATTCATGCCATCACCAGGGCCACCCTGCCTTAACTCCTTCTTGGAATTCATATCAGTGAGGATATAAGATGAAGCTGAGAGACAAGAGCAGCAATTCCACACGCAATAGTTCTGATAGGTGATTGCTCTCTTGAAAGACAGCTCCATATTTTCTATGGATTGTCTCTTCTTCATTCATAACTAGTAGTAGCAATAATTTTGCTAGGTTCCTAGTCCCCTGGTCTCGTTGTAGAGTGTTGTTGCTGCTTTGTTGGTATTATTCCTTCCCCTCTTCTTCCTTTCCCCCTCTTGTTCCTCCTTCTCATCTCTCATGATGCTCATCCCTTCCATCTCACTGCCATCAGAACATACTTTCTATACGCCTTTCTTTTTCTGATAAGACCCTGAGTTAAACCATGACTAGACGGAAAATTGACTCATATACAACAAGAAGCTTCCTTTTACAGATTAATTGGGTATACAAGACATTTCACAACAGCACCTATGGAACAACAACTGATTGAATGATTATTTTTCACATAAGATGGCTAAAAGAATAACTATTTCCACTGAGGAACTACTGAAATTCAGGAGTTCCAGTAAGCCTCTTCTCTGGGAGGACTATGACTCTTTCCACAGTGCCCAGGTATAACTTTCTACAAGGTAGACACCCGATAGCTATTCATTTAATTGAATACTTGGAATTGTAAGAAAGAGGGAGAGTGCAATAGCATCTGGATTTGAACAGTAAAAGTTCTTCTCTGTGTGGGTGCATATATGAGAATAACTTTTAGTGTGGCTTCCATAGCATGCTTTTTTGTAGTGTTGCACTGTCATTTTATGAAAGGGAAACTATTCTGTTTTCTTCATCTCCTTGATTCTGGGGGATTAGGAGGAAGAGTAGGTTCTGCAATGGCTTGACAAATAAAATATGAGTGACATAACAATGTGTTAGCCTGGATTTAACTTATCAGGCCCTGTCCATTTCCTGTCAATTTTAACATTGAAATAATGCAAAGGTCATTATATGGCAATATCCTCAAAGCTACAGGGGCGCGTAGAGTGCCAGATGCTAAGATCCCATGTTTTGTGAAAGGAAATGACAGGAAAAAAATGAATGGCCCAAGCTCAGTGAGGAAGTGAACACCTGGGAACTGAATTCTTCTGTATCATCCACCAGACCCTTGGCTTCAAGAGCAGAGTAACACCAGGCAGCTGAGCTGTTGCTGAATTGATGTCTCTGTGTTTGGGGTAGTCATTCAATGTGTCAAAGCAAACCACGTTAAAGTTGTCTTCTGAAAGCATAAAGTTTCCAACATGAATAATGGAATACATATGTAAATAAATGAATATTAAGAAAATTATCCATCTCATATATTTAACATTAAACTACAAGGTGTAGATGTGGTAGAACATATGTAAAATCTTGAAACACTTGGGAATGAATAGGAAATTCATAAGTTAAATCTAGATATGGCTACATGGCAAGACACTAAAAAATAACAAGTAAATTCCATACATATCTGAGACTAAAATACTCAAATATTGTACAATACTAGATTACATAATATAAGACTATACATGTAATTGTCACACAATATCCTGGGAATTGCACAGAACTTGGCAATAAAAAACGATACATCAAAAGATCACAGTTTTATTTTTGAACAAATGCCACAGAAAGAACAATAGGAAACTATGTTAAACTGAGCATATGTGTCATGAAAAGGGGGATCTAAACTATGATCACTGCCACTGAAAAGTATATCTAAAGGAGCAATTCATAAATTACAAGCTGGAAAAATAAAGATGAAGAATAAAATAGACTTTTACTTCTCAGGAGGAGAAGTTTCAAACAAAATCAAACAAGACTTTTTAAATTATTTACTCATGTTTACTTTATGAGTATTTGTCTGCATTCATATACATCTATCATGTATGTGTCTGGGGCTCATGGAAACATGAGAACATGGATCCCCTGGTACTGGATTTACTGGTGGCTGTATCTTGTGTGGATGCTAAAAACAGACACTGGGTCTTCTTCAAAGAGCAGCAAATGTTCTTAACCTCTGAGCCTTGTCTCCTGCCAAAGATATTTTACTGCTGTGAGAATATCCAACATGAAGAAGAAACAGAAAGCAATTTTGAGAGAAAGAACATAAATGGTTGAGAAAGCATGGCAAAGAAAGGTGATAAAGGTGTACAGAAAGCAACATGGTGTTTGAGTAACTGTTTCTGGTGCTTCCTCAGTCCAGGCTGTATGCCCTCGCCTCTCACTTGAAGGTGTTATACCACAGTTTGAAGAATAGAAGACCATTGCAAGGAAAATGACTGAAGTGTGTGATGTTAAGTTTGATTTAATCTATGTAGCCCAAATGTGTCTGCAACACCTTAATCTAATGCTTGAGACTCTCCAAGAAAAAGAATACAGGTATGTATTGATGAGACTGAACTTAGATCTCCAACCATATTTAAAGTCTGTGATCAAACTTAACTCGATCTTGAACATCCTGATGAACAGTACACCTACAAGACAACACCTATTAATGACCAGTAAACACTTTGTCCTGAATCTTAGCATGGATACCAGGCTCACTGTGAAGTCTTGCAAATGTAGTGACACTTCACAGAATGAAATGCCAGTGAGTAAAACACGAGCTATGGAATCATTCAAAAGCCCATGGCAGTGGACCAGAAACTGTAATATGAACTTCAGAGAGGATAACTGAAAGGAAAAGCCTTTAAGCGGAACTTGCTTTGCTCCCACTAAGCAGAGAAAGAATGAATTACCTATAAATCATTTTCTTCAGGCATCAGCCCAGCAGACTTCAGTAGAAGGGTTAGAAATCTACCCCATGGTACCACCTCGGCATAAATCCAAGGTATACAGAGGTGGCTCTTAGTAGATGGCTTCTGCTCTAGACTGCTATGTGTGCCTGCTACATTCAATAGTAACTTACTTGCTCTTAAGCCTATGCAGAATTCCAAGGACAGACAGGCTGTGTAAATGAATCTTATGTAGGGTGCTTGTAGCTACCAGCAGGAAATATTGCATGTCTGCATGCTTTTAGATTCCTGCTGGACTTGTATGGAGATGGTAATGTGGTTTGGGGCAGGTGCTTCTGATATGGAGGTAAGATATTATGGAAGATGATAATGAAGCCTTAACCTAACCCTGCCCAACTCTGCTTAGTCCGCAGTGTGTGATAAAAGATTTTAGCTATTTATTTTTTAACAATTTTCAGGTTTTTTCTCCTTATTTGAGATGTGTATTTTCATTATTGAGCCAAGTGCTACATACAGGCTTCTTTTTTCCTATAATTTGCAAATAATGTTTTGCTTTTACTATAATTAGGAGTATAAATTTTCATTTCTTTATCTTTCACTTCATGGATCATGGAATTGCACAATTTTCTCAGCTTAACTTTTTGTTTGTATTTTCCCAGATATCTCTTGGAATTTCCCATTTTCTTCTTCTAAGTAGGTCTGGAAATTTACTCAGCTTGCCACCAGCTATGGCAACTTCATTATGTTTACATTCTGCAAAATGCTTTCTCCTTTCTTCTGTGACAGATGGATATCATGTTTTCTCTTTGTAAATTTTCTTTGGCAAAAGGTATCTCATTGTCAAAAAAGAATCCACAATGATGGATGATATTTTGAAATTATATAATCCCCCAAAGGTTTAATCCTTAATCCACAATGACATAGTAATTTGGCAAAGACATAAAATAATAGGATTAAATTTGCCTCCCAAATATGTTGATTATTATGTGTGTATCTATTTCTCTCTCTCTCTCTCTCTCTCTCTCTCTCTGTCTCTGTCTCTGTGTGTGTGTGTGTGTGTGTGTGTGTGTGTGTGTGTGTGTGTGTCTTGGATCAAGGAATCCAGTGCCTTCTATAAACTAAGCAAGCAGTCAACAACTGAGCTATTCTGTCTCCTTTAATTAAGTTGACTATATAGCTTTTCTATTGCCATTATAACTTCTTGACCTCTGTAAAATGTTTGTATTTGTCTTAAAACTTTTTAAGGGTTTTTGCTTCTTGTGTTTTAGGTTTTTAAATTTTATCATGTGCAAAATGTTCTTTCTTATGTGGTACTGATACTCAGCATGGAATTCAATCTAGAGAAAAAGTATTGTCCATATTTTCTCATTTAATTCTTTGCAAACCTTTTTCTGAGTCTGAAACACACATGCCCATGCACAGGCACACCAAAACAACACAAAGTCTATGAGAAATGCATTTAATTTCTAGACTTATCAATCCCAGTTACATGTCTTTGTTAGTGTTCTGCTTTCTAGCATATTCTGTTGACTTATTTTTTACCTATTTCCCCTTTGATCAAATATCTTACTTACTCCCATGAACTCATTCCAAACAAATCTCTGTCCCCTCAAGTTCATATTCCATGGGCATAGTATTCTGTTATTCTTGAAATAGTGTTATAATTGTTACTTTTCACATGGAAGATATTTAGCATTTTCTTGTATGCAGAACATTTTCTGTTGCCATTTCTTGATTTTTATTTATTTATTTTTAAGTTTTCTGTCTCTCTCTCCCCTTTCAACCTGGGTGTTTTCATGAGGTACTTGTCTACTTGTACATGTTTAGAAAATGAAGATTGGAGTTGGAACTGAAGGGACTAGTACAATGTTATTTTCCTAAAGAAATTGGATGGAATACAATTGATAATTTCTGTGGGGCTTTCCCTTGGGAACCATGAGAAATCTTAAGCCCTTTTCTTGGAGAACAGGACAATCAGGAATCAGGGGTTTACAGCTGGACTGAAGAATGCCAGCAATCTGATACTCATAACATGGGCATTAACTTCAAATGCTTTTTCACTCGTGTGCCTCCCTCCTCTCTTCACTTCCATACTGTTGGTATCCAGATCTTCTTAGAGTGAATTTCTCAATGAGACAAATTGTCCTCTCCCTGGTGGCTCTTGCTGTGATGGATGAGGAAAGCATCCTGCTGTCTAGCTGCTTTATCACTGAGTTTTCAGTCAGTCCCCAGAACCACTTTTGATATTGTCCATAATTAAATTCTGAGTTTTGAAGCATAAATTGACTTCTTTTCATTACTAGAATATTCTATGGGCATTTATCTGTTACTGTTACTCTTACATTTCCAGTTGCTTTCCTAATGTTTATATAGTACCAAGTAAAGTGGATCTTGATGGAGATTGTGCAGCTGGAAGCACATAACCCCCATGCTGATTTAGGGTGTACTGTTGGGTTAGTAGGAATAGCTGTAAGCACAGGCTCTGAGCAAATGCCAGCAAGAACTAAAAAGTCTTAAAACCTCAATGGATCATGACAAACACTTAGAATACATGTCTAAGGCAGAATGAATAGTATAAATAAACAGAAGCTACATCCTAGTTTCCATCATGCCCACAAACACACACACACACACACACACACACACACACACACACACACACAAAATGTTGCATATACATTTTAATGAAACACCACTGGACAGAAAGGGACAGACACACCCAAATACAATAATAGTGAGATGTTTCAATACTTTGCTTTAATCAATGCATTGATCACCCAGACAACAAAAAAGTCAATAGAAGAACAATAGAATTACATTGTAGCATATATCAAATGAACCCAATAAATACCTGCATAACATTATTTTAAAATATTCTACTGCTATTACTTTTCATGGGCATGGGAGTTTTTCTACACATATGAATGTGAACCACATGCAGCCTGGTGACTCTGAACTAAAAAAAGTATATACACAGAATCAGTCTAAAGAATGTGATTCTCAGGACTGACAATCTTTAATCATGCTACAGGAAAGGGAATGAGACTGGGAGGATTGTGAAGCAGTTACAATTACACATCTTACAGAAGACCTCTGGTAGTTTCCTCCCCAAGAACCATGTCAAATGGCTTAAAAGTGCCAGTAATTCCATCATCCAACATCTCTCTGGCTTTTGCAAGCATTTCCACTCATGTGCTCATAGCTACACACACACACACACACACACACACACACACACACACACACACACACACACACAGGTATACATAATTGAAATACACTCTAAAAAGGGAGTAAAGCTCAAAACAATATAAACAAAGATGAAAAGCAGATAACAATAGCATACTAGTTCAAAGATATAAATTACAGCAAGTTAAAAATCCTGTGTGAAGTAAGCAAATCTCTAGATATGCATGACCTAAAACTAAAAATTGGAAAGACCTAGAAGACTTATAGTAAACTATCACAAGAAAGATTGTTATTATAATTATTATTATTATGGATATACTCATTACCTAATTCTGCAAGACATTAAAAGATAGGCTATAGTCAGCTATTTCCATAAACTAGAAAGGGACAAAACTACCCATTTATTTTGCAATGACAGTGTCACCTTAGAACCATTATTAGACATAGGCACAACAATCAGAAAGTCACATAACTCAAAAGTTCTCATGGAAATCCAAAATCAAATCCAGAACACATTAAAAACGATGTGGTCAAGACACAAGTCACCTAATCTGATCAATAGGGAGAAAAGTTACTTGATCAATCTCAACAACTGTATGATAAAGCTGATGATGAAACCAGGAAAAGAATGAGCCACTCAAAATCATTAAGCCCATATCCAACACACTTATTGCCAAATTTATAGGAAATGATGAAAGTATTTTCCTTAAAATTAGAAACAAGGAAAGTTATATATACTTTCCATTCTAATTTAATATAGGTCTTGAAATCCTGGTCAGAGCAATAAGGTGAGAGAAAGAATCAAAACGAGACAAATAGGTGAGAATTCAAATTACCATTTGCAGATGATGTGGTCCTCCATTTAACATACTCTTGAGAACCCACCAGGAAATCCATAAATCTTATCAACACTTTCAGCAAAGTAGCAAGTTCCAAAATGAACATACAAAATTGGTGCCTTTTCTATATATCAATAATGAATGTGTTGATGGATAAATCAGGAAAGAAAACCTATTCACAATAATTTCTAAAGCGCCAAGAAATAGATCTAAGAAAACAAATGTCACACAGTTAAAGCTTTTAAAAAAAGAAAGAAATTGAAGAAAACAACAAATTTGAAAGACCTCCTCATATCATGAATTGGAAACATTAATGTTTATAATACTGAAAGCAATCTGTATATTTAATGCAATCTAAACCCAGATTCTATGACATTAGAAGACATAAGCTATCTTAAGTTTTGCATGAAAACACAAGGATCCTGGATAGCAACAAATCTGTAAATATCACATACCTGATTTCAAGTTATACCATGTAGTATGTAATAAAATCAACATGACACTGTCTGAAAATTGATGTATTTATCCATGGGAGAGAAGACTCAGAAATGAACTCACACAGCTATAGCCAACTAAGTTTTCACACAAGTATAGGAACATATACTGAGGAAAATGAAAAATAGATGCTGAGAAAACAGGTTAGACAATATATAAAATTTAATCTAGGTTTCTTTTACCCTCCCCCCATCTCTGTTTGTTTTCCAAAACAAGGTTTCTTTGTGTAATAAGTTTGGCTGTCCTGAAACTTGGTTTGTAGACCAGGCTGGCCATTTACACACAGATATCTGCCTGCCTCTTGCTTTAGAGTGCTTGGATTAAATAATCTAATTTTAATCTGGGATTAACACCAAGCAAACATAAATTCAAGAAAGATCAAAGACCTTGATGTAAGATCTGAAACCTCAAAACTGATAGATGAAAATGTATATATGGATGGGAAGTTTCTGAAAAAAACTTCTACAGATCAAGATGTAATTATGGGATTTGATAAATGGGGTTTCTCAAAACACAAATGTGTCTCTGCAAAGGGCACAGTAAATATAATGAATCAGCAGCATAGAGAGCAGAAGAGAACGTTCCAGCTGTAGTGGTTAATACATGATATAGAAGAACTCAAAAATGAATTGCAAAACTCTTACAGTTAATGCAATAATGAATTAGCCAATAAACCCATAGACTTCTCACAAAAGACAATGTTCACATGTCCAATGGGTAAATGAAAAGATTTTAAATGTCCAATATCCTTAGCCATCTAGAAAATGTAAAGGAAAACAGCATGGAGATTACATCTTATCCATGTCAAAACTGCTATCATTAAAAATGAAGATGCAGGGGGAAAGAACCCACTGATAATATGGTGTCTGTAAGGACACTCAGTATACATGTTCTTCCAAAACCACAAAAGCACAACTAACATCTGATCCAACTTCATCTCTCCTAGAATTACACCCAAAGGGATCTCAGTCAGCAGAACAGAGATACCAGCTTATCCATGTGTTCATAATAGCCAAGCTCTTGACTCAGCCTTATGTGTTTATCAACGGATCAGTGAATAAGGACAATAGAGCATATATCTACAAAGTTTTTAATATTAGAAATAGAGTTTTATATTAGAAACAGAGATCATCATATTATACAAGACAAGGCAGACTCAGGAACAGAAATAATACATATTTTATCTCACAGGTGGACCCTCACCTACAAACAATATTACATGAAAAGAGAAAGGAGGCTATAGGGAAATGGAGTGGGAGTAGTTGGTTGCTGTGGTGACTTGGGATCAGGACAGGATAATGAGTTAAAACAGCCAAAGTACGTGATACACTTGGCAAAATGTTATGGAACCCATCACTTCACAGAGTGAATATACACTAGTAAAATACTATGTGGAGTAAAGTCAATACTCTATATTTTGATAAAGAAGCCCTGATTGGTATCCTTAAGTTAATTTAAGAAGGATTTTGAATAACTATTCATTTTATATTAATTGTAAATTTTAGAACTATACTACTATCAAACATAATAGAAGATGATTAAGATTTCATGAAGTAATTTGGATCACTTTTTATTCTAGTAGGGAATAAAACATTAATACACACATGTTGCTCAGAAATCTGTTTATTTTGGCCTTAAAACTGTTTATTTTTTAAGATAATTCCAGATAAGTAACATTTGTATTCTCAATCAAAGCACTTAGTACTCATTAAGAATTAGTGCTTCAAGGCCGGGCGGTGGTGGCACACGCCTTTAATCCCAGCACTCGGGAGGCAGAGGCAGGCAGATCTCTGTGAGTTCGAGGCCAGGCTGGACCGATAGCCTCCAAAACAATACAGAGAAACCCTGTCTCGTAAAACCAAAAAAACAAAGCAAAACAAAACAAAACAAAAAAAGAATTAGTGCTTCAAAACAGTCTTGGTGGGAGATCTTGTATCATGCTTAAATTGATACACAACTCCAAAATTAGATACGAAACTCCAAAAGAACTTAGAACATATTTGGAAATGCACTGGATATTTTCTCCCAGGTCTGAGAAACCTAAATCAATGACATAGGACACCATGACGAGCTTCATGGAAGCCTTCTGTTCCACACCCTTTTTCCATGTTTAGCTACAATGAAGTCCCTTGCCTGAAGACGCAAATCTTCCGTGAAACTGCCCACCTACTTTTGCCTGCGGTGGCAGTGAGGACGGCAATCTGACGTGCCAGGCAGCCATGGCTAGAGCCAGTCTCCCTCTGCCCTAAAGACGTGTAGAGTAACATCAGAAGAAAGTGAGACAGGATACTTAGAATTCACTGTAGCAAAGAAAATCACAACAACAAAAGCACTCTCGTTGATGAAATTGGAATTTTTTTTAATTAACACTTCTAATTAGAATTTAACATCTCACTAGCTTCGTATGGGATTTTTCGCTTCCTTAACTTCACGGAAACCTATCCGTTGGCTCTAAATAGGCAGTCACTTACCGTGCACCACTCAAGGGTTTCAATTAATCCCCAGTCCTCTAACTTTGGTTGTGAACTTGTGTTTTTGCTCTTGTGCAGTTTCCCCATATAGAATCATATGAGTTAAAACTCCCTCAACAGGTTATTGACGTAACACCCCCCCACACGCACGGACTCACATCACGTCTTACTCCTTTGTCTTCCTCACCTATCCTCAGGGAGGTGCTTCACAGATTTGGCCCTTACTGCGTAGAGCAGTAATGAGTATCGCTGACCCTCTTCTGCGTGTTGGGAGGGTTGATGGCTCTCTGCAATTCCGAGAAGAGTTTGGTCTGAGTTGAGTTTGAATCAGTGTCTAATGCACATCCATGGAGCCTCCAGTGCTTAACCGTACGATGATCAGACACACAAGGAGTAGATACTTGTGGTCCATAAATCTTGCCTGGTATACTTTATTAAAACTTGTTGTCATTAATAAAACATAAAGCTATTAGCTAATTCTTGCAGAGCAAATAAATGCCATCGGATTCATCCTCAGTGAGTCCCAGGTTTTCTCAGAAAGACACATCTTAGAAATTCTTTGGGCTATCACCAAAAAGACAGCAAAGCACTTCTAGGTACTCACTGGCCTTCTGGGTTGAAAACCTGCCTAGACTCAAAAATTGCAGAAATTCCAGAAAAATAAAGATTATCTGTGAGCATACATCCACACTGCCAACGGCACCAGGTCTGTGAGTCGATGGGTTTTGATTTTCTTTTCCTTGTATTTTTGAGGCACAGTTTTACAATATAGGCAAAGCAGGCCTCAGATGCTATTACTCTCCTGAATAGTCTTCACAGTATTATTCCTGGCCATTAAATAATTACGTTTTGGAACATTTCCTATTAACACATACATTATAGAATGAATGCTTGAGCTAAACATTAGAGAAAGTAGGAGCTGTCTAATAGTAAATGTTACCTTTGCTGATTTTCTAGGAGATGGCAAACCCTGGCAATCCTAAGTGTGGGTTCTCTTAAACTAGAAAGCAATTAAGTATCCTGAAACAAACTTATATAATGTGTGGTATGCAGATGTTTGTATCACTGAACCATGGAAGCCTAAGTACTAGCCCAGAATCCAAAGGTCATTCCTAGGAAAACTCCATCTCCTGATAAAATACTTAACATTTATCCAGCTTTTATCATCTTTCCTACAAAAAGTTTTTGTTTGTTACTCAAAAGAAGTGGGTAAACCACTGTGAATTCAGCAACATCTCCCCAGCAGGTTGTTAAGAAAAGAAACAAGACCACCTTGCAGCGAAATTTAAAGATGTAGTACTTTGGTGTCAGGGAGCCTCTCAAGAAAGGGAAAGAGAGAAAGCACACCCTGCCACCCGGCCACCCTCCCCCTTCCCCATTGCTCAGGATTGCTCTGGCTTGGCCATGCCACTGTCTTCACATTGGGTTGCCTGCTAAGGTGGCAAGTGGCTTAGCAATAGATAAGGCTTAATGGGGATGTCACAGCACTGCCACTGCTGAGCTTCTCTGAAAGCATGGGAGATTTTTAACATAATAATTATAGCATAATCATTTAAACATAATAATTATAACATCTTTTGTGTAAGGTCTTTCTTCCATGGAGGCTTGCCAGCATTCATCACCATCAAAAGTATTTATTTAGCACCCGAGTGTGTATAGTTCTGCTGAGTGCTAGCATTTTCTTTGCTAATTTTTTTATAACATCTTAAATGGGTAAGAAAAGATGGAGGAGGAGAATTAGGAAAGAAAAGGTTAAAGAAAAGCCTTGGCTATTTTAAACCTCCCTCTAGCAACTTCTGAGGAGAGAGGTGGAGAAGGACCCAGAACTGGAGAAAATATTTTCCTATTGGAGTACAGAAGCAGAAAGAGTCACTACTTAGTAAGCCTTGTTTTCCTTCTGTAAAAGCCATTAAATAATCAATTTTTAGAAAACTTAAGTGTGTCTAACATTTCCTACTTACAAATATATTTATTAATGAATGTTTTAGCTAAACATCTCTGTATTCTATCCAAACTTTTAGAGGGATCTGATAAAGTGGAAGCTCTCCTGTTTGATGTTATTAAATGTTATATTTGCTAATTTCCTCAGGGTTGGCAAAGCCTTGCAAATCAAAAATGCTTTCAGATCTAAATGAGTTTTGTGTGAAACACTTGAATATTTTTCTGTGCATGCTTACATGAAAAACACATACAGCCAATTCAAGGCAAGTAGGTTGTAGGATTATATAGATCTAGAATTATTTCCACGATTATTTTCACACTACAGCTTACACATATGTTGAAAAGTCTATTGTAGGATATACAGTATTTTGAAAATCCCAGAAGGACTGGAAAATAAAGTGTAGATATTTTGCAAAATACTTAACCAAATGGTTCACACAAATATAGAAGCAAACTGTGCGCTTGGAGATTCCCTTTTAAGCCCTCTTCACTCGGCTTTAACATATGTGTCCTACATTTTTAAAATACCGAAAATATTTGCAAGTATGTTTATTGAAATGTTTCTAAATTCTTTGCAGCAGCCACCCCATTTACATCCATACATAATTCCCCACTCTTTTCTGTGTGCATGGTGAGTGCTTGTGTGTGGGGGGGAAACTTTGATAATTATATCTTTACGAGTTTGTAACATTTTAAATTTCCAAAGGAAAATTAGGCCCATAATTTTTTTCAGATGTGCAGCTGAGAAATACTTTTTTAAATCGCTAATTTCACTGCAGATTAACACATTCAATTCTGCCAAAAATCTGCTCTTCCCATCCTTCCTGTGCTGAGCCAGCCACGCTCTCCCCTGTTGTACTCTTCTCTGTTGTCTTCTCGATGGGAAAACCAAAACAAAGCCAAAAATAAATCTTTTATTCCAGGGAGGGGAAAAGAGGGAAAGCTGACAACTTTTAAGCTTTCAAACTTTGTTTTTTCATAAATAGTTGGAGAAACACACACACACACACACACACGAAAAAAAATCAATTGAAGAATCATTAAGTGGAGAAGTAAATGATAATGTATTTTCTATTAATTTCCCATCCAAATAAATTCACTTTGTAAAGCACAGCAATAAAATGAAGGAATAGTCCTTTTAAAGTTAACTTCAGCCCCTCTGTTTCAAAAACAGATCATATGATTTACAAAAAAACAACAAAAATAAAAAACAAACCCAAATCACAATTAGCCTTTTAGATGCACATCTTTTGTAGAGTAGCATAAAAATAAACAAAAAGGAACAAAACAGTCCTATAAAATAAAACAAGCTACACTTAAAAATGACTTCTTTCACTGTAATGTAAAAGGTAGATGCTAACTATATTTCGCACAGTACCAGTGACTACTGCAAAGTATACAATATGTTAGTGAGGGAACTTCAGGCTCCATATTGAATTTTGGTATTAGCATGGCTTCTGTTGTTTTATATATAACCCAAATCAATATACAAATTTTTATGTAATATATGTTATATATAATTTATCTATAAACATAGTAAACATAGATGAGTAAATTATGTGTCTAAGCATGGACGTGTGTGTGGTATGTGTGTGTGTGTGTGTGTGTGTGTGTGTGTGTGTGTGTGTGTGTGTGTGTGTTAGCTAAATTCCGTGGATTGCAGAAGTGGATACGGACAATCCATAGTGACTCCACTGTCTAAGAAAGTCACGACAGACCACTAAGAGGTAATTGTTTTTGATGTACATTTCTCCTTCTCCCGGGGTTTTAAATAATTCCCAAATAACTCAAACAAATATTAAATTTTTTCTTTAACTTTTGAATTCTGCTAAATAATATTCTTATTGTCCTTGATGATGCTGTACTAGGGACCAGTCTTTTTAGAGAAGAGCTCTATTGCTGAGTTTGTCACCAAATTGTGTCTTTAGTTATATTCCCAGAAAAAAATTAATATTGAATACCTCCAGAGTTTGTGTGAACTAGAGAACTGGTTCTGTGACTTTATTAGCTTGTAGACACCCTTATAGTTAAGGACCTGTGCATGTGTTCTTCAAAGGACACCTCTAATAGGAGCTAAATTATAAACTCAAATGTACAAAAACAATACTGCTAGACTTACTGCTGTTTGTGATCATCTTCTGGATTCAACAATGTAAAGCAATCTTGAAGAATGAAAGTTTAGGTTTGTTTTTCTTTTCCTCTCTATTCTCAATCAGAAACGTTGGTAGGGTACTTCTTAGTGGTTAGAATCAACACAAAATAATAATATTTTTCCTTTGCCAGTATAGAAGAAATTGTTTTACTTTTAAACCAGAAGAAAATATGAAGTAAGGCTAAAGCAGCATTCCAAATTATACATCTAATATGACCGGTAATAATGCATATGAAAATTTGTTTGCTTCTTTTGTCAAAAGTAGCTGTGCTCCTAAAACCTCATTAAGCAGCCCTGATTCTCTGTTTTCTTTAGTGGAGAGAGAAAGGAGAAGGATACCATCACAAGAGATGTGTTCTTTACTTTAAAATATAATCCCCATCATTTAAGAATTAGTTTTCAAAGCTATGGATGTAGGTGAGTGACTGGAATGCTTGTATACCATGCATGAGGGCCTGGGTCTTAGCCCCAATACCATATATACTAAGAATTATGAAACATGCCTGTAATCCCTGCGTCTGGAATTTAGAAGTACTAGGTCATCCTCAATTAAATGAGTTTCAGGCCAATCTGGGTTGCATAAGACCCTAATAAAATATGAGATCCCACCAAATGATGTTCTATTGGGTTATCTTGACAGTAAAAGGACTTTGAAATACTATTACTCCTTCCAGGTTGCAGACATGACAAAGACCATGATGGAGAACTGGTTCTTCAACACACCTACCTAAAAGGTCATGCTCCACATGCTAACTTCACATTGCCTCTAATGTGAGTTGTGTCCCAATGCTAGTTCAGAGGCACCAGAGGGAATGATTTCGAAGACTCAGTGAAGCTTTTCTCTAACAGTCACAAGTTTCTGTCAGCACAATTGGTCTAGAGTATTCTAAAGGCACTGTTTGTCAAAAATGTGTTCCTTTCAACAGTAGTGCTTTAAGAAGCAGACAACAAAACAAAATAGAGAAAACAACAAAATACTTGAAGCCTATTGTAAGATACATTTGTTCTATAGCAATTCCCTCCAAGATATATTTTTCATCTTCAAGAAAAGGTCATTAAAACACAAGATGATATAAAAGGAGATAATTCTGTAGCGAAACTCCATAAACTTAGAAAATAAACAACTCAAAGGCAAAAGGAAGTCTCTGAAACGGACTACATTCCTTAGTTCCATCCCTCTCCAAGCTTAAAACATGTATAAGTATGTCTCCATTGTGCTGAGCTGCCTACAGGCTGTACAGTGCACTCTTGGTTACAACTTCTATGAGCTGCCACCTATGCTGGGTTCAGCTTCGGTGGTCATTTTTGTTTTTGTGAGTCACCCCAATAAATTCATTCATTTATCAAGTTGATGCTGTTTTCACTTTGGTCTGTTATTGGGTCATCTGGTGTGAGCTGATGATTTTTTCACATCTCCCCAGAGAACGTAACATTAAAAGGAAAATTTCATTAATGCAATAAATAGTCAATGCCAAGTGACAGCAATAGTCAATGTCCCAGATGTTTGCTTTACTTTAGAAATACCCTATCATCCATTGAGAATGAAGCTCGACTGAGGTTTATGCAGTCTTTTAATGTTGCTTGGGGAGGTCACTCCTTTTGAAAAACAGTGCCTTGTATTATCATGAATCATTCAAAGTGGGTTTCAGTGACACTGTGATCTTTTTGGAGCTTAAACTGGAAACTGTGTCTGCAGGTCCTCATCTTCAGTATGTTCAATATTTTTCTGGGTTTAGCATGTTCCCCACTGAAGGAAAATGTGGTGGGATAGATAAGGACAAGATTGGGAGGACAGTTAAATAGTTCAGCATCTCTATAAAATGGAGTAGTCTTCTGACCACTCCCAATGACAGAGAACCTGATATCCTCAGCATGAAGCACAAATTCAGAACCTCAGAGTTATTTTCCCCATTATAGGGGTAAACAGATCTCTGGTTTTGGACCCAGGTACAAAGCTGCTTCATGCTCTGTGGCTGAGATGCTCACTTGAATTCAACTTAGTGAAGGGGACAGGAATCTGTGATGCTATTGAAATTAATTGGCTCCTGCTGATGCAGGAGGACAGTGTAGTACACTGAGCTCAACTGGATCCCTAATTAATGCCAGCAGCTTTGGCCACAGGCAACGTCTGCAAAGGCCTCTTGTCAGCAGCTCATCTACAGTGCTGAGTCTAAAAGCATGAGAAGGACGGCCTGAATCCATATGTGATGCACTGGTCCATTAAATCACAGGGAGACTATGTGTGAGACTGAGCCATACCTGTAACCACAGAACGGAGAAGGGACACTTAAATACCAACTTCTACTTCCCAACATTATTCTTCCTTAAGTGCTGCTCCCTGTGTGCTGGAAACGGAAACCAGGGCCTTTTGCATGCCAAACCAGCTCTATTACTAAGCTGTATTCTGACTTTTGACAGTGACATTCCTTTCGTTCCTACTTCCTGTGTCTGTCTGCCTTTCTGTCTGTTATGTTATAGGGTCTCACTCAGTGGTGCAAGCCGACTTTGAATTTCTTATTTCCTCCTTGGACTGCTAAGTGCTAGAACTCAAGGCATTTGCCACAGACATTATTTCCATAATGACTGACAGGTCTGGAGAAGTTTAGAACTTATAACTGATTAATAATACAACACTGTAATGTTCTCAATTACATGGGGGAGCCTGGAAAAGTTCTGCAGCTTTCTCTTTTATGTCATGCACACAGACTTGCTTTTAAAAATTATTTTCGTCAAATAAAAAAAAACAGAAAGGAAAACACCCACTCCTCTTGGGAGATGAGTCACATTACCTTCCTTTCTCACTCTGATAAGGAAGGAGGAAGTGAGCATTCTGGCTGCTAGAGAGTAACTCGCTGGCACCCATGCAGGTCGGCACAGCCCATCCCTCCCTGCTAATAGTTGGCATTCAAGGACCTGCACTCCAAATCTTGCCCTTGATATGTAGCTTTATCCTTACAAAAGCATTTGACAGAAAGGACTTGGAGAGGCCTGGAGAGGCACGGATGCGGTGCAGAGCTCAAAGTGCCTGGGCTGATGGAATCCTGCATGCTTCCCACCTACCCTGCTTAGCAACATCAGCTGGGGGCAATGGATTGGCCATTTAGGTGGCCTCCTATGTGATGCTTCACTTTGAACCAAACAACGGCTGTGCTGTGGGATACAGAGTAGAGGGACAGCGCTCAGCCAGGGCTTCCTCACTAAAAGCTTTAACCGTTCCCTCACTGCAGAGATTTCAGGATTGCAGTTGGAATGGCAAAGCACACAGCATGGACCAGTCAGCCTTAAATGCTCTGCGCCTGGCATCTCTTTCTGCTTTGAAAAAGGTTGGCACTTCTAGAATGAGCAAAAACACAATGAGCCTCTTGTAACTTCTGCAGAGTTTATCAGGACATACCATTCTCCATCATAAATTCGTTTAATTTCTCACCTACTCTCAGATGCTTATCTCAAATGTCCTGGTGGAAAATATATGCAGATAGCAGACCTGAATACAAGAAGTGGGGCAATTATAGAGTAAGGGGTGGATTTTGCTAAAATCAACTGTCAAGTGAAATCCTCTCTTTGTCTATCTAAATTCGGGATAAATGTCAGTGTAGAACTGTAAACTTTAGGAAACTTGACAACCACATGTACAGATGAATTTGTGAAAGCAAGCAGGGTAGGTATCACCTTTGTGAGTTTTGTCATCCAGGATGAATTTCTTGCCCATATTTTCTACAATTAAAAACAAATATAATGAGGCGTCTAAAATGTCTGATAGAAACTTAAGAATGGGCTCAACATACTTAGCCATCAGGGAAATGCAAATCAAAACAACTCTGAGATGCCATCTTACTCCTGTCAGAAAGGCTAAAATCAAAAACAACAATGACAGTTTATTCTGGAGAGGATGTGGAGAAAGGGGAGCATTCCTCCACTGCTGGCAGGCATACCAATTTGTACAGCCACTTTGGAAAGAGGTATGGAGATTCCTCAGGAAAACAGAAATCAGTCTACCACAAGATCCAGCAATTGCACTCTTAGGCATATACCCAAAAGATGCACATTCATACAATAACGACATCTGTTCAACTATGTTCATAGTAGCATTGTTCATAGCCAGTACATGAAAGCAACCTAGATGCCCCTCAACTGAAGAGTGGATAGAGAAAATGTGGTACATTTACACAATGGAGGATTATTCAGTGGGAAAAAATTATGGAATCTTGAAATTTGCAGGCAAATGAAAGGCACTAGAGGAAACCATCATGCGTGAGGTAAGCCAGTCACAAAAAGACAAACATGAGCCTTCATCCATTGCTAATGGAAGCAGAGGCAGACACCCACAGTTAAACACTGAAGTCAATTCCTGAAACCCAGTTGCACAGAGAGAGGAGTGATGAGCAAAAGAGTTCAAGACGGGGCTGGTAAAACCCACAGAGACAACTGACCTGAACAAGGGGGAGCTCATGGACCCAGACTGATGACTGAGAAGCCAGCACAGAACTGATCCAGACCCTCTGAATATGGGTGTCAGCAAGGAGGACTTGGCAATCTGTGGGGCTTCAGAACCTTTATCCAGTAGCTGATGGAAACAGAAGCACATACCCAGAACCAAACACTGAGCTAAACTCCTGGAATCCAGTTGCAGAGAGGGAGGAGTGATGAACAAAGCAGTCAAGACCAGGATGGAGAAATCAACAGAAACAGCTAATCTGAAAAAGAGGGCACTCATGGACCCCAGACAGATAGCTGGTAAACCAGCATGGGACTGACCCAGACTCCCTGAATGTGACTGTCAGTTAGGAGATCTGAGCAATCTATGGGGCCTCTGGTAGAGGATCTATCTGTATTTATCCCTAGCATATGAATGGACTTTGGTAGCCCACTCCACATAGAGGGATAGTCTTTCAACCTAGACACACGGGGGGATGGCCTAGGCCCTTCCCCAAATGATGTGACAGACTTTGAAGATCACCATGGAAGGCCTCACCCTCCCTGAGGATCAGAAAGGGGTTTGGATGGGGGTTCAGTGGGGGACAGGGGAGGAGTGGTGGGGAGGGAGAGCTAACTGGGATTGACTTGCAAAACAAGATTGTTTCTAATTTAAATAAAAAACAAAGACACACATATAATGTTTTCTCTTGTATGTAGAATATAATTTTTAAAGGACATGAAAGGTGGTGGGTGGGCTTTCTGAGAAGAGGAAGAGGATCAGCAGGAGAGGAAAGGTACAGAAAAGAGGAGACATACAAAAAATGAGTTGAATGCATTATATGTAGGTATGAAAACATCATAAGGACATTATTATCCCTGCTATATTCTATGATTAGAGCACACTAAGAAAAAGCAGGGGTAGCTCTTTCTGGTTTCAATTTTCCTGGAAATGAACTAGAGTATCTCTTTTGCTTTGATATTTCTACTTTCCTTTTCTTCCTCCTTTTCCTTTCTCTATTCTTTTCTACTCTTCCTCCTCTTCTCCCCTCCCTCTACTTACTCTTTTAATTTAATTTTAGAAATCAGCAGCATGTGATTGGTCAACCCAAGAATCCCAATACACTTCAGACCCTAGAATGTATGCATTTCCTTTAGTCTTTTTATGCTGTGGAACCTGGTTTTTACTGTGTTAACTCAACAACTTTCCAGAGTCTATCATCTGCCTCTCCATGTCAAGCTCAAGAGTTGAAGATGCACCTCCATCCTTTGAGAAATAGCTTGCTACATCTCTCGCATCAGAAATAGACTCTGGGCTCTCAAGGTTGCTCAGGTCCAAGCAGTGGTGCTCTTTCTCACTGGCTCTCAGAACTCTGTCTTCCTCTATTAAGTGACCACACATCAGCTAGTTTTCTAGGTACTGAAGAGTACTTACCACTACTGAGGCAATCTTAGTGTATCCCTCTAAGCATCTTAGTTGTCACCAACAGAACACTGGTCCTATCTTAGCACAGCCTCAGTGATCTACCTGTTAGCTGTCTTAAAGTACTGTGTGTTTTCATGGATTGTGACATGAAAAAAGATGGTGGCGATGGTTATGTTCATGTGTCGATGTTACTAGGTCAAAGTACTCAAATATTTTGATTAATTAATTCTGTAAGTTTGTGTGAAGTTTTTATGTGATTAACATCTAAGTCAATCTTAGAGTAAATATATTTCGTAATGGGGACAAACCTTGTCCAATTGTTCAAAGTCCTGAAAAGGAAAAGCTGACTTGCCCTGGAGCAAGAAAGATGATGCTGGTGGGTGGTGTTTGGATTTGAACTGGAAATTTGCATCAGGTCTACTCCTTGGTCTGATATGGAGACTTTGTACTTGCCAGACCCCACAACTGTCTGAGCCAGTTCCCTAAAATAAGTCTCCATCTCTTTAGATATGTATATACATATGTATAGGCACATACATATACATGTATGCTGATTCATACTGAAGATCTCCAACACTCTAATTGACTCACCAAACCTTACTTTGACTGTTTTCTATAACTGAAATGGAAGACCAAAACAGCCAGCATATTTCATTACAGTTAAACTAGGCTTCCTCTTATGTCCCAGTTTCGCTGGTTTTCTAAGAACCTCCCACCTTCTAGACAATTAAACTCTAAATTTTAATGTAGTAACCATTAGTCAAGAAGACTAGAAAATGTTGTTGGCAAATACTGATTGCTTTCCCCCCTTTCAAAAGAACCAAAAGGCATAAGAGTCACCAACCATGTGAGGTTGCCAAGCCTGAGGTTTTGGTTCATTTCTAGGATTCTAATCAAGAGTATTGTTCATCAAAAACATATCCATTTATCTGGGCCTGCAGGCCATAGCATAACATCTGCTCTTACTCTAGAAATTTAATTGGCAATTGCTGGAATCACACTATTTCTAAGGCATCAATGTATTTCCTTATCAAAAATGAAGTAACCGACTAAGCCACATATGAATAAGTTACCAATGATTTTACCTAATTATCAGTAAATAAACTGTGTTCTTACGTCTCAGATGGAAAAAAAATTGCACAACCAGATGCTTTAAGGGCTTTGTTTGATATCTCTACTCTTCATTTATAAGCTCATACCCATCCCATCAGTGAAAAGTTTTACTTAAAACAATAACTAGGTTTCCTTTAAATAAGTTTCAAATAGATATTTCATTGTGTATCTCTCTCTTTCTCTCTGTCTCTCTCTGTCTCTCTCTGTCTCTCTCTCTCTCTCTCGTGTGTGTGTGTGTACATGTTTCTTTTATTCACTCTTAAAACTGAATAAATGAAAGAGTACTAGGAGGAGGAGAAGGGGGAACAAGAGAATTATCAGGAGGAGAGAGAGGACAAGTACATTCAAACCTAAGTAACATTATTTTGTTTGGGTAAAAGGGCTATTATTTTTTCTTAATCACAAATCATGGAGTTATCTTTAGAAAGTAAATACTCCAAATAACTGAACTTGGGTTTTCAGGCATTACCTCTTTTAATAAAAGAACCCTGTATGTCTTTTGTTTCTTGATACCTTTTGTGTTTTGAGGAAGAGAGTTCTTGACTAACATATTTGGCTACACATGGAAAGGTAACTATCTCAATAAGTTCCATTGATGCTGTTAATCATATGCAGCTTATCACATGGTAATTTATGACTCCATTACCACTACTCCTTTGCCCATTCTGAGATGCCTCATGAGGATTTTATTTGAGGAAATCAAAATACTCACAAGGGCTCATATTTTGGACATGTTTTCTTGCTTTTATTCTGTGTGGAGATAACTATTTCTTCACTATTTATGTGAAGCTTAAAATACTTTGTGTATGAGGGGTTTTTTTGCTCTGTAGAACAAATGTGTTCTCAATTGAATTTACTGCTAGTTGGCTGATACGCAATTTTAAAATCAAATATCATAGGAACTCAAAATTGTTCTTCTGCATTGACATTTGTTTAAAATATTCAGAAATATGAAGTAAAATAGAAAGGGTACATCAGAGGCAAATGGGAAATTATTTGTTAGTGTCAAGTACATCTTATTCAAACAACTACATTTTATAAATAAATACCATGTTTAGTTTTTTTATTATAAGGGCAAATGAAGACGCTTTTTTAGGGGGGTTAGACATTCTAAAGACTTTCAGTGCTGGGAGAGTTCTTTGGAGAGAAAGCTGGTAATGGGAATGGGATAATGAGCCTTAAACTTGACCAAGACTGTGGAACAGTCTTTGATGGTTACTACTCACCTTTCTAAAGCCTTCCACAGGAGCTGAGAAGTGCCCTGTGGTAGCAAGGATATAAAGAAGACAGTTAGGGACTAAAATTGTACATCTTTGGTATCAGAGTGTGAAGATGACCCAAATTTCATGTTTTTAATACTGAACTCCAACACTGGGGCAGTAAGAAAGAGGGCCTACTAAGATATTATTGTCATTGGATAATGTTGTTACAAGGGCATCTTGCTATTCAATCAATATGAGTTGAGCCCTTTCTTGGTATCTCACTCTTACTTTTCCTTTCCTTTCCACAATATTATGACTCAGCATGACTACCTTTGCCAGAAACTATGCCATGGCAATAGATGTTCCCAACTCTAGAAATGTAAGAAAAACAAACAAATAAACAAATCAACCCCCAAACTCAACCAAAAAGCTAAAACCAAAAGAATCACCACACTGTTGCTAAAATCTCTACTGAAGCAAATTTCATAAGGTATATATGAAAGTACCCCCTGGAAATTGCCTTTTCAGAAGGTAGTTAATATTAAATGAAATCTTAGAGCTTCAATCCATTAAGATTGGTGTTTGCAGAAAAATAGGAAAAGACACAGGATGCACACACACAAAGTAGAGACCCTGGAGGACACAGTGAGATGGTAGCCATCCAAAGCCTACAGGAGGAACCCAACATATCAGCACCTTGATCTTGGCTTCCAGTCCTTGGAAGTCTGTGGAATGGTGAAACTCTTTTGTCCCATCGTTCTGATCTATGGCATTTTTAATTATGAATACATGGGGATGTAAACAAGGATATTGTTGTAAGAATAATGTAAAAGGTTCTAATGATAAATTGGTATCTATGTGGCTTCAGGTGAGTAATGATCTTGTCATAAGTGGAAATTACCTTTGGAAAGAATGCCTTGTATGTTCATGGTTAGGAGTTGCTTATTATTGCTATAACAGGTTACTTCAAACGTAGTCTATAAACCAACACTATATACTAGTATGAATCATAAGATAAGTATATATGGGTCCACTACTTCCCTGCACAGGGTCTCACTAAGTCAATATCAAAGGTTTGAAAGAGCCATACTGATTTTTTTTGGCAATTGGGAAGACTTTTCCTGGGTTGTGACAGAGTTCCTGGCTCCTTCGTGGCTCATATCCCTGTTTTCTGGATGGTGACAGCGGAGTATCTCTCTCTGTTCCCTGAAATTAACTGTAGTTGCCATCACACTTTTATTCCAATTATAAAATTGGAAAAGAAGTAAGGAGAGCCTTTCTTAAGCTTCCAGCCTCCAAATTTTCCCTTTCTTATTTCTTATCTTTTGCACTTAAGTGCTCATCTGAGGTTGGATCCAGACAACATATTCTATTAGGTGGAAACAATAAGTTTTGATGTTCAGCATCCTGTTGAGATGCATAAATTTTACAATGGCTATCATATACTTTATAAAAAGTAAGAAGACAAGATCTTGAAGACTCTAAACACAATGCAAGGAAAGCAGGAAATTTTAAATAACCCGGATTGGTTCCCTTTGATTGGGTGCATGCCTTATGCAAATTAGTAATACATGATAATCACAATCTTACCAAGAGTGTATGCAATTTTATCCCGATTTTTTTACTTTAAAACTCTGCAATATTACTAACATTACAGATTCTGCTTTGTCAGTTAAGGTACACATTCATGGCTTCTCAGAGTTAGGATGTAGACAAATTTGAGGAGCCCTTCTACCTGTACCACTTATAATTTAACAGTTCTGAAAGACCAGAATGACAGAGAATACAGTGAAGAGGAGCTCATTATGCAAGTTTTCTAAAATGTCTGAGGAGAGTAGACACATAATACAGGTTGAACTGCAACCCTGAAATAAGGATGCTGACAGCAATAGAGTTTGGACAGAAGCAAGCGCTGAAGTTGTTTCATTCCTGTTGTCCACAATTCTATTTTTATTTTTATTTTTAGAAACACTCTTATTTACATATCCATCTCCCATTCCCTTGCCCTGCAATCCTCCCATGCTTCCCACCAATCCCCCAACCCAACCCCCACCCTATGGGCAATATTTTAGCCCTAAATTATCACTAAAATTAGTTATTTGAAAATTTACTTTATAAATCTGTAACAGAACGAGGCACTGATCCTATTACAGCCCCCTTCAACTTATTTATGTGACTTTGCAAAGATATCTGCGAAGGACTGGTAGTCCTTTCTTTATGTTCTCTATCATGCTGTGAGGGAAGGAAACACTTTCACTACTCTATTTTCAAATAAGCTGTAGGTTTGAAGTTTTGGTACCCCAAAGAAAAGGTTAATTTTATCATGAATATTTCTCAGTTAAAATGTCAATGCAACTCTTGTTTTATAATAATGTGTATTTCCCATTGCATGTTTGGGGAATGTTGATTGAGTACATGGTAGCATATAAATATTGCTGTTTAAATAAAATATAGCAATGTTCTACCATACTATAGTTTAAAACAGTGTCATTTTGCCGGAGTTGAGGGTGACGACACATGCCCCAAAGGTATAGAACTTACAATATATACCGTGGCTGTATTAACAAATACTAACCAAATTTTGACATAAAATGGCAATTGTTCTATGTGTTACAGTACCAAAGTTGTTGAAATGAGAATTAAGACATGTGAGGAGAAATTTGAGCCAATAAGATTTTTTTGGTACAAGTTTGGGTAAATGGTGTTTAAAGAGAAAAATGGCTAATACAGCACTCTCTGTCAGTTTTTACAATATATAGGATTGTTTCCAGTTGCAGAAAAGTTCAAATGTCATTTTATATATTTATATACACAGACAACTGCTTTATTCTGATATGCTATCATTTTCACTTGAAATAAGTAGGCTATGTAACTTGTTCAGATTAGGTTAGCAAATAGGTGGACAGCTGCTGGACAGGGGCCAGGTGACATCAAGGTAAATATAAGAGCATTTATCCAGAAATGTAATTGTAGGATGTCATCCCTTGAATTTTGCTTAGAGAAGTGGCAGACAAAGTTTCTGGTACTTGCTGGCCATGTAGAGAAGCACGTAGAGTATATTGGCCTAGATTTCTATTATATCTTGCAGGGAAACTTCCACAGTGCTTGGTGTCCTTCATGCACTACAATGAAACAGAGTGTTATAAAATCCTTTGCAGAAAAGACTCACTTAAGGGGCAGAAACTTTGACCTCCATGTGGAACATTCCCACCCTGAGGGTAAGCTGATGGTGTGCACATCATGAACATGTAGAGTACGGAGAGAAGATTCAACTTGCTATATAGGTCATTGTTGCCGTGGTAAATCATTGTTTCCTCTAGGAATCCATACAATCCAGGCAGCCGTCTGAGACCCACATCTGGTGGTGACTGAATTCAGTGTGGACCATCAGCCTCATCATCTGCTCTTTGCTATAGGATATTGCCATGTTGTGCAGTCTGAGCTTGGAAGGGGATCTGAGGTGGCAGATGACAATACTGGACATGGTATATGTTATAGCATGTTCTTAGACGGATTCTCTCTGACAATGTATGACTCGAAGATCTTGAAGAGTTTGAAGAATAGCTGCCTGCTGCTAAAAACAAGCCATGACCAAGACAGAATTTCAAGGTAAATAGGTAAATAGGTTACTGTAGCCTTCAATTCACCACTGCTGAGCCTGATATCCTAGCCTTGGGTGCTGTCCTTGCCTCTTCAGCAGTTGCCTTTTAGGGAAATGCAGAAAACCTGAAAGTTTGTCTACAACCTCATAGCACAGCCACTGAATGAAGTGCTCTTCCTGTGCAGACTTGTGTTGCATCAGAAGATTGTTGATTCAAAAATGAATACTTGTCTCCAAAACAACAGCAGGAAAGAACAAGTAAATTATTCAGACCAAAGCTGTGCCAGAGAGCAAGTAGGGAAGTGGAATGATTTTAAAAAATGAATTTAAAGGCACAGGAGAAAAAAGCCATCAAAGTGTTTAGGTAACAAAAATGAAGGCAGTCACCAATCCATGTTTTCCCAGTGGTCACATTCCCACAAGAAGATGGACAACTTATAAATAAGTGACTGAAAATCTAAGATACTTAATCAAAATAGTAACCTAAGGATGAGACTCAAAATAAAAAAAACTTGCTGACTCATTCCTAGCACTGCTAAATGAATGAATGAATGAATGAATGAATGAATGAATGGATGAATGAGTGAGTGAATACATGAAAACTTTTCATGGACACACAGTAGCATTGATGGTAAAATGCTAACAAAGATGAAAGGGGAAATAGTTAATTTCCTGCTGGTGGTAATTTTGTCAATACTCTGTAATTCTACCTGGAACTGAAAAACTCTACTTCCTAGACAGAGGCTTAATTCATAATGAAGGATTCTTGGCTATCAATCATCTTGTCATCTCATTCTCTTCATGGACTAAAATGACCTGAAAACTGAGTGACTCTGTCTGTACCAAATCTTGATGGGGAAACTCCTTCTGTATGCTACTAATATGTTCAGTACACATTTGCACATTTTCTCTATCCACTCTTTAGTTGAGGGGCATCTAGTTTGCTTCCAGGTTCTGACTATTACAAATAATGCTGCTATGAATATAGTAGAACAGATGTCCTTGTTTTATGAATGGACATCTTTTGGGTGTATGCCTCATTTCTGAATTGCTGGATCTTGTGGTAGACTGATTCCCATTTCCTGAGGAATCTCCATACTGATTTGCAAAGTGGCTGTACTAGTTGGTACTCCTACCAGCAATGGAGGAGTGTTCCCCTTTTCCACATCCTCTTCAGCATAAACTGTCATTGTTTTTTTTATTTTAGCCATTCTGACAGGAGTGAGATGATATCTCAGAGTTGTTTTGATTGGCTAAAGATGTTGAACAGTTTCTCATGTGTCTTTTAGCCATTTTAGACTCCTCTATTGAGAATTCTCTATTTGCTTCTATATTCCACTTTTTAATTGGATCCTTTGGTTTTTAGGAGACATGCTTCTTGAGTTCTTTGTAGATTTTGGAGATCAGCCCTCTGTCAGATGTGGGGTTAGTGAATATCTTTTCCTATTGTGTGGGCAACCTTTTTGTCTTGTTGACTGTGTCCTTTGCTTTTTAGAAGTGTGTAAGTTTCAGAAGGTCCCATTTATTAATAGTCAACCTCAGTGTCTGTACAACTTGTGTTATGTTCAGGAAGCTGTCTCCTGTAACAATTCAGTCAAGGTACCTCCCACTTTCTCTTCTAAGAGGTTCAGTGTGGCTGGATTTATGTTGTGGTCTTTGATCCATTTGAACTTAAGGTTTGTGCTTAGCGATAGACATGGATCTGTCTGCAGTCTTCTATATACCAGCATCCAGTTATGCCAGCACCATTTGTTGAAGATGCTTTCTTTTTTTCCATTGTATAATTTTAGCTTCGTCAAAAATCAAGTGTTGGTATGTGTATGGGTTAATATCAGGGTTTTTAATTTGGTTCGATTGGCCTACCTGTCAGTTTTTGTGCCAATATCAAGTTGTTTTCAGGACTATAGCTCTATAATAGAGCTGAAGTCAGGGATTGTGATGCCTCTAGAAGTTCCATTATTGTACAGGTTTGTTTTAGCTATCCTGAGTCTTTTGTTTTGCCATATAAAGTTGATTATTCTTCTTTCAAGTTCTGTGAAGAATTGTGCTGGTATTTTGATGGGGATTTCATTGAATCTGTAGATTGCTTTTTTGCCAAAATTGCCATTTTTACTATGCTTCTGAACATAATAAAAGGAATACACATTAAACCAACAGCCAACATCAAACAAAATGGAGAGAAAAATCAATGCAATTCCTCTAAAATCAAGAACAAGACAAGGCTGTCCAGTCTCTCCATATCTCTTCAATGTTGTACTAGAACTTCTAGCTATAGCAATAAAACAAAAAAAAGGAGATCAAGGGGATACAAATTTGAAAGGAAGAAGTCAAACTTTCACTATTTGCAGATGATATGATAGTTTACATAAGTGACCCGGAAAACTCTACACGGGAATTCCTACAGCTGATAAACACCTTCAGCAAAGTGGCAGGATCCAAGGTTAACTAAAAAAATCAGTAGCCCTATTATATACAGACAATAAATGGGCTGAGAAAGAAATCAGAGAAACATAACCCTTTACAATAGCCACAAAAACATAAAATGTCTTGGGATAACGCTAACCAAACAAGTGAAAGACCTATATAACAAGAATTTTGAGTATTTAAAGAAAGAAATTAAAGGAGATACCAGCAAATGGAAAGATCTCTTATGTTCTTGAGTAGGCAGTATCAACATAGTAAAAATGGCATTGTTGCCAACAGCAATCTAGGGAATTCTTTAAAATCAAAATTTGTGAAAAGCATTCATAAATAGTGATGGCATATGTAACATGTTCCTGAGAAATTAACCACCAATTGAATGTCCCATATTGCTACTATCAGTACTAGCTATATAATAAGAAGAATGTGGTATAATATTAAATAATTGTCAAAATTTAAAAATACAGTGAAATGGAAAAGGACTCAGATAAAAATACAGCAATAAAATCCAAGGCACATCAGTTATTCTACTGAGTAAAACAACTGAAAATTTCTACAAACATATGGGTTGGTAAAATGGAGGTTAGAATAACAGAAAATAAAGTACACAAAACTCACTGACAGCTGCAAGCTTCTTGGCACTCTTTTGGTCAGGGAGATATTGGATGATTGGCAATAGAGTGATTGCAGTCACTGAAAGAAACCTGGACTGTAGTGTGTACTTTCACCAAGCTTTGCTACGATGTGAAACACACAAGACATAGAGAAGGTTATATAATCACAAAATAATGCTAGTCTTTAAGAAACAGTAAGGATTCAGTAATTGTAAATCAACACAGTCTCAGCATATACAAAGCAAAAGTACGTAGTGAAACAAACTGAATAGCATAATGAGAAATTAGAGTCTCTATAAAATTGCAAGTATCACTGACGATGTGGATTTTAAAGTGAGATTCTAAAACCAGAGCCAGTACACCAACATAGAATTCTCCAGAGATCACAATGTATTTGTGAAACTGAGGGTTTTTTGAGTCATGTTGTAATGTAACCCTAACCAAATCCAAAGGTTAAGAAAATACAGGCTATGGTTTCTGAATGTTTAAACAATAACAACAAAAAAAAAACAGGGAAATAAATGAGAAGCAATAGAAATTTTAAGTGTTTGGAAATTTGGCAAATAAAGAAATAAAAAGTCTAATATGTAAACAAGCAGAACTAAGTAACAAAATGGTATAAAACTTATGTCTTATTTTTATGAACATTATATATTATAAATATAATACATGCTGGCCATACAGTTTCGATTAAGCCAGAGGTGGTATGTTTATACATGAGAAAGACTGCAAATATCCACCATTACAACTGAAGATAAAAATAGCAAATGTTACATGTTTTAAAAGGTGGCTGGAGGGATGGCTCAGTGGGTAAGAAAGATCACCACTCTTCTGCTCTATCTGAGGACCTGGATTTGGTTCTCGCCACCTCCCCCAACCACCTGAAACTCCATTTCAAGGACATCTGATGCTCTGGGGCCTTTGAGGGCTCTTGTATCCTAATAGTGCACTTTCCTATATTCAAGAAAACACATATACACATAAAATAAAATGAAAATTAAGTAAAATATTTATGGTTAGGAGAGTTGGAACCCAGTACTTGTGACAGAGGTTTTGAATCTTTGAGAGGCTGAGACAGTAGGATTTCAAATTTAAGGCTATCTTAAGTAACTTTGCCAGACTCTCTGGTAGTGAAAAAATGAAAGAGTTTGAGATATAGTTTGGTGGTAGAGCTCTTGTCTCTCATGAGTAGATCACTTAATTCAATTACTAATTCAGAGGGAAAGATGGTGTCTTGTTATGTACACTATATGCCACCACACCTTATATAGATCCAGGAGTGAAAACAACAAAAAATTTTTCACACAAATTAAAACTCCCATTCTGTGGATTCTCTCTTCAATGGATTGATCATTTCTCTATCAATGTAGGAGATTTTCAGTTATAAAAAGTTCTACTTATTAATTCCAACAGGGGCTCACATATCTTGGTGTTAACCAAAGATCTCCAATCAGAATTAAGACATACTCAAGAAAATGGAAATCACACCTGATACTGGAAACCTAGGTGACTATCTCAAAACAGTGAATTCATGGATCACCAAGGAGGACCTACTCCATAACTAAGACATTCTAATCCCGAATCCCTGATAAATGTAATTCTGACTTTTAATTAAAGAAATTTAGATTTGCAACAGATAAAGACAATTACAGTAAACTCCAATTGATCTGATCAAAATACATTGTTGTGGAGTCCATCTCCAACAGATAAATCTACAACAAATACTTGCACCTAAGACTCAGGAATCACTGCATAGGATATTATGAATCATAGAAAGATATCTATGAGAATGTTTATCCTAGAATTGTCAAAAAAGCTACACCAATGATGTCTTATCAACATGGCTACCTAAACAAGACCAGAATAAGACAATCTCATTTGGCAAGATAACAGGAAAGAGAGAAAAACCAGGAGGCTTCAACCCATTGAAAGAACTACAGGCAACTAAAGAATCCTGAGATTAGAAAAAAATAGTTTTACAATGCCAACGGTCATCCCTAAAGATGTATGCATACAGGATCCACAGACACAGTAGTTTTTCATAATTTTAAGAATGCATATAAGTCAATGAAAAAATAAAAAAATGCCTTTGAAAGAGAGCATGGGGGATGAATACATGGAAGGGTTTAGGAGTAAATGAGAGGGGAAATGATAAGTTTTAATTTTAAAAAGTAAAGTAAAATGAGTGTTAAAAATAACCTGATGATCTCAATAATAGTAAACAAGCAATCCTTATTACCTACAACCAACACCAACTGCTAAATGTTTCATTCCTCATATTAAATAAAATTAGTACCATGATGCAGCTGAAGAATTAATGCTCAGTGAGTTAATGTCACAATCCAACAGAGGATGAAAACTGGTGTTATTCATTTTAAACAGTCTTACACAGTGGCCATGAGCATGTAAAACCCTTCAATGTGTTCAACATCCTTAGCCAACCGGGAAATGCAAATCAAAACAACTCTGAGATACCATCTCACTCCAATCAGAATGGCTAAACTCAAAAACACCCATGACAATTTATGCTGGAGAGGATGTGGTGAAAAGGGAACACTCCTCCACTGCTGGTGAGAGTGACAACTTGTACAGCCACTTTGGAAATCAGTATGGAAATTCCTCAGAAAAATGGTAATTAACCTACCACAAGACCCAGCAACTCCACTCTTAGGCATATATCCAAAAGATGCCCATTCATACAACAAGGATGTCTGTTCCACTATGTTCATAGCAACATTATTTGTAATAGCCAGAACATGGAAGCAACCTAGATGCCCCTCAACCAAAGACTGATTAGAGAAAATGTGGTGGCAGGATTTATGTTGAGGTCTTTAATCCATTTGGACTTAAGTTTTGTGCATGGCGATAAACATGGATCGATCCACATTCTTCTACATGCCAGCATCCAGTTATGCCAGCACCATTTGTAGAAGAAGCTTTCTTTTTTCCATTGTATATTTTTAGTTTCTTTGTGAAAGATCAGATGTTCATACATGTGTGGGTTAATATCAGGGTTTTCAATTTGATTCCATTGGTCTACCTGTCTATTTTAGTGCCAATACCAAGCTGTTTTCAGGACTATAGCTCTATAATAGAGCTTGAAGTCAGGGATGGTGATGCCTCCGGACATTGCTTTGCTGAACAGGGTTGTTTTGGCTATCCTGGGTCTTTTGTTTCTCCATACAAAATTGATTATTGTTCTTTCAAGGTCTGTGAAGAATTGTGCTGGGATTTTAATGGGGATTGCATTGAATCTGTAGATTGCTTTTGGCAGGATTGCCATTTTTACTACATTGATCCTACCTATCCAAGAGCATGGGAGATCTTTCCAATTTCTGAGGGCTTCTTTAATTTATTTCTTTAAAGATTCAAAGTTATTTCAATACAGGTCTTTCACTTGTTTGGTTAGTGTTACCCCAAGGTATTTTATGTTGTTTGTGGAGATTGTAAAGGGTGATGTTTCTCTGATTTCCTTCTCAGCCCTTTTATCATCTGTATATAGTAGGGCTACTGATTTTCTTGAGTTGATCTTGTAGCCTGCCACTTTGCTGAAGGTGTTAATCAGCTGTAAGAGTTTCCTGGTAGAGTTCTTTGGGTCATTTATGTAAATATCATATCATCTGCAAACAGTGAAAGTTTGACCTCTTCCTTCCCAATTAAATACAGACTATAGATAGTTATTTATAATAGTAAGAATTTATAGTTAGGTAAGTTAGGTTTTCTAGATGTATAGAGATATATTTGAGACAGATAGATAGACAGTCTTCAAACCTTTCAAAGACCTTCAGAAAATGGCATTTAAAATGGTTTAGGGTTTTTCTTGACAATGGGCAATGTCTGCTCCTGGCAGCGCCAATTACGTCTGAGAGAAAGATGGGCATCGAAAAAACTCATTATGGAGTTTACTTTCAACATGGCAAGATTAGCCATTTGGGCAAGAAACTGCTCTTGCCTAGACTGTTTGACTGTTTCTGTATAAACTGGATCTGCTAGACCCATAGGAAAGTGATTGCTGAACTCAAACAGTCCTACAGGGTTCCTGCTTCATGGAAGAGTCTACGAGACTTTCTGCAGGACACAGAAAAATGACTGACAGACTGCCAATGCAGATGGACAGTTTGAAATTTCCTGCTTTGCTGAGAAGCCTTCTGGACACACTGTGGCCTATGGGCTGAAGATAGATGCCCCAATGTTACAGAGGAACTTCGGGTGACTGTCCAGGCAGTAAGATGTCTCTGTCAATCCTAGTGTTTATATATTATCCTTCTGTGGTCTTTGATACAGTTGAGGGCAGATAGTTATAGTTATAGTTTTCCTTACTTATGATAAAAGATAAGCCTTATAGGACTTTGGACTCACAAGAATGAGATAGATGATATTTTCTTTAAATCTTGCTAAATGTTGATAGACAAAATATTGTAACTATGTTCTTACTTGATAACTGTTCTTTTATATATAATTTGACTATGTTAAAGTTAAGACCTTTCTTTTTGTTTAGACAGAAAAGATGAGATGATGGGGGAAGTCCTGTGTATATGTCAATAAAGCACTGTTGGCCAATAGGGAACCAAGATAGGTGGGACTAGGAGTCCAGGAGGACTCTGGGATGGAGAAACACAGGAAGTCGAGATGTAACTGCCATGGGGTAGGAAGCCTGGAAATTTCTCTGGTAAGAGAAATACTTAGATTAACAATTATGGGGTAAATACTTAAGTCAGAGCTAGCCAGTAAGAAACAAGCAAGGCCAACAGCTTCATAGTTAATATAGCTTCCTGTGTGTTATTTGGGACTGATGGAGCTCTCGAACCAGGCTGGCGGGAAGGCTTCTCTTTACAGTAACCCAGTCACAAAAAGAGAAACATGGCATGTACTCTCTCATATATGGATTTTAGACATAGATCTGGGGAGTGCTAGCCTATAATCCTATGGCCAGAGAGTCTGGGAAACAGAGCCTTCATTCGGTGGCTGATGGAAGCAGAGGCAGAGTCCCTACGGCTAAGCACTGAGCTGAACTCAAGAAATCCAGTGACAGAGAGGGAGGACTGATGACCAAAGGCATTAAGACTGGGCTGGTTTAACCTCCAGAAACAGCTGACCTGACAAGGGTTAGCTCTTGAATCCCAGACTGATGCCTGGGAATCCAGCTTGGGACTGATCAAGACCCCTTGTACGTGGGTGTCAGTAAGGAGGCCTAGGCAATCTATTGAGCCTTGGGTAGTAGATCAGTATTTATCCAGAGTATACAAATGGACTTTGGACTCCCATCCAACAATGAGAGATGCACTCTCACCCTGAACAGTTGGGGGAGGGTCTAGGCCCTGTTTAATAACAGACTATGGACACCACCATGGAGGGCCTCACCCTCCCTGGGGAAATGAGGGGATATTGGGGGGGTTAGTGGGAGAGCATGGGAGAAGGGGAGGGAAACGGAGAGGGAATTGGAATTGACATGTGGAGCAACCTTGTTTCTAATTTAAATTTAAATTTAAAAATAAAAAATATATTTTAAAAAAGTGGGATGGTATAATTCTAGGGAACTGTAGATCAATGAGAATGGATAAGCTAAATGTATCCTTTAAAAGAGAGGAAAGAAGTATTTTTATTGACTAGCCAGAATCTTATTGGCTCCAGTATATCAGTCTGGAAAGCATTATTAGTGTGATTTCCAGAGATCTACAAGGATGACACCAACTGGTAAACTAAGCAATAGTGGAGAGGCTACCTTAAAAGTCCTTCCCCAATACTGAGAATGAGGACTACCTTATATGCTATCCTAGAGTTTTCATTCAGTGGCTGATGGAAACAGAGGCAGACACCCACAGCTAACTCTGAACTGAACTCCTGGAATGCAGGACGGAGGAGTGATGAGCAAAGAGGTCAAGACCAGGCTGGTGAAACCCACAGAAACAGCTGACCTGAAAAAGTGGGAGCTCTTGGACCCCAGACTGATGGATGAGAGGCCAGCATGGGACTGATTCAGACACCTTGAACATGGGTGTCAGTGAGGAGACCTTGGCCATCTATGGAGCCTTGGGTAGCAGGTCAGTATTTATCGCTGGCATACAAATGGACTTTGGGTGCCCATCCCACTATGCAGGATGCTCTCTCAGCCTGGAACATGGGGGATAGCCTAGGCCCTTCCCAGGATGAAATTACAGACTTAGGAGATTTCCCATAGTGGGTCTCATGCTCCCTGGGGAGCGAAGTGGTGATTATGTGGGTGGTTGTGAATGCTGGGGGTGCAGTAGAGGAGGGGAGAGTGAGAGAGCTGGCATTGCCATGTGAAACAAGCTTGTTTCTAGTTTAAAAAAATCTAAATCAGTCTACCAAAATATCCACTAATTCTACTCTTAGGGATATACCCAAAATATGCACATTCATACAATAAGGACATCTGCTCAACTGTGTTCATAGCAGCATTGTTTGTAATAGCCTGAACCTGAAAACAACCTAGATGCCTCTCAATGGAAGAGCGGATAGAGAAAATGTGGTAGATTTACACAATGGAGTACTATTCAGCAGGAAAAAAAAATTGAACATTGAAATTTGCAGGCAAATGGATGACACTGGAAGAAACCATCCTGAGTGAGGTAACCCAGTCACACAAAGACAAAAATGGTATGTACTCACTCATATATGGATTTTATACATGGAACAGGACATTGCCAGCCTACAATACCACCGCCAGAAAGTCTGGGGTGCAGGGAGGACCATTAAGAGATATGTGCATGGTAACCCGGAGAAGAGTTATGGGACAATATCTCCTAATTGGATTGGGGGTGGAGAAGGGGAGGGAAGAAGGAGATGTGAGAAAGAGATGGGGAAAAGAGGAGGGAATAGGAGGACATGGGAGAGCAGGAAGGTTGAGCCAGGGTAAGAATAGAGGAGAGATGGATAGGAGAGACCATAAAAGAGGGAGCCATTATAATTTGGAGGAGAGATCTGGCACTAGTAAGATCTTCACAGATCTGCAAGAATGACACCAACTGGCATTAAGCCTACCTTAAATACCATCCCAAGATAAGGAGAATGATGACTACCTTATATGCCTTCCTAGACCTCTCATCCAGTTGCTGAGGGAGGCAGAAGCATACAAGCACAGCTGGGAACCTAAATTCATTCCCAGTTGCAAAGATGAATGATGACCAAAGGAATCAAGATCAGGTTGGTAAGACCCACAGAGGCAGCTGACCTAATCAAGGGAGAACACATGGACCCCAGAGTGATGACTGAGGGGGCAGTATGGGACTGATCCAGACATCCCTCCCACCAAACCTGGGTGATAGAGAGGAGGTGTTGGCAATCTGTGGTACCTTGGAAAGTAGAGCAGTATTTATTCCTGGTATACAGATGGAATCTGGGTACCCATACAACGTGGAGGGATGCTCTCTCAGCTTGGACACATGGGGAGGACTTGGCCCTGCCCTGCCCGGGATGAAGTGAGAGACTCTGAAAATCCCTCATGGAAACCCTTGCCCTCTCTGGAGATTGGAGGGGGGATGGAGGGAGGGGGAGGGGTTGGGAGGGTTGGGCGTGGAGGAAGAGGGGAGGGAGAGGGAACTGAGAGTGACATGTGTAAAAAGTTAAATAAAAAATCTAAAAAAAAAAAGAGAAGTTCTATTGACTAAGTGGTTTCAGCCCTGGACATGATATAGGTTTCACATTTAATCTTTAAGTTAATAGAACAAAAAATCTAGGCTGGCGATATGGCTCAATCTAGGCTGGAGATATGGCTCAATACATAAGAATAATCACTATTCTTTCACAGGACCTGGGCTTAGAGTCCCAAGAACTGGAATCTGGCAACTTGGAACCACATGTAACTCCAGAGTCAGGAGATCTGGTGCACTTGCTATATTCTGGCCTCTGTGGGTACCTACACACATGTGTACAAATACATATGCAACACATGCAAATAGAACAAAAAAACAGACTTTCAAAAACAGATCAAAGATTTTTAATAAGAAAATTAATCATGCAATGGTGCATTAAGTATGACTCCTAATTGAATGAGAGAGAAATATGGGATTTGACTTTTGACTTACACAACACCCAAAGAGAGAATAATGTATTTAACCCAAGACAGAGTTTCCTAAGAAGGAGTGACTGTGCTTTGCAAGCAAGTATTTATAGCTAAGGTGACATCAATCACTAATGCATATACTTAAAGAAAATGAGTACTTGTTTCAATAAGACTGAAAGTTTTTTGGTTTCCAAACAGACCTAAAAAGGAAATGAAAATAAGAAAAATATATTGTGTCAATGAGAGTATTCAAATCTTGTGTATTGCAGAAGATCTGGGACATGGAGCCTTACAAACTCTAGAAACACTGTTTTGTTCAGTACTGATCAATGTTTAGGAACTAGCAAGTGACAGGACTTTGAGTGTACCTTCTTAATTCAAGTTCAGCAATCCAGAGTTCACAGACCATCTTCTTCCTCTTACTGGCCTCCTAGACCTTGGGCTGATTTCTCAGTGTCCTCAAATTAGCTGCACCAGGTGGCACTTCCTGAAGTGGGTGAAATTACTTACTCTAGCCAATGGTTTGCATGATTGACTTGCACTGGCAAGTCCATCACAAAGAAAGCTCACAGAGCCTCTTGCTGCCAGTGTCCCTTCACTCCATCACTCTTTTCCATCATGTCTGAATAATGTGGCTTGTCACCTCTCTGGAATGGTGAACAATCTATGTGTTTGAATGGCCATTGCCTCCAAATCTGTTGGCCTGAGCATATGCTTGTGGTAATAATTTTTTATTTTAAAGCATCTGTCTGGGAAATCTCTGATAAGAAAAGATTTTATTTTTAATCACCTAACTTGGAAGTCTCTGATTTCATTTTATCATTTTTCTGTTATCCAATTAAATTTAATAAATTCTGAATATTTATCCACAAGTCATAAGAAACCTTGGGTAGTCTTCTTACTAAATGAAGGACATGATCTTTTTGTTTTAAATTTTGCCTACAGAAACAAAACAAAAACTGTAAATTGACCATCATGCATATGTGGAATTTAGATTTTTGTCTTTTCATATATCAGTACACCTGATAAAACTTATACATATTAAGAGGAAACAAAATTACTCTAACCTTAATTTTAGTGAACATATCAAGTTGTTTATTGCACATCATTCAATTGATAATTGTATTGTGTTGTTTGGGGTGTAAATATAATTGTTATAATATACAATATTATATGAAGGATGGCAACTTGCCTTTCCTTTTACAAATTATCTTTTTATTCAGTTTCCTAGATAAGGACTTGTTTAGGCTCCTGAAATTCTGTAACACAAAATGTCTTCCTGAAAATTTTATAAAAAGCAAAATGAGGTTCAAAGAACTAGAATATTTATATTTTGTTTTATATTGTCCAGATGTACAGATGTTCTGATAAAGTCAGAGATTGATGCATTTCCTAATAAAAATTCCATACTAATTTTAATCTGACACATTAATAAATATTATAATCTGTCATTTCTATATTGAATAAAGTTGTAAATTCTATTGGTTCACTAAAGCTAACTGAATCCTCTAACCTCTTGTCTGACACATTACCTAAGTAGTTTTGTGTATATCTTCAGAATCCTATGAAAAATTACTTGTTATGTCACTGGGACATAAAGGAATTTTTAGAAAATAAACAATATCCAAGGACAATGTACAAGTTTTATCAAAGTGTTTGTGGCTATGCTGTGCTTGCTTGCTTGTAGATCTCTCCATCTCTGCCACCACTCAGAGTTAGATTTGAAAACTCCAAAAAGCTCTGCTCTATGATTCTGTGTTGGCTAGCCTCCAAAGGAAAGCAATGTTTCACTTACAAATAACGTGACATAACTCTTTCTGATAGGAAGACCTGCGAATCTTTGTTGCATCCAGCAAGTCTGTGTTCTGTGCTTTCCAGACATAAATTTGTAATTCATATTTCCTTAGGCCAGAATTTTGAAATGAATGCCCAAAAGGGATGTTATTTGTATAAGAGGGCCTAGCAAATATGCCGTCAGTTCTCCTTTGAGTGCAGCTCTTCTGTCTTAGACCAGACTCTTTGTCAGAGGGGATCCTGTCACTTGTCCTGGTAGTTAAAATGTAGAAACAATCTCTCCTTGGACTGAGTGTTCACATTTTGAAAAATTGCCACAGCAAATTCCCCAGCCTGCCAAGTTGGCAGATACTAAGCTTGGAGTTGGAGACAAGCCAGGCATCAATGGCACATTCCAAACCCCTGAGTCAGCATCCAGGTTCGCCATTCTCTGTCTGGTGTGCAGGAAAGCGTGCCACTGTCTTTGTAAGCCAAGCCCTGAACTTGATTTTAAAACCCAGACAACTTTCATATTGTAGCTTGATAAACTAGAGTAGGGAACACAAGAAATGCGCACATTTTAATCTGTTTTGATAGGGAAGAACTCCTTAAGTTTGATGCATTTGAACCCCTGCATTTCCAGAAAGTGAACTAGAAGTCTGAATAATTTTTTGGCTTGGGTTGTAAAACACAGGTCTTGACCCCTTGTCGTCATTAAAGATCCCATGGGCTCTTTTCAAAGGACTAAGGGGGATTAACCTTTCTGTTCTGGCTAAATTCCTAATTGGATAATTACATTCTGCCTCCCTAAATTATCGCTGTAGCTCCAATTGGATATGGAATTTTCACTTCCTGTCATAAAAGGTTGTGGGGTGTTAGGACATTTCACCCCAGGGGTGATGCCAATTAAGTCGTTAGTGAGGTGAAATCTGTATGAGGTTTGTCTTTCCCTTTGCAATCCCTTTCCCCCCACCTCCTGATTTGGAGTTTAAAATGTGTGGAAATCGTTCAGTCATTCATAATGGAAGGGATGTCATAAGTTAGCAACACTGCTTATTGTCACGTTATTTCTAAGAATATAATAAAATCAGTCAATAATTGATAAGCATTTGCAGGAGCATTATCATTCAAAAGAACAAAAGCATTGCTTGAAATTCTGCTTGTCCAAACCCATGAGGAAAGGGTTTCTGAAGCAAGTTCACACACTGCTGTTTTGTGAGGGAAGTCTGGGGCAAATCGCTGTGACTGTTCAGAGCTTTGGTGGATTGTTGGCTCAGCATTCACAGCAACATTTAGGCCCAGGGCCAGGGCCATGGGGAGCCAGTGTCTCTCCTGCATATGGATGCAGGCATTAACTGCATTAATGGTTGGTAGATTACACATGCTCTTGCTTTGGAAAGTAAAGGTCATTGTATCAGACTCTTCAGCTCTATTTATCTGTACTGAAAATCATTGCCCACAGAATCACCTCTGAACCTCGAAAATAAGACAGCCAGCAATACACTGTGCTGGTGACAGGAAATGAATAGTCAGTATGGGCTCCTTATTTGTTTATAATTTTGCTGTTAAATCAGTCAAGAATCTTTTTGTTGACCAACTATATTCATGGGTATCTTTGAAATAATCCACTGCACCAATAGATACTACAGCAGGTTTTGTGTCCCCCTTGCTCCCTGGGACATGTGAACATATTCTCTAGAAACATTGTGGGAAGGATATGTAAGTCTGGGAAGAAATCCTTCCAGCTCCAACTCTTGCACAGCAGTATTGGAGGAAAGCTGAAATGTGGGTTCTTGTCCATGAGATAAGAAAGGAGCCCAACAACCAAGACAGAAGACCATGTGGACCCAGCAGGTGATAGGGAAGAGCTCCCTTTGCATACACTCTCACTAACACTGTAAGTCCATCCTTTACTGTGCCACAAAATCACTAAACTAGCTTTAAAGAGTTTACATAGAACATCTCAATATTTACAACATACATTTTAAAAACAATGGAACTTCAGTTTCATCACGTCCTATTTTATGCTGTATTGTTGGCAAAATATAAAGGTTATTTTTTAAACTATGAAGTAGAGTTTTATTTGAGAGTCATTAGATTAATTTCACTAATCTCAATGAGGCAAATGGTACCATCTGACCTTTGAACTTTAGTATTCTATTAGTTCTAACATCTGTATATATTGATTATCTGGTTTTCCCCCAGGACATCTCTCAGGGGGAAACTTCACCCAGGTGACCAAGCATCTTCCAGTGAGCAAGTATTGGATACTTGTCTGATTGCACTAGAGAGGCAGAAGTGGAGTTGCAGAATTGCCAGCACTTGACTATACTGGCATAGGTAATTTGCAAATATGTCTCTGTCCTCCACCGATGGCTGCATATATGCCATCTAAGTGAATATGGTTCATTACATCACTTAGGATTTAATTGTCATTTTATCACTCATTATGTTATGTCAGCACATATTTTATTACTAGAGAAATTGCTGATAACATTTTAGCATTATGAAGCCACCCTTTTTCTTCCTTCTTTGAGAATTGTAACTGTGTTTTGACGGAGATATTTATAATTGATAAAGTAGACTTGCAAGCAATCCAAAGTTGGCCATTACACCTAGTTGCATATTTTATATTGTAAGACCACATCATATATCTACCTAAGATCTGTAACTTATCTAACAGACTTTTCATTTAAACATCTGTTCTGGATTATGTAATAGCAATCATGCCTTCTCCTTTAAGATAAATATATATTTTTCATTCATCTGGGATCATATGGTCAATGACTCCTTGAAATCTCATTAGAGATGTAATGATCCAGGGCTTCAAACATGATCAGAGAATTCTTCCAAAAGATAGCAGATGATACCACTGCGATCAAATTTGATATGTATAGTAGTTATTTCTCTGATCCTAGAATTGCTTTAAGATATGGACAATGAAAAAACTACACCAACTATTTTATGTGGGCATACCTACTCATTAAGAATGCTAATGGAATTGCTAAAAAATATTGAACAGTTTAGTCCAATTGCATAGTATTACTTTAAAGGATGAAAAACTATGGGGCAACTTTTGAGTTAATCATAAAAGTCATTCTTCCAAGTTGATAAATATTTAACTTTCTTCACCCTTCTTGGATCAAAAGTAGTGGCTCAGTTATTTACTAGCATATAACACACATGCACACACACACACAACATCCATTTACACACCTGAACTATCTGTAAGATTTAGTAGTCAACAAAATAAATGAATACATTTAGCAAATTTAAAGTTATTTATTCTTTATCTCATTGTTATTACCTCTGAAAATAGGAAATAGTTTGAGGATACTAAAGAGAACATATGGAAAGAGTGCATGTTTCTCCATCCCTGATACTTGGCTATGGTTTCTTATGGTTTGGTAATTGAGCAGTTACCTAGTAAAATTGACTGGCAGGTTTCATTGTGAAGAACACCATCGCAACTACTAGGCAATGATGCATTAGGCAGTAATGAAGTTGATTTAAACACTGAGTTGTTTGGTCTTAAGTACTTTTTCCAAACTGCTCTCCTGGGTATCCCAGGTTAGTGCCAGACCATTGCACCCCTATGAATTTGTTCAAGTATTTAATGTCATGTCTGTCCCTCAATTTACACATGTACACAAATATACATATACAAGGTACACATTATTGAGGACATGCAGAGGTATGACAAGCACATTTTTATAGCACATTGTCATGTCAGTATCATAAAGTTGTGGCAACAAATAAAATGCTTGCAGCATCAAGTTGTAACAATCATGGGTCTAAAACATTGTGATTATAATTGTCTTTAAATAATTATGTAACACTAGGTGAAAAATACACTCCTGGGAGAAACAAAGGCTGAGAAAATTAAAATACATGCAGAGGACTATAGTTCTGGTACAATGCCATTCTCTGTATATATGATAATGAAGCAGAAAGCAAAACTAGGACATAAGTGCATTTGACCTTGATTGACTCCTTGAAAAGCCAGAGGACAAAGTGACAGCAAAGGGAACTGACAAAGTATACCACCTGCTACACTGCCTTGGCTTGAATGCACACTGGAAGGCACCAGTTGACATGAATAATTATGATTTTTCTGGCATTAATTCCTGTATAGACTTATTGATTTTAAATTAATATTATTTCATTTCAGAGCACTTGATGTCAAAAGAAGAATGAGTATATTAGAAGCTAATTGGTGGCATACATTTTACCTATGTCATGGTATGTAATATGCTTAGAATCTAGTAGAAAAATAACTGTCAGGTATATCTATATTTAACAAATATAAATTGAGTATCCCTCATGCAAAATGCTTAACACCAGGAAATTCACAGATCTTGGATGCTTAGAATTTTAAAGTGATTGCATCACTCCAGACTAAGATGTTCCAAAACCTATGACTATTTTGAACATTAGGTTAATGTCCCCAGTGCCTTGGAATGATTTCAGAGTATGGATAGTCAATTTGTCTAAATAACTTACTTCCTAAAAAAAACAACACTTAGAGCCCAGATATAGTAGATCATGTCTTTGATCCTGACATTTAGGAGGTAGAGAAAGGTGGACATTTGCGTTGAAGGCCAGCAGTGAGTTCCAGGATAGCCAGTACTACAAAAATCGTGGGGAGATAGATAGATAGATAGATAGATAGATAGATAGATAGATAGATAGATAGATAGATAGACAGACAGACAGAGACAGAAACAGAGACAGAAAGAGGAGAGGAGAGAGAATTCAACCTAGATTGAAAAACGACCATGTCTTGTAATTCACGATATTTAAGGTACTCTCATTGATGATAAGTTGAGGTTTACAGGTATGACTCTAAAACCAGAGAACTCAACAAAGTTAAATCACTAAATAACTTTGATAAAATGTGTTACCTTCCCTTCTCTTTATGTAATTGACAAACATGAATTAAAGTCTGCAGCTGTGCAGCTGTGTGTTGCTGTTTCTGGGTAGTTCAGCAATGTGTGGTAACAAATTAATTCTACTGCCCCGTGTCCCCTTCCTCCATGTTTGCTTTTCTGCCTTGTATCCTCCTCTGGTGAGTGGGTATAAGCATGTTTAAATTTAGAAATCTATATTTAAAAATTACTCTGCTTAAGCACTAGCTGTGAAACAGATTTCTTCTCAGTCTTATAAAGACATTCTTTCTCATCTGTTCTCTTTACAGGTATTTATAAACCTTACCTGAGAAAAACCAGGAATATAAAAGAAAATTGACTGTCTCCTTATGAGCGTTCTAAAGGTCTCTTAGGAAAAAAACTTTATAAAAACTAATCCAAAAGCATATGCTATTTGCTGACAAGAAGGTAAGTGGAACAAAAGGTGAATACAGAATTGGGTAGCTTGGTTAATGCAAAGGAGATGCCACAGAGATAGTTATTTTACTTTCTACATTGAAGGGATGAGGTAGTTTAGGTGAAGCAAGGACCAGCAGAAAGAGAGGCTAGAAGAAAAGACAAATAAAGAGCAGAGAAGAATAGAAGCAAGTGTTTGCTGACAGATGGAAGAAAGAAAATAAAAGCATTGTCAAGTTTTAATAATGGGCGATGTGGCTAATTCAAGAGATACATTTGCAAACTTACATCCATTTCACCCACTACCTCTCAGCCAGGAGCAGGTGTTTCTGAGTATGTCAGTCTTCCTTCTGATTCATGTCTGCCTCCTGTCTCCCTACCCTTCATTCCTCTTGCAGCATCCCTGCTTCTCTGCTAAATCCCTTTTATTTGCAAGTTGCAAAGTTAACAAGTGCCAGAATCAACAGTCTTTTCTTGTTAGCAAAGATAGTGGCTCAGCCCCAATGAGTAGTATATTGACAGCATAAATCATTTGTTGATGCCCATGGAAACAGCTTATTTCTGGCCTGACAGAGATACACATCTCCAGAAACTCAAGCCCCAAGAAAAGGTACATTTGGTACATTTGTGAAACAAAAGTCTCCCAAAGCCTCTAGTTAATGCCAATATGCTAAGTGACAATGACTTCAATTCATGAGAGAGGAGACAGCTTGGGCTATCAGCCCAAAGTACTGGGGAGAACATCTTGGCATTTTTAGAAAATAATGTACAAAATGTTTAATACTAGATGTCCTTGACAATACTTGGAATGACCTGTAACACCTTTCTCTTATTTTCCCATTATGAGTGGGATATGTATGTTTTTATGTAGAGGGTTGTTTGATTATATTTTACTTTTTTGGCTGTTGCTTGGTAACTTTGGAGTACTGGTGTTGCATTAAGCAGTGGTTTGTACCTTGGATTTCAATTGAGTCCATTGATGCATTTGTGAAGGGACTAAGTGTTGTTCCCCCTGTCTAGAATGTCTGACTTAACAGTTCTAGGCTTGAATATGTTCTTAAAACATTTCTTGGTGATTCTGCTGATTCCAGGATCATAATATGAATGATATGCATAATAGAAAATGTCACTAATTTGCCAGTATTTTATTAGCATTTTTGCATCAATGTTCATGAGAGAGATTGGTCTGTAGTTCCCTATCTCAGTTGTGTTTTTTGGGTACTAAGGTGATTGTAACCTCATAAAATGTTTGACAGTGATCCTTCTGCTTCTAGTGTGTGGAAAAATTTGAAGAGTATTGGTATTAGCTCTTCTTTGAATTTCTGGTAGAATTCTGCACTGAAAACATCTGGCCCTGAACTCTTTTTTAGTTGGGAGACTTTTGATGGCTGCTTCTGTTTCTTTAGGGAATATAGATCTATTTAAACTGCTTATCTGCTCTTGATTTAATTTTGGTAAGTGATATCCAGAAAATCATCCATTTCTATAAATTTTCCAGTTTTGTAGAGTGCACGTTTTCTAAGTATGACCTGATGATTATCTGGATTTCCCCGGTATCTGTTGTTATGTTCCCCTTTTCGTTTCTGATTTTGTTAATTTGCATGTTCTCTCTCTCTGCCTTTTGGTTAGGTTGGATAAAGGTTTGTTTATCTTGTTGATTTTCTCAATAGACCAACTCTTTTTCATTGATTTTTTGTATTGTTTTCTTTGTTTCTACTTTATTGATTTCAGCTCTAAATTTGATTATTTCGTGGTGTCTACTCATCCTGGGTGAGTTTGCTTCTTTTTGTTCTAGAGCTTTCAAGTGTTCTATTAATTCTTTAGTGTGACTACTCTCCAGTTTTTTCATTTGGGTACTTAGTGCTTGAACTTTCCTCTTAGAACTCATTTCAGAGTGTGCCATAGGTTTGGGTATGTTGTGCCTTCATTTTCATTGAATTCTAGGAAGTCTTTGATTTCTTTCTTTACTTCTTCCTTTACCCAGCAGTGATGCAATTGAGCACTGTTCATTTTCCATGAGCTTGTGGGGATTCTGCAATTTGTGTTGTTGTTGAATTCTAACTCTAAGCCATGGTGGTCTGATAAGATTCAGGGGCTTATTCCAATTCTTTTGTATCTGTTGAGGTTTGCTTTATTGCCAAGTATGTGGTCAATCTTAGAGAAGGTTCCATGTGGTGCTGAGAAGATATATTCTTTTGTGTTTGGATGGAATGTTCTATAGATGTCTGTTAGTTTTTTGTTTCTTTGTTAAGTTTTAGTCTGGTGGTACTGTCCGGTGGTGCAAGTGGGGTATTGAAGTCTCCTACTGTAAGTGTGTGTTGTTTAATGTGTGATTTGAGTTTTAGTAATGTTTCTTTTACGAATGTGGGTGTCTTTGTATTTGGGGCATAGATGTTTAGAATTGAGACTTGATCCTGATCGATTTTTCCTATGATGAATATGAAATGACCTTCTTCATCTCTTTTGATTAACTTCAGTTTGAAGTCTAATTTGTTAGATATTAGGATATCTACATCTGCTTGCTTCTATGGTCTATTTGATTGGAAAATCTTTCCCAGCCTTTTACTCTGAGGTATCATCTGTCTTTTAAGGTGAGATGTGTTTCTTGTATGCAGCAGAAGGATGGATATTGTCTTAATATACATTATGTTAGCCTGTGTCTTTTTATAGGTGAGTTAAGACCATTGATAATGAGGGATATTAATGACCATTGATTGCTGATTCTTGTCTGTTTGGATTCATTTTTTGTTGGTAGTTTTGTGTGTGAGTTTTTCTCTATTTCTGGCTTTGTTCTGCACACAAGCATACATAGCCCTTTCTATTTGATTTCATGGGACTTGTATTCTGGGTGCTCTGATAAAACATAACACCCGAGACACATTCACTAAGATACCATGCTAGCCCCTGAACATTCCCTTTACCTTTTTTACCTCCAACTAAAGACACCATAATTAAATGTTTATTGTATTTTTATAAGATTCTTGTATAAGTTTTAGTTGTGCACAACATGTATTCAATGAGTAACAGAGCCTGCAAAAATGCAATGCTTTACATTAAGAGTTTAAATGAAATTTAATTTTTGAGCAAGCATGTGGAAATGGCCTACATTACTTTAGGAATTCTGAGAACAACATAATGAAGTTTAGAATTCAAAAGGTAAATATTGATATTATTTTCTACAATATTAGGTAAGTCTGAGCTTTATGTACACACTGAGAGTCTGTTCTTGGGTGTAATTTATGTTTACCTACATAAAAAATATGTGACTTTTTACATCACTTACCTCTTCTCTTCATTTTAGATCATCATTAAGAAAATTTACCAAAAAGATCTGTTTTTTTAAAGAACTATTTCTCCCCTCCAAATTTTCTATATCCTGTCATTCTCAACATGTCTGAGAATAAGATTCCTCCTATTATTTATCTTTACAATAAGATATAGTCCTTGATAATTACAATGTCTAAATCCTTAATGTGATTAGGGTCTGGGAGCAAACAGGGAAACTGGAAAAGCACAGTGAACCCAGTTAAATCAAGTAATAAAGGCAAAGAAAATACACAAGCAAATGGAAAGCTGGTCATAAAAACAGAATAGAGGCCTTCGATGTACAAGGACAAGGGATGGTGTAACTACTGAGCTGCATTGCCCCTTGATGGGAATTAAAATCTGTTCTTTAGTTCTGGAGTACTCTCTTCCTGAAATGAAGCCTGACACCTCTTAGGGTCAAGTCCTGCCTGATGTATTGTAATTATATTATTTTTCTCTTTGTTACTGATTGCAGAATGATTCAAGGGCATTATATGATTCATCAGTGTATGATATGTGTCTATCATTCAATAATCATTGATATAAAACCACCCTCACATTCATATATTATTAAGATAAAGTTTTCATGTTTTTTGCTGTGTGTGTGTGTGTGTGTGTGTGTGTGTGTGTGTGTGTGTGTGTGTGTTTACATGCAGTGACTGTGGAGTCCTAGATGATATCAAGTATTTTCCTCAGCTGTTTTCCACCTTATTTTCTGAGACATGAACCCTCACCTAACCTGGAGATACTGATTTGGCAGGCAAGCCAGCCCTAGGGAACCATCTGTCTTTATTTCCCCAGCAATGAATCTGAAGACTTGTGCCATTCGGCATGGTCTTATGTGAATGCTTGAGATCAGACTTGTGTCTTCAAGCTTCCATGGCAAGCACTTTTTTCATTATGCCATCTCTTCCACCTCCTGAGATTTTTCTTATTATAAAACATTTCCAGGTACTTGCATTTATTCTGGACTCTATTATTAAATATTGGATTCTAGAAAGTATATTATTTTAGATGCATGATTACACAAGGTAAGCAAAGAAAAAAGGTATGTGCCAACTTTGCAATCAAAGATGACTTTTACTACTCCCAGAGTAAGAAACTGATAATGAGGCATCATCTCTGCCAGTACCTCAAGGATTATCAGTTGCTGCATATGTTTCCATAGTCCTGTCCCTCCAAAAGGAATCTACTTTTTAAGTCTGTTTCCCTGAGAGATCTACTACATCATTCATGAGCGAAGACATTAAGCAATATCGCATTGGCGTCAAAAATGCATCTGAGTTTTTAGGTTTTGATATAGTAGCTGTTATCAAGCATTGGAATTTGTTCATTTTCCTTCTCAGGGTGAACTGGGAGATGTTTGAGACCACATTCACATAACCAACCTTCAAAAATAGGGCTTTATTAAAATGAATCCTGTATGTTATGCATGGATTACACTCATCTTTGTGGCATTCTTTACACAATCTGATTGGTAGAATACAGTGGGGCTCTTAGTTTAAAGACATGATGACATCATTTTCCTAGCCTGTTTTATAAATGAAGAAACACCTGTTTGCCAGATTTTTGGTTAGCATTACACCATCATTATTACCTACTGAATAGAACTAAGGGTTATACCAACTCTAATTGTTGTCATTTCTCTGGCTGTGCTTATATGACTGTACCACTCACAGAAGCACACCAACTATGACAATGTCCTCAAACCCTGTTCTTGAAAACCTTAAACCTAAATTCACTCCTAATTCAGTAAGCCACTTGCTAGATGACAGGGAAGACTATGGTTCTTCAGTAAAAATGGTGGGCCCTTCTGAGGCTCGTGGGTGCAGTTTAGCATCCATCTTCTGCCCACTCCACTCATTGATATTCCACAATCCGAATGTTCCATTTCTTGAATTTTTTTAGACACACTCTTACTTACATATCAATCCCCCATTTCCTCTGCCTCCAATCCTCACATTCTCCCCACGGATCCCCCAATCCACCCCCCCACCAATCCCCAGGGATAGTGAGACCCTCCACAGGGAATCATCAAAATCTGTCCCATCATTTGGGGGAGGGCCCAGGCCCTCCTTTCTGTATCTGGGTTGAAATAGTATCTCTCCTCCCTCTGTAGAGAAAGGGCTCCCAGAGTTCATTTGTGTTCTAGGGATAAACACTGGTTCCTCAGTTAGAGGTACCATAGACTGCCCTGGCCTCCTAGCTGTCACCCACATTCACAGGGCTTGGTTTGTTCCAATGCTGGTTCCCCAACTTTAAGGCTAGGGTCCCTGTGCTCTCACTAGGTCAGGTCAATTGTTTCTGCAGGCTTCTCTAGCACAGTCCTGGCTCCTTTTCTCATCCTTGCTCCCTCTCTGCAACTGTATTCCAGGAGTGTGGCTCAGAGTTTAGCTGTGGGTGCCTATTTTGGCTTTGATCAGCTACTGGATGAAGGCTCTAGGAATTGGAACCAAGGTAGTCATCAATCTCATTATAGAGGAAGGACCTCAAAGGCACTATCTCCACCACTGCTTAGATACTTAGTTGGGGCCATCCCTGTGAATCCACTAACATTTCCCCTACACCAGACCTCTCTCCAAACCTATACTTGGTCCCTCTATCAAGGCATCTCTTTTCTTGCACTCCCCTATTCCTCTTCTGTCTCAGTCCTCCTGTTCTCCTCTCCCCTGCCTTTCTCCCACTTTCTGCTCCCTGCTCTCTCCCCCCATGCTCCCAATTTGCTCAGGAGTTCTTGTACCTCTTCCCTTCTAGGAGGAATCATTTGTTCTTCTCTTATGGTCCTCCTTGTTTCCTTGTTTCTCTGGTGGTGTGGATTGTGAGATGGTAGTTCTTTGCTCTATGTCTCATACCCATATATGAGTGTGTATGTATCCTGTTTGTCTTTCTGTGTTTGGGTTACTTCACTCAGGATGTTTTCTTCCAGTTCCATCCATTTGTCTGCGAATTTCAAGATTTCACTGTTTTTTCCGCTGAGTAATACTCCATTTCGTAAATGCACCGCATTTTCTCCATGCGTTCTTCAGCTGAGGGGCATCTAGATTACTTCCTGGCTCAGGCTATTAAAAACAGATGCTGGGTTGAAACCCTTCTAACTCAGAGAGGCTGAGGAGCAACCAGCTAACCTTCCTCTTTAGCTGGTGACTCAGCTACAACAGTCCTTCCACTGGCCCAAACCAAAAAAGGACCACTCACTCAAATCCCCTCCCTACTACTTCCTGTGCATCTCTCTATCCATCTTCCAGACTCCTCTGACTCTCTATGACGACCTTCTGTTAACTACTTCCCAGCTCTACCTCCTGACCCAAGGTTATTGTATTCAAATGGCAGTCTGAAGGTTAACAGTATGATTGAATGTCCTGAAACACAGACATTGTTCTGGAAAGGAGATAAGAGTCCTATATCTTGACCTCTAGGCAACAGGAAGTGAACTGAATGTCACATTGAGTGAAGCATTAGCAAAGAAAACCTCAAATCCCATCCACTCTTACTCTAAAAAAAGCCACATCTCCTAATAGCGCCACTTCCTATGAGCCTGCAGTGGTCAATTTTATTCAAAGTACTACAATGTGCAATTATGAAAATGCCCCCCCAGAGACATGCCTATATGCCAATCTGATGAAGGCAAATATTCAGTGATGGTTCCTTATCTACAGCTGTGACAAGTTGAGGATGAAAATCGTCTAACACAGTCAATAATGTATGTCTTCACACTAAATAAACCACCTTTTTAAATATAAAAATTTGTTTGCTGATATAAGCAAGATACACCCTATGTTAGTGTGTTGTAGCTAAAGAGCACTATGAACTAACTCCTTGTCTTAAAAATATGAAACTAAGAATGTAGCATAGAATAGCGTCTCTTGGTGCTACTGTCAAACTGACCCTATAATCACTCATTCTTTAAAGTTTCTCATAAACTTCTCTATTTAAAAAAGTCACTTTCTTGGCTTAGCATTGGTGGTGACACCTTTAATCCCAGCACTCAGGAGGCAGAGGCAGGCAGAACTCTGTGAGTCTGAGGCCAGCCTGGTCTACAGAGCATGTTCCAGGAGAGCCTCCAAAACAATTCAGAGAAACCCTGTCTTGAAAAACAAAAAAAAAAAGTCACTTTCTTAAGTGTCTTTACGCCATTTTAGATTCCTCTACTGAGAATTCTCTATTTAGTTCTCCACCCTACTTTTTAGTTGGATTGTTTGTTGTTTTGGTGACTAGCTTCTTGAGTTCAGTGTATATTTTTGAAATAAGCCCTCTGTTAGATGTGGGGTTGGTGAAGTTATTTTCCCATTCTGTGGCAGCCATTTTGTCTTGCTGATGGTGTTCTTTGTCTTACAGAAGCTTCTCAGTTTCAGGAGGTCACATTTACTAATTGTAAATCTCAGTGTCTGTGCTACTGGTGTTATGTTCAGGAAGTGGTCTCCTGTAACAATTCAATCAAAGATACCTCCTACTTTCTCTTCTAAGAGGTTCGGTGTGACTGGATTTATGTTGAGATCTTTGATGCATTTGGACTTAAGTTTTGTGCATGGTGATAGATATGTATCTATCTGCAATCTTCTACATGTCCACATCCAGTTATGACAGCACCATTTGTTAAAGATGCTTTCTTTTTTTCCATTGTATAACTTTGTCTTCTTTGTCAAAAATCAGGTGTTCATAGTTGTGTGGGTCAATATCAGTGGTTGCAATTCCATTCTATTCCATTGGTCTACCTGTCTACTTTTGTGCCAATACCAAGTTGTTTTCAGGATTATGGCTCTATAATAGGAGCTTGAAATCAGGGATGGTGATCCCTCCAGAAGTTGCTTTATTGTACAGGGTTGTTTTGGCTATCCTGGGTTTTTTGCTTTTCCATATAAAGTTGAGTATTTTTCTTTGAAGGTCTGTGAAGAATTGTGCTGGGATTTTGCTAGGAATTGCATTGAATCTGTAGATTGCTTTTGTTAAGATTGCCATTTTTACTACATTGATCCTACCTATCCAAGAGTATGAGAGATCTTTCCATCTTCTGATGTCTCCTTTAATTTCTTTCCTTTAAGACTCAAAGCTCTTACTATACTTGTTTTCACTTCTTTGGTTAGCATTACTTCAAGATATTTTATATTGTTTGTGGCTATTGTAAAAAGTGATGTGTCTCTGATTTCTTTCTCAGTCCATTTATTGTCTGTATACAGGGCTACTGATTTTTTATTTAGTCAATTTTGTATCCTGCCACTTTGCTGAAGGTGTTTATCAGCAGTAGGAGTTCCCTGGTAGAGTTTTTTGGGTCACTTATATGAACTATCATCTGCAAATAGTGAATACATCCAATTTGTATCCCCTTGTTCTCCTTATGTTGTCTTATTGCTCCAGCAAGAACCCCAAGAAAAATATTGAAGAGACATGGATAGAGTGGACAGCCTTATCTTGTTCCTGATTTTAGAGGAATCATGTTGAATTTCTCTCCATTTAGTTTGATATTGGCTGCTGGTTTGCTGAATATTGCTTTTATTATGATTAGGTATGCTCCTGTTATTCCTGATCTCTCCAAGACCTTTATCATAAAGGATTGTTGGATTGTGTGAAAGACTTTTTCAGCATCTAGTGAGATGATCATGTGGTTTTTCTTATCCTTGCAGAGGTGCTCCTACACTTCTTTGGTTAGACTTTTTATTATTTTATTTTATCTGAGACTATTGTGAATTAAGTGTGTCTATGATCTCTTCCCATGAGTGCTTGTTGTTATTGTTGTTGTTGATGATGATGATGTATATGTAAAAACACTTATTGGCTTTAATTTTGTATCCTGCCACTGTTCAGCAACTGTAGATAATTTCTAGAAGTTTCCTGTTAGAATTCTGGGGATCTCTTTTACATATGATTTTATCATCTACAAATAGGGATTGCTTTACTTCTTTTTTGTTTCTCTTTGTATTTCTTTAATTTTCTTCTGTTACCTTATTGCTTTTTTAGTTTTCAATTAACTCAATTATTTTGATACTAGTTGTTTTTATTTTTAAAACAATCATGCTTTACATACCAAACGTGTTTCCTCTCCCTCCTTTCCTGCTCTCAGTATCTTCTCCCTACCCCACCCCTCCCATCCACTCCTCAGAAAGGTTGAGACCTCCCATGGGGAATCAACAAAGTCTGTCACATCAGAGAGGGAGAGCATTATTTCCTATAAGCATAATATGTAAAAGAATTACACATTGTGGACAGCCCAGCCTCATTCATAATGTCAGTGGATTTGCTTTAAGTTTTCTTCATTTAGAATTACACTGGCTGTGTATCTGTCATTTAGAGATTTTTGTATGTTGAAGTATGCCCCCTTTATATCTGTCACTCTAGGACTTTTATCAAGAAGATGTGATAGATTTTTTGTCAAAGGCAAAGCTGCAGAATAAACTTGAGTATGCCTGAAACAATTTGCTGCTGGACGCTTTTCATCTGCTCTACTCTTCTCTGTTCACTATTTTTTTCTTTCCTCTGTGCTTTGCCCTTCACAGGGCAAACAGAGGTATAACAGAGAATTAGGATGATTATTTGAATTACTGGATTGGATTTCTTTTGCAGTTATTACACATGCTTCTCTGAAACAACTTTTCCAGAATACATGGTGAACTAAGGATTTTGTTTAAAATAGTGGCATAGCAGAAAAATTAGGCTTCCATGTATTTTCAAACTAGCCAAATTACTGAATGTATTTTACAAAACTTACAACTCTGTATGCACTGTCTGCTTCTAGGAAGAACTGCTCTTACCTTTGCACCCCTGGCCTTTCTTCTACTACACTCCACATTCATACTAGGGAATCCAGGGTTCTTTCTAATTCTGTTACCTCTATTTCACCTTCAAGTATATACTTTTCATTATGTGGGGGGGGCAGGTACTTGAGTGCAAAACCCATAGAGTCCAGAAGAGAGTATCACATCATATGGAGCTGGAGTTACAGGCAGTTGTGTGTCACACATCATTTGGTGCTAAAAACTGAACCGGAGTCCTCTGTAAAAATAAAAGGTGCTCTTAACCATGGAGCTGTCTCTCCAACCTGTTACTCCTTGATTGACTTTCCCTCACTTGTTAGTTTAATCATTTTCCTTACTGTTAACCTTATGCAAAAGTTGTGGCTGACACATAGGAGTTGTGGGGTCTAGTCAGCATTTCCAGTTTTCTTCAGCGCTCCTACATGACTTTAAGGGAGAGTGTGTTGTAGGGTTGCTACTTCAATATTTCAGTGGCCTTCTTCTCTAATGAAATTATTCTGCCATTAATATTCTACAACATTAACTTTACAATTGTGTGCTTTTGACATATCTAAATGTATTTGCTTTTAAGAAATCTCTTGGGTTTTCCATTCTGCTGAAAGTAGTTCTTGCTTGTGAGTAGTCTAATGGTATGCTATATAACAGGAGTGTACCTTATGGTATTGCCAACTGTGTGGCTATGTGCATATGCCGAGATGCACACATACCTACAGATATGCTTGTTTGGATATGAAAATTTAGATCCTCCCAATATAAATTTTGGAAAGAGGAGCTATAGATGTAGATGAATTTTGCCATCTTCAAATAGAAATCCAATGAAATTTTAAAACTGGGGCAGAAAATGCAAACATTTTCTCTGAATAACTTCCCTTTGCACAGAAGAAGTCACAAGTTTGATGTGGGAGCAAGTATGTACCTGCAGACAGCAAACTTTTCATGCATCTAGTTCCTTTGCAAAGAGACTACACTATTTTCATGAATTTCCTCCCAGATTTTTAAGAATGACCTTTTCCAAGGATTACATTGATCTTTTTTAATAGTCAAACTTTGCAAACCCATTCTTTATCAATCTGCATCCTCTTTCAAAGCCTTAAGTTAAAGTAGGCTTCAATAGCAATCTCGTGAATCCATGCATGACAATGTAGAGAGTACTTTAGGAATCCAAGGTCATATGTGATGCGAAAGTTCAAATAATAGTAAGACAACAGAAAATCTGGACAAAGAAGAACAAAACACCGTCTTTATTAACTTACTCCAGGGGACTTGCTTGAGGAAGAGCCTGATAAGTCAGTGTTGCCATGTTTATTACTTTTAGGTGCACTAATTTTATTTTAGGAATTAAACCTAATAATTGTGCTTTGCTTTATTTTTGGTTACCTTATTTGCAATGATTTTTCCAGGCACTTGAGGGTGTAGATTTCATTAAAGCCAAAGAGAGCATTTGTTTTAGCTTAATAATACATGCGAGTCCCCAAACAGTAAGTTGGTTATATTTAAATACGATCATGTGGGGAAAGCCATAATTGTTATGGTCCATAAATGCATGAGAAAATGGTAAAACAGGAGTAGTACCTATTGATCCCGCATAAGCAAAAGCAGAGTGCATTACATTAAGAAGCTCAAATAGAGCAATATCTAATATGAAATTACTATACATTAAATTCCTACCTCTCCAAATGTACTTCAGGCATCCTCTTACTGAGAAATATCTACAAAAAGCACTTTCATTCTGTGCATTTAATATTATCATACCTTAAAGATTATGCTTAAAGCAATGACATCTCCGCACTTGAATTCAAAGTGTGTATTTAAGGCTACTGTTCTTACTTTCATTATTTGTGATTGGAATGAGTTTCAAAGATAAGGACAGAGAAAATCCAAATCAAAGAATAAAGGCTAGTAACTCATGTATTAGATGATAGTCATAATTACATAATTTCTAGTGGAATTCTTATTATCTCTAGTGAGGTTTCTTTTTGTACCTTGCAATAGCTTAACATTTAATAACATATCAATAAAATGTAGTTACTCTTGATTTACCACATGTCATAAACCATGACAAAAAATTACTTTCATTCCTTCTTCCAGGTAGGATTTCCTGTTTTGCATTAGAGACAGGCAGTTTTTCTTCCCCTTCTAAAATAGTGGGCTGTTTCTGATAAATTTACTCTTCTGTGATGAACTAGTCACAATCAGGTGGTAGTTTTGAAGGTTCTGTCAGAAATTCAAGATGTTAATAAGCTAGGTGAAATATGGAGTTCTAATTTATAGCCCACCCAGTAATATCCCATATCTTAAGCCCTGAAAACAGCAACAGCAGAAACAAAGCAAAGATAAGACAACCGATTAAAGGCCCATATCTTCTCCTGTTTTCTGGAAAACTACAATGTGCCAAGGCAATATTCCTTTTTTGTGGGAAACTTCCTTTCCTATTCCATGACATTAATCTGAAATTTGAGCCACAAGGTATAATATTGTCTGTCTTCTGGTTTTGAGTAAAAGTAACTTCTAAGAATTCATCATTTGATCAAAGGGATTAAGACTGGGCTGGTTGAACCCCCAGAAACAGCTGACCAGACAAAGGTTAACTCTTGAATCCCAGGCATCAGCCTGGGAATCCAGCATGGGACTGATCAAGACCCCCTGAATCTGGGTGTCAGTGAGGAGGCCTAAGTAATCTATTGAGCCTTGGACAGCAGATCAGTACCCATCCCAAGTATACACACGGTCTCTGGACTCCCATAGAACAATGTGAGGTGCACTCTCACCCTGAACTCTTGGGGAAGGGTCTAGGCCCTGCCCTATATGAAATGACAGACTATGGACACCCCCATGGAGGGCCTCACCCTCCCTGGGGGAATGAGGGGATAACGGGGGGGGATGGGGGGGAGGGCACGGGAGGAGGGGAGGGAAAGGGAGAGGGACCTCGTACTGACTTGTGAAGCAACCTTGTTTCTTATCTAAATTTAAAATGGAAAATAAAAAAAATATTAATAAAAAAAAAGAATTCATCATTTACTTTTCTCAAGGAAATATTTCAGGTAACATGTTAAGACATGGTTCTGAGCAGCCAAGAGGTAATTATTTTCAAAGCGTAACACACAAGGAGTTGCTATAAGAACCAATGATCTTTGGGGTGACGTGAAAATCTATTGAGTACATTCTAAAACACCCACTTTTGCCTCTGACCTAGCCTTGCAACTATGACCAGACCACAATATTCACATCAGTTTGGCTTTTGACAGTATTTCTATAAAGCCATCACCATGTACTAGGCTATGACCCAGCCCTTGCTATTGTGGTTAAATCCTGCATATTTCTGATTATTATTTCTATTTATGACTCTCTAATTATTGATTGTCTTGATACCATTGGAGTCCCCAAACCTGGAGAAATACTCCCAAGATTCCATTTTGAATAAATTCCTGATTTTCCATCAATTCTTCTAGCTAAAGTTTCACAGCCATTTTATCTTCTTCAGTGTCCATGGTAGTGTTGAGACCCAGTTTTCTACATAGAACATATATATATATATATATATATATATATATATACATGTATATATATTTTCTTCTATTCCACAGTAGTTTTTGTAAAAGATATTTGTGCTCTCAAACAGTACAGTAGAACCCAAATACTAGTGGAAAAAATACATCAAAGAAACATGGACAAACTCCTTAATTACCTTTTCATAATTTTTAAACAATACAGTGAAGCAACAATTTATATAGCTTCTGCACTTTACAAGCTTATTGCAGCCAATCTAGTCATGCTTTAAAGTATATGAAATCATATAAGTGCCAAAAAGTACTCTCCACTGTGCTAACGAAGAGAAGCAATTAATAGTGCTCCTCGGCTGTTAGACTATGAACCACAATAATAAATAGCATGACAAGATACCCATAGAAGTGTAATAGTGGCATTCACATGTTGGTAGTAGCCAACAGTTATTTAATTGAAAAGGTAAGAAATTATGCCTGGTATTAGAAATCTGGCCAACTACTCTGAGAGAGAGAAGTCATGGATCATAGAAGTGAATCTACTATCACCACTGTTTGATCAGCAAAATTCCTTAACTGCACATAAATGTTATCTTTAGTGCAGAGTTAAATGTAGCCATCACGCCTCATCAAAGAAGCTTCTCTCTATACAAAATAGAGACCATTACAGAAAACTGCCATTGGGCACAATGCAAAAATCAAAGCATTGTGAGGAGACCAGTCCCAATGGACACATCTACATCATAGCTCCTGCATTTATACCTTAGTGAATATGTGGCAAGAGTGGGTAGAAAAATTGTAAGATCTAGAATACCAGAAAGTCTAATTTTAAACTGCCTATCTTGAAAAATGTCTGAATAAGCAAGACCTGGACAATGACAATATCAATAGATATGCTAAGGCATAAGAGGAAAATTCAGGTCCCAGAAAAAGAACTGTAGACAAGTAATGACTGCTGGGAGAATTAGAATTAGAATCTCCTAGGGATAACCCCCATTGATTGAATATCCAGTACAAAATGGTCCTGAGACCTTATACACAAACAGCAAGAATAGACACAACAAGTCGTATCCATATGTCATCTGCCAGATATAGGGGTGTTGTTTTCTAAGTGTGATTAGGCAGATGGATGGCTTGGGTCTGCTTCAAGCAAAGGCACAGCTGTTTAACTTTCATCCAAATGCTCAACAAAAGTGTTCACTTACCCTGTACACAACCTGCAGTAGATACAGATGTTCCCTAAGCACATGAATGGAGACTTCTTCTTGGAGACAGCATCATATCTACTCAGAAGCAAAAAGTCTTCATGACTTAGAGTTCAACTGAAACATTGTCCAAACAAAGACAATAGAACAGAGCTCCAGAGATCATCATAGATTTTGAAAATCTCTCCCTCTATTGAGATGGTCACCCCAAAGGCAAGATTATATCTCTCTGAAAATTCTTACCCCAGAGCTGAGTTTCATCATCTCCTTTGGTCATGTCCTTTGTCCTGAGCTTCTACCTAAACTGATCCTTACTCCACAAGAAGGGAAGATGCTATTGAACATGCAACAAAAGTTCAGATCTCCATAAGAACTTTCTGAATTCCCTTTGATGGAAGTTGCCTGACTCTGCTAATCCATTGTGGGGGAGGGTGGAAGACATTGTTGATGAGCGTCCTGTCTCACATTGTGAACAACCAGGATCAGGGGTGCAGCTATTGCACAGCAGAGATATCATAAGTTTTAAAAATCTGTTTGTAGAGGACTGATTGAAAGCCTGGCTGTCAGATGAATTTCAGTTAGGGTAATATTTTCAGGGCCGATACTATCAACTTTTCCTACTCAAAAGTAATAAATGTGCTCTAAAGAGTTTTTAGAATGAATAAAAATACATTTAGTTTTGTGACTCAGGTACTGTATAAATACCTGCTGAGTTTTACAAAATAAGCTTAGAAATAATGGTAGAGATATTAGGAATATTCAGCTAAACTAAGAAACATGAGATGGACTTTAGAACACTCAACCAATCTTCAGATTCCCTTGGGAACAGTGAGAGTGTCTTAGGAACTCTGAATTGGAATTAATGTGTGCTCGAGACAGGAGCGGATCTGTTTCTTAAGCCACGTGACAGTGAGAATCAATGACTGCATGCACACTGATGTTCTCTTGAAGAAAAAAAATAGTAAATTTGCAGAAGGGAGTTCCTCATGAAAACTGAAGATGCTGAAGCAGGCAAGCATAGGGAATCTCTGAACAACCTTGGACTCTACTTGGATTAGCACCCCTCTCCTCTACCAATGTACATGAGAGCCTAGCTTCATTCTTTACATATTCTGTGTACATACAGCCCCTTCATACCTTGCATCCAAAACCCTCATACCTCCACCTGTCTTTTTATGGGGCTATTTGTTCACATCTCCTGGATGGAACGATGGAACAAAGGAACAGCTTTCTCCCACCCTAATACTAATTAATCAGAAGGCTTCTATTCAAATATACTTCCTATTTCTCTAAGTGCAAAGGGCAGAAGGGCCAGTCTATCCTGAACTCACTTTGGGTACATGAGCAATAAGATAAAACTGTGTCTCTAGGTAAACTTTTAAGGGAACATTGCTTATTTACTGCCATATGCCTCTGCATAACTAGGCATATGTATGATTTAAATCAGATGCAACACAGACAGAGATATGAGCAGTGCAGAAAGTGATTATGTTATATAATCTAGTAATCAAAGCAGAGGTCTGCCTTCACTATGTCCTTTCATATTTAAATCTCTTTCTCTTTAGCCCCATAATAGGATACCACCCAGTAAACATGGAGCCACTGAATATGTTCACTCAGATGCCCACTGTTCCCTTCTAGTGTGTCTATTCTATATCTTTTCCCCTGCTTTACTTTTTTTTGTTTTATGAGACAGGGTTTCTCTGTATTGTTTTGGAGGCTGTCGGTCCATCCTGGTCTCGAACTCACAGAGATCCACCTGCCTCTGCCTCCCGAGTGCTGGGATTAAAGGCGTGTGTCACCACCACCCAGCCCTCCCCTGCTTTACTTTAAGTAAACTTCCTTTGCTGCTTTTGCAAATATGTGTAGGCTTTTACTTCAGTTTCTTGAATAATAAGTAAACAACCCAGAAATGCCTGACAATTACCACTGGCTGCAATACCAATTCTTACAGTGTACTGTAAGTCACTAAAATTTAGATACTTTAATTACGTGATTAATTCATTTGACTAAGCACTTTAAGTTCATAATAGCAATATTAGCCATAATCCAGTGGCTTTACTATTAACAAAGAATAAATCATTTGATCCTCCACATTTTAAGAAATTTTATGAGGAAACCATGTGTGTAATCTCTTCTGGAAAACACCACTCAGAACTATAGTAGATTCATTTTCAATAACAATTTTCAAAATTACAGAATATGAGAACTTAATCCATGTAACACACTTACAAATAAAATATACTGGGTTCACACACCTCAATCTGGTGAATGTAACATGACAATAAGGGCAATAAGGCCACTTAGATTTTTTTTGGTGTTGTTTTTAAACAAGCAAAAAAAGAGAAGGAAGTTAAACAGAAGACAACAAAAAATGTAATAAATGAAGCTGATGTATTCGGCACCCAAGAAATTAAGTTAAAAAATAAACTCTAGACAAGTCACAGCCTCATGCATATAAAAGCAAAAAGTGGTGAGAGAAGTCGAACATCAATCAAGGTCATAAAAAGGAAGAGCCTTCTAATTGAAGCTGAAAACCCAGTGTTGCCAACACGAGGCATTTCTCTGTCAAAATTCCACTAGAGAAGATAAAAGTAGGTTGATAAAGCTAACAGAAAAGATTAAAGGCTCATATCAAGCAGTTCTTAAAATAAAAGCCAAACAAGTCCAAATACCACACACACGAAGTAGAAAAATGAGTGAAGGCTGAGTACTACCACAGAGATCAAGTACATAGCAGTAGGCAGGGAGCTTCAAAGCACTGAGGCAAAATGTTTGCCTTACATCAGACCAGTAAATAAACAAATAGCTAAATAAATAAAATAAACACTCTCGAGGTCTGGAAGCTGTGTGCAACTGATATCTGTTACATCATTGTTTATATGACAACTGAATCTTTTTATAAATGGCACAAAACCAAATTTTATGCTGGGTGCAAAAGAAATTATGCACAAATCCACTATTGTGTGTAAAAAGCCACACAGTGAAGTATATATGAAATGATTTGTTGTAGGATGCATATATGTGTTTATTATACATATGCATGAACTACCTGAACACATGACATGAAATATGATCACATTTCTATAGAAAATGGAAAAATATAACTAAGCATTTATTATTCTCTATTATGTGTGGCCACGGGCAGTTTGTGGATAGCCCAATGAGAAGGGGTATATGGTATGTCTAAGAGAGATAGAATCTATGTGATAAAAATGAAGGGAGAAAGCGGAATAGAATCCAAAACGTACGTAAAAGATGCAATTAACACATCTAGAATGTTGTAGGCGCTAGTCACAGGTGAAGTACTTCTTGAAGAAATAATGCCTTTACAGAATTCAAAATGGTTCATAGCCTATTTGTCCCTATGATTAGTAAGTATGAATACTTGCTTTTACCTCTTGTCATTCTGCCTTCACTAAAATTCTTCAGTTCTATTGAGACCCTATCAAGCTTCTTTGAAACACATTAATATCACTGTAGCACTTCAATACCCCCCCTTCTGTCTCCTAGCTATGTCCTCACAACGTAAACATTCTCTCCAGGAGAGAAAGGAGAATATCCTGTGACCTCATGTCTGGGAAAGTTAATGTGATCAAACTGCACCAGGGACCTCCCCAGCATGGCAAAACCAGGAACAGGCAGCTTATGGTGTTGTGGAGGCTGATGTTAAGTTTCCAAGAAGACATTGTTTGAAGTGTGACACTACCTGTGAGTCCTGCAGAGAGATCTAGGGATGCAGCTCTGGGGTGTTATCACCCCTGTTGGGGTGGACTTTTCAGTGTATCAGTTGTCTGTGAATCTCCCCTTTTCTGTAAGTAAACCCTCACACATGTTTTTGTTAGTAACCCCAATGCATTCACTCATCATCAACTTAAAACTGGTGTGTAGTGGTTATTTGATCTGCCTTAGGATGTCTATCTGATGTTAGCAGGTGTGTGTGTCTGTGTGTGTCTCTGTGTGTGTGTGTGTGTGTGTGTGTGTGTGTCCCTAGGAAGTGTTTCAGAAGAGCTTCTGAAAAGTTCTGCCGTTTGCTGCCATGATATTATATTTTTACCTAAAATTTTTAGTATCATGTGTGTATTTCATTTGCATCATAGGGACATCTACCTAATGAAATTTTTAGTAGACTTTGACAGTATGTGAACAATAAGCAGCGAATTGTCTCTGCATGTTATGAGTAGTTTTATATAAGAATATGTCTTTCTATTAGGTAATTTTCACAGTATCTCAGTTGTTAATAAGTGTCTTAAAGATCAGTGAGATTTGCATGTGAGGTATTTGTCTTTCAGTGGCAGAAATGGTTGCAAGACCAAATTTGTTAAACCTCATTAAACTCAAAATTCAAGGAACCAAAGAAGACTTCAATTAGCCAGTTAGGATTCTCTAATATTTTGTTTGGTAATATTAGAAATTTTATTTGTCTAGGGAATACTGGTTGTTTTGAACTAAGCAGTTTTCTGAACAAAGGCGTAGTTTAATGAGGGGTTAGCTCCTGAAGGCTTGTTGCAAGTTTATAGAGAATTGCCATTAGGGAATGCTCAATGAAAACTATAATTTAGCAAACACAAGACAAAGGAAAAATTTCAAATTCTTTCAGAAATGTCTAGTGAACTGAGAATTTATCTCAATGTTTGCTACAGTCTTCAATACCCAATAGCTGTGGAGAAAGATGAGCTGGAAAACAGGTGAACTACTCCTTGAAAATTAATAAATCCATACTATAAACAATTATTTAGCTCTCTCTGACACAAAGGAAGCTAATACAAAAATACAGTGTCTTAGGTAAAATTGAATGAAATATAGGTTACCCTCCCATTACATTAAACATGCTAGAAACAGCTTTAATTCTAGTCTCTGAAGAACTTGAGCTTTACCTGTTAGAATTACCTGCATTTGACTCCTCATCTTGCTCCCTCAGGGTTATTGTTCTCTTTGGAAGTGCAGAAGTCTCCTACAGCCTACTTTTTTGGTGGTTAGTAGAGAGATCATGATAGAAACTCAAGTAAAAGCATTATTTAGAAAAAGGGCAGAGAATACCCATTGATCATATCTGAGACTAAAGGCTGTTATGTATATTTTTTTTATGTAGCTGTCAAATGCTATAAAATTTCCTGTTAGGGAAACCTTTATTGTAGTCCAATAATTTTTGAAAGTTATGTTTTAATTTTTATTCAATTCTAGGAATTGTTTCAATGTTCTTTATTTCTTCTAGACACTTGTTATTAATGAATGTGTTATTAAATTTTCATGAGTTTCTTTTACTTTATGCACTTTCTGTTGCTTTTAATATCCAAATTGGTTCCTTTCTGTTGATGTAGAAGGCAAGGTGTGATTCAATATCTGAGTTGCTTCTGATATTAATATGTGGTCCTCTGTTGAACATCATTTTATGAGTTGCCTATGTTTTGAAACAGAAAGTATTACCATTGATGGTCTATCATTAGTGTAACCTGATAAATATAAAGATATGTTTATCCTTTTAAATTGGTTATTTTTACTCTACAATAACAGGATCAGTAACATAAAGGTGTTTATTGACTGTTATCATGGTGTTAGCCTTATTGAATTAAAGAAGAGTTTGAGGAAGAAAATAATGTTTCAATATATTATATTAAGCTACACACAAGGCAGATGTACTTTATGGGTCTTAATACAAGAATAGACATTATCACATATTGGATAAATATTCCCCAAAAGTTCATGTGTGATACCGGCATCATTAGCATAAAGCCATTATATATCCTTCAGATGGCTTGGTCATTGGAGTGGAACCATTGACAGGGTATTGAGACCGAAGCCCCTCCCTTCTTTTTCACTTCCCAGTTGTCATAAAGCAAGAAACTAACACATGTTCATGGCAAGGTACAGCACTGTCCTGAAAATGATCGTCTAATAGAACACAAACTGAAACCTTTCTTCAAGCCACTTAAATTGATTATTGTTATTAGTTATTTTGGCTGGATGCAGTAACAAAACACTAAAAAAAAAGCAATTTGAGGAAGGTAAAAAAAGAAACGGATTTTTGTTTGTTTATTATGGTTTTATTTATATACTTGTTGTTTGTTTATTCCCTTGGCTTATTATTTGAGGGGGGCGTGGATACACTTCATCATGGCTAAAAACACCTGGTATCAGGAAAGGAAGGCTGCTGGTCAAATTGTGTCTGTGATCGGGAAAGAGAAACCAAAAAGGGCCAGGCTATAAATTCTCAATATCCACCCAACTGTGACTCACTTCCTTCAGGAAGGCTTCCTATTTTAAACTTCCCACAACCTTCCCAAAACAGCTGAGACCATGTGTTTCTAACACATGAGTCTATGAGTAACACTTCACATTCAAGCCACAACTTTTGTGTCAAGTATGTTGTAACAGTGGCCTGAAAGCAAATAAAATAGACATATGAAACATGTAGTTTTATAGTAGGTCCCTAAAAATTAATTAAATGATTGATACACCTATCCATAATATATTGCTATTAAATGTGTTCCCATCAAACAATTAGTGTTTAAATATCTAAGAAATTTCTGAAAACTTACAAAATATTTTTAAAATATTGTGTCTTCCCAGTCATAAGAGTACACATCTGTGATCTAATATTTTGGAGGCAGAGGAAGGAAGATCACATCAAGTTTGAAGCCAACCTTGTCTAAATAGCAAGTTCTAGGCCAACCATGGCCATATAGCAATACATTGTTTTAAATATAAATAAAAAATTAACTTATTCTTCTGTTTTTCTTAATTGTGATAAATAATTAGTAAGGGCAACTTCTAAATAACTGGTTTTATTTCATGATTAAAGAAGAATATTATACACATGAATAGTAACTTATCATTATCCAAAGAACATGCACCAAGCGAAGTATAAAGACAAGTAAATAATACCTCCTGGCCCATAACAACTTCAGCTAATACAAATATATTGAAAAGCAAGGAATAAATCTACTGAACGATGAAGTAAACTTTATTCTAAGAAGAAAAGCTAGGCAGAGGTCAACTTCAAGTGTTTCCAGCGTCCTCTAAATTCTGACAACATTGTCAAGATAAGGAAAAACAGGAAACCTGTGTTTTCCTGGTTTAGAGTTACTTCACTAAGAACACTGGTCCTGTGAAGGAGCCCACTGGTCCTGTGTTCTCATAGTTAGGAACTTAGGTGCCCATGTAACTCTTTCTCCTATTATACTCCCACAAGACTGTTGTCCTTCTTCCACAATTCTAAACAAAGCACCTAGCTTATAATGATCTCTCAAGGCTGTATTCTTAAGTTTTTGACTGAATGAAGGGTTTCATGAGTACCTCTGAATGCTGATGTTTGTGATCTGGATGTTTCCAGAGCATATTGAAATAGGGAAGGATGCTCCTGTCTGACTTGAAAAGTTAGAATCATGCATGTTCAGAAAGAAAATTGCCTTAAAGTTCTAACCCAAAATCCAAATTAAAATGAACATTTAGAGGTGTCCAGGAAGAAGAGAAACCCATTATGTGTGTTGAGACAATGTAGTGGCTTTCTATGACACCTACCACATGAGACAGTTAAGGATAGACCTGTGGTAAAACCCTCATGTGAGTGTCAATTTCGAATACCAACTGTTGAATACAGGAGATGTACAAAGTTACTGAAAACACTATTTCTCTAACTGCTTGGGAATTCAAACTGTAGTTGACAAAACTGTGATGAAAGGAAGGAAAACTTTTAAGTGCCCCACATTATGAAATTACTCAGCTGCAAACGTATACTATCCTATAAATTACCTGGTTATTTTGGGGGTTCTTGGTAACATAGAAGCATAAATGAAGACAATTATGATCACATCAGAGAACAGATATAAAGGACAGCAGGATAGGTCTATATATCAGAGGATTATTCTATTTATCAAATCTAGTGTCATTTCCCCCATGGATCCTTTTTAAATTTTCATTTCAGACCCAATTTTAGAAGGTAATGGGCATACTTGTTATATTATTTTCATTACATATTTGTATTTTGGAAGAATTATTTTGTAGTTTCACAGTCTAGATGGATAGGATTTTTTGTCCTATTTGGATGATCTATGCTTTATGGATGAATGTAGTATTTAGTATTGAAATTGATCAACACTGAGTTGATGTACATCTAGGGGAATGTGTTTAATATATCAGGAGGTTGGGAACACTTACATGCTAGAGAAATGTTTCCCTAGTAGTCAGTCAGGTTACAGCCCTTCAGGTTGATCAGTTCCTAAGCTCTAGAATCTGTTTTACCCTACTTTTGCCAAGATAATTCAGGTCTCAGTCATAATTCTGGTAGAATACATTGATTATCTGGCATCAATCACATTCCAAATAATTGCTAAATGTTATTTGACCCCCCAGAACCAGTAGAAAAGTTATATTTGTTATGTTTTTTTGGGGGGGTTACGAGGCAGGGTATTTCTGTATTGTTTCGGAGGCTATCGGTCCAGCCCGGCCTCGAACTCACAGGGATCCGCCTGCCTCTGCCTCCCAAGTGCTGGGATTAAAGGCGTGTGCCACCACCGCCCGGCTATATTTGTTATGTTTTAAGTCATCTAGTTTGTCCTATTAAATATGGCAACTTCAGGGAATTAAAACATGTAATTAACCTAATTGGAACTTAATTTACCTAAAACTGTTTATATATTTCAATTTAAGGTTTAATTCTTGTAAAAAGAACCTAATCATTATTTGATTTTTACCTAGTATGATAAATTTGATTGGATTTTTAATCCATTTACATTTAGTGTTATTACTAACATATTTGAATTTATGCTTCCATTTTAGTTTTTATCTTTAAGACTTAAGTTTCCTGCTTGACTATTTATCTTTTGAAAGTTCATATCTTCAAGTGTAATATTTTTCTATTTAATAACATTCATCATATATATTTATGTATCATATATAGTTATCACATTTATTTTATATACTTATATTTATAAGTTTTTTAAGTAGTTGCTTTGGGGAACATATTATGAATCATATATAATCTCCAGTTTTATGATAATTATTTACAGTGAGATATAGTAAAGCTATATTTATATGACTTAATTGCTTCTTCCTTTATTAACGCTTATGGCTAAGCACCTTGCTTTTGTATATCTTATAAAATCAGCAAACAATAATATATCATTTTAATTACTACCATCTAGGATATTTTGTGAAGGAGCCAAGATTCATGAATGTAGATATAGTGTTTCTCATATTAATATGTATATGAACCACATTTGATTATCTTCATTTTTATATTTGTGTTCCTATGTACTGTTATCTCTTTATTAAAAGATAGCTTTACTGTTATGAACATTCTTTGCATTTTAGCTTTAGACTATATTATACTAATTATTGTTACAGGCCCAATGTAATATCTATTGTTTCATATTCTCGTTTGTGAAATCAGTCAAGGAATTTTTTTCTGTATAGTGTCTTTCAGAATTTCATAAATACCTTTACTAGTGCTCTTGCATTTTTTAAATGTGAATTGAATTGCACTTTTGGGTTAATTGCTTTTATCTTGGAATGTTTTCTTGCAGGATTCCCTGCAATGTACACTTGCTTGGAGTGACACTGGAGCAAAAATAACTTAGAGAAACAAATTAAAAGGGGAAGCTATTTACTTTGGCTTACAGTTTTAGAAAACTAAGTCATGGTTGCTTGACTTCATTTTGGAGTATGTTGTGAGTCCAAATAACATGATGGCTGGCATGTGAATAGGAGGAAGCTTAACACTACATGACTCACAAGAACAAGGGCAGGGAAAAAGCAGAAAATGTATGGGGGCATGGCAAGATACGACAGCCAAATATGCCTCCAACTACCTGCTTATTCTAATCAGTGAGGAAGTTCTACCATTTCCCCATAGCCTATTAAAAATTTGAATCAGTCAAATTTGAGTCAACCATTAGGTCAAACTTTTCATGATTTATTGGTCTCACAGACACAACCAGAGGTGTACTTCACTAATTCAGGCCTTTGTCAATCTGATCAAAATGATGATCTAGATTATTCCTTAGAGAGTGGTCTCTAGAAACCATCTGCCTTATATTTGAGCTTGTTTCCCTCCATAGAATTACCACTGTGTCTTATACTTGGTTATCATGAACATAACCTCTTGTGAAAGTATCTATGTGTTTTAACTCATGCACTCTTTTACATAAGGTTCTCTTCTTAATTCATTTACATGAAAGCTGCATTATCTTAGCAATATAAAACTAACACAATGGGATTCTCAACATGCTAATTCTTTGTTCATCATGAATAGTGAAATTTTATACTTTACTGGGAAAATATACAGGCACACAAAGATGTATGCTTTTCAATGATAATTTCTTCAGCAGGGAAAGGATGCATTATATCTGGTCCAAAGCCCATGGCTTGGCTTGTGAGGTCATAGTTCCTGGGGAAGCCCCTACCACTCCTGTCTTGATAAGGGGATTGTTGTCCAACTGCCTTCTGCGTATTATAAGTGTACTTCACAGAGTCACGCTACTCCCAATTTTGTCTATAGCAGGTATTGGGTAGCACTTAATGCAGCAACTCATACTTACCTGGTCAAGTTGCTGAGAATAATTGGTGGAAGAATGCTCAAGCTCAACTAGGGAATTTCCTGGTTACAGCTTCTATTGCTGTGAAAATCCTCTATGACCACAAGCAACCTGGGAAGGAAAGGGTTTATCTCATCTTATAGGTTGTAATCCAGCATCCGGGTATTCATGGAAGCTCCCAGAGGCAGGAACTTCTATAGAGGCCACCAAGAGTGCTCTTTACTGCCTTGATCCTCATGGCTTTCTTATATCAACCAGGACCACCATCTGAAGGGTAGCATCACCCATAGTGAACTGAGACGTTCCACCTCAATCTGCAGTCAGGAAACTGAATCACAGGCTTGGCCTAGGCCAATCTGGTGGGGGCATTGTCTCAACTGAGATTTACTCTTCTCAAATGACTCATGCTTATGTAAAGTCAGCATAAAACATAATTGAATCCTGTCCAGCTGACTTGCAAATATGTCACTGTTAAGCAGTTATAATTCTTTTCTCCTTCCCATGATGTCATTAAAATAAACTTTACAATATAAAGCATATTCCAAATTTTAAAAGTACTATATTCTTCAAAAAATAAAAACTATAAAAGGTTGGTCTCTCTAAATACCTAAACTCACATAAAAGTATCTGAAGTTACTCTAAAATTGCAGTCTCTCTGAAACTCCAAAATCTCTCAAGTGTGGGCTCCTAGATCCCCTGAACGTGAGTATCAGTGAGGAGGCCTGAGCATCCTTTGGGGCTTCAGGCAACATATCAGCATTTATCCCTGTCATTCAGATGGACTTTGGGAGCCCATTCCACATGGAGGGATGCTGTCCCCACCTGGACACATGGGGGAAGGCCTAGGCCCTGCCCCAGATCATATGACAGACTTTTGAGATGCCCCATGAATGGCCTCACTCTCTTTGGAGGCTGGAGTGGGGATTGAAGGAGGGGTTGGGGAGGGTTGAAGGGAACCAGGAGAGGAGGGGAGGGAGAGGGATCTGGGTTTGATATGTGAAGCAAACTTGTTTCTAAGTTAAATTAAATAAAAAAATAAAAAGAAAAAATAATAAGGTGTATTTTCTTACTTCAAGACAGAAGCACCAGAGCACAGTCAAAAAAGCAAATCAATGCAAAACCAAAATTCAACAGTGTAAATTTTCAGTGATAGACATCTGGGACTCACTTATGATATTCTGTGCTTCTCCAAAGGTTTTGACAGCCATCTGTAGCACATGAAGCTTGTCACTCCACAGTTACTGCTCTCTTTGCCAATTGTCTGCTACCAGCATCTCCAAAATGCTCAGGCCTCCACTGCAACTAGGCCAAACCTTCACCAATATCCCCTTCCCAGGTTCTCTTCAGGGAATCTGACACTAAAACTTGGTTCCAAGGCTCAAATTCCTTCCATGACTTCTTCAATCATGGAGCTTCAATAGCAAGTGAGGGATAATGTACTCTCTCTTCTCTTCTACAGAGACTCCAGTCTATTCAAACAGTGCCAAATTTCAGAGGCTCTCTGTCTCCTCCAGGCCTTCAAAACTAGTACCAGCTGGATGATTCTTACACTGCCACATTTGACTTCCAGCATGAGATACAACATTGACCTCCTCTGGGTTACAACTTCAGTATGCTGAACGTGAGGAAGTAGTCTTAGGTTTATAATCTTCAATAGCATTGATCTCTTCTTATTCATAGCTAAGTTCTCAGGTCCTGTTAACCAACATCATCTGTCCCAGTAAAGCAAAGATTTTACTTTAGTGCTGCCAGTATCTAGTTAATCACTGCTAAAGCTTCAGCCCTAGCTTACCTTAACCAAAGATTCTTAATTCAAAACACCAAATGAGAGTTGTTGAGGGACTCACCAACTTCCCCCTGAAACTTCACAAGTCAGGCCTCAATTGTTTATCTCATTACCACATTATCCTCAAGTTCTCACACCAGCTTATCTGGCTTTGAACACTTACTAGCTTTTCTAGTCCAAAACTCTGCCACCATCCTCTACCAAACATACGGCCAAGTCTACTACAGCAATGTCCCTAACGTGGTACCAATTCCCCCTATAGTTGGAGGTTCTCTTTCTGTGAAAAATCCAATAGCATGTCTGGAAACAACCTGGACTAGAAAGGGTTTATTTCATTTTATGGCTTGTAGACTAATATCCAGGGAAGTCAGGGTAGGAATTCAAGGTAGCAACCTGGTTGCAAGAACTGATACCGAGACCATGGAGGAGTGCTGTTTACTGACTTGATCTTCTTGGCTTTCTCATTTTGCTTTCTTACCATACTCAGGACCAACAGCCCAGGAGTAGCATCATTAACATTGAGCTGGGACCTTTCACATTAGCAGGTAGGAAAATGCACCATAGACTTGCCCTTTGGCCATTTTATTAGACAAATTTTCTCAATTGAGGTTTCCTCTTCTAAAAACACCCTAGATTGGGTCAAGCTGATGTAAGACTAGTCAGCACTGGGGACATCCCAGAAGATGGGGTATAAATAATGTAATAATCTGAGGATGAGGAAGAATGGTGTTAAATGCCATTTTCTAGACATGACATGGTTATCTCACTGTAGCTATGGCTATATGCATAGGTCAAGCCAACAAGAGCAGTCAATATAACAGCAGGTGCACTAACTAGAACTGGTGCTTTTTCTTTGGTTTTTGTTCTTATTTTAGAAAAGAAAAGGGTATGAAGTAGGGAAGGAGACTTTTGGAACAGGTGTCTCAGAGAAATGCAAGGGAAAAGCTGGGATTTGGGGGAACAAAGATACTTTGTAAAGACTTTGTCAAAGATTATAGAAAATAAAAAGGTTTATATCAGAAAAACGCCAAATGGAATTATATACCTCTAATACAAGTTTATAATAGAATAATAACATGATGTTTGAAAGTGGTCCTGCAAATAGCCCCTGACCCAGAAGAGCACTTCCTAGTAAGAGATAATAACCAGAGATTGGGGGGATCGCCTTTGTAATTTTGTTCCTATGCTCTTTCATCAGTGAGTTGGAATACGATGCTTGAAATCAGTACAAGGCTGGGAGAGAAGAGGGCCAAACACAGCCTGATTTAGTCAGTCTGAACCTCATTTCAATTATAGTTTCCGAATTGCTTTACATAAGTCCTGCCCGGTGTGCTGGCTTCCAGCAGCTTCATGAACAATGCAATGCAAAGTAGAAACGCTCATTTGTCAGCTTCTGATAAACCAATTTCTATAAATAATTTCATTTGAAAACAGAAATTTCTGTAGCCTGACCTATCTTTAACCTGCTATCAGGTCATCATATATTCATTCTACCTCTGTACCTCTCTTGAGGAAAGTGTGTGTGTGTGTGTATGTGTGTACATGTTGCTATATGGTATCTGAGTAAGTATTTCATACAAGTTTAATGTTCTCTTTATATTCCATACATCTATCCTTCTACCTTCTTGGAATATAATCAGATTTTACCTCCATGAAATTTCCTTACCGCACATTAAAGTTTAAGTTCCACAAATGCTCAAATGTTCAAAAGTATTACATATCAACATGTCAGGGAGCTTTGTTTGTGTGTAGTTATCTACAGACATGTAAATCCTACGTGAAAGCTTACATTAATATAAATATTCTTGACCGAACTATGAATGAATTGCATGCATTGATATTCAACCCAATCTGCTGTTTCTCATTAATTTACTTTTCCATGAGTTATCAAAATGAAAAATATTATTTAATGCCCATGAGTTTTATGCTAAAGCTTAAACCTCAAATTCTTAATATGTGTTTCATTTTCTTTATTGTTGTTTCGGGAAGTAGAAAGAATACTCTCTCTTTGAAATATCAGTTTTGTGCAGATAAAAGATTTAAATTGTCACATTGGAGTTGACCTGGGATTTCTGAATATCTCTTTGGCTAAGTTGATATGACAAAGTTGATGTTACTTATTTCCACACTACAGTTAGAAAGCTATATGATAACATCATTACAAGTTTGGCTGTTTCATTTAAGCAGAATGATACCTTGACTTTGCTCTTTGGAAATACTGTGTTCAAGGATATGAAATCTCTGCCACGGGCAATATTTTCCTTTATCTCTCATTTTAAATGACTGTTCTAAATAATCTTTCTTATTGACATTTTGTAACATGCCCATAAGCTGCATGGCACTGTCTCAGGTTCATTTCTAAGATAGTTCTACCCACAGTGCAGATAGAATTCCCTGCAGAAGACTAGCCATTTCACCTGAACAAATAAATTTCTCTGGAATATTGTTTGGACTGAGCAGTGTCAGCACAAACAACATGATGAATATAACCACAGTACTCCTTCTCTGCTCTTTTCTTTCGCTTTATTGTGTTATTTTTTGGCCACCACTTATTTTTAAACAAATTGAGATGAAGCAGTCAGGCATCCTGAATATGTATCAGTGGTGGAGTTTCGATTCTCATTATTTGAAGTATGCCTTTTACTAGATTTGCCCCCACCCCCAATCATCAAGAGGAATTTTATGTCCTTCTTTTTTTGCTGGCCAGATCAAACACAGTGGTTTTTTTTTTGTATCAGTGAAGTCTGTTTTATGGGCTCATTGCCAAAAGAATAATTTACCACAAACAAAATAAACAAGACAGGGGAAGGGATATCAAATATTGGCAGACAAGTGGAGGGTTTGGGGAAGATGAGCAAATTCTCTCTCCACACAACCTGAGCAGATTCTGCCAAAGCTAACCCCAGCAAGGACTCTGGCTGGGCCTTTCAAACATGTGCAAAACAGGGACGTTCTCAAAAAACAGTACAAACACATAGACGTACGCTCAAGTGCACATAGTAAATATTAAAAAGGAACTTAACCTATGCCAGAATGATGAAAATTTCCCAGACATGAGACGAGATTTTCCTTTTCCCTTCGAATCTCAACTTGTGCCTAAGAAGAAAAAATACTAAAGCTTTGTCTTACAGAGTCAACCAGAACTGTCTCTGCCATGACAACAGGAAACAGACTTCTGTAAGTGCTTTCTGCTAAAGTGATGGACCAGTTTGAGAGCCATTCTGACAGGTGAAAGATGGTACCTCAGAATTGTTTTGATTTGCATTTCCCTGCTGGCTAAGAATGTTGAGCAGTGTCTTAAGTGTCTTTTGGCCATTTGAGATTCCTCTGTTTAGATCTGTACCCTAAATTTTGATTAGAGTGTTTGTTGTTTTGATGACTAGCATCTTGAGTTCTTTTTATATTTTGGAGATCAGCCCTCTGTCAGATGTGGGATTGGTGAAGATCTTCTCCCATTCTCTGGGTTGCCATTTTGCCTCGTGGACTGTGTCCTTTGCCTTCCAAAGATTCTCAGTTACAGGAGGTCCCATTTATTAGTTGTTAGTCTCGGTGTCTGTGCTACTGGTGTTATGTTCAGGAAGTGGTCTCCTGTGCCAGTGTGTTCAAGAGTAGTACCCACTTTCTCTTCTAAATTTATGTTGAGGTCTTTGATCCATTTGGACTTAAGTTTTGTGCATGGCAATGGATAGGATCTATCTGCAGTCTTCTGCATGTCAGAATCCAGTTAAACCAGCACCATTGTGTAATTTTAGCTTCTTTGTCAAAAACCTAAGTGTTCATAGGTGTGTGGATTAATATCAGGGTCTTTGAATGGAACCCACAGAAACAAAAGACCTGAGACAGTGGGAAACTGTGGACCACAGACTGACAGCTGGGAAACCAGTATAGATCAAACTAGGCCTACTGAACATGTGTGTCTGTTGGGGGCCTTGGTTAGTCTATGGGGCCTCTGATATTGGAACCAGTCTTTATCCCTAGTGTATGAATGGGTTTTTGGAGTCCACTCCCTATGAAGGGATACTCTCTAAAAGTAGATACATGGGGATGGGCCTAGGTCCTGCCCCAAGTGATGTGACAGATTTTGATGATCCCCCATGGGAGGCCTCACGCCCCATGAGGAAGGATGGGGGTGGGATGTGGAGATGGTGGGGGTAATGAGTGGAGGGGAGGGAGATGGAACTGGGATTGGTATATAAAATAAGATTGTTTTTAATTTAAACAAAAATTAATTTTAAAGAAGAGCCAATAAGAAAGGCAACCTAATTGTTCCTGACTCCTTTTGTGAGCCTTTATGTAGATGGAAATCAATTCTTGGAGGCTCAAACCACTAGAAGATGTTGTCAAGGCAGTGGCAATAGCTTGTAAATATCCAAAGCACTGCCTGAGAAAGTAATCAAAATAAGACAGACTGGATAATAGGATGCTATAATAAAGGGGTGATCTTGGGTGTTTGACACTACACAGAGTAAGCTTGTACCCAAGAAGAATAGGTATCAAAGGAAATGAGAGGAGCTCAAAAGAGAAATGAGGGAAAGCGTATGTTAGAGACCTAGATAAAACTATGACCTTGGGAGAATCTTCTTTATTCTAATATTATATAGAAGGATGGACCCCAGTATGGAGAATTAGAAGAAAAAGAAGAACAACATATATTGGCTAAGAGAATGCGTGAAAACCCAAAGCTAGACAGAAAGTAAGTGGAGTGTAATCCTCAGTTGGTATTGCCAAGCAATTTAATCAGAGAAGGAGAGGAGCAGAGAGACACTTAGAGAATGGAATCTGAGGAGTCCTGTGGCTCTCGTTGAGCTCCTTGGGAGAAGATCTAGGAAGCTAATGAGGTGTGGGCAGTGTAATTGAGAAGGGAACAGGAGGGAACTAAAATACATGAATAACCAACATAGACTTAAGAGACCATTTGACAATTATTTTGTAGTAACTGGCTGGTGATAATTGGAGCTGAGAGGAAAATGGGATGCTATGGATATGCGTAGACTCCAACACAGATGGAGCCCATACTATCACAGCAGAAATGTCATCTTTGCAGTTCTAGATTTAAATAGCCCATTGAAATTCTTATTTTCAATAATTTGCTTGTAATTTTAATAACTGGCCACTCTTTCTTTCTGACCTTCAGATAGAAGACTTGGAGTTAGATCTTACATATGAAATGCTATCCCTTTTTTAATCTTTGTGAACAAGTTTACACTTGCCTACATATGTACATGAACACACACGTGTGTCCACACATACACCCACACTCGAATCAAGGCAACATCCACTTTCTATGGTTCATTTTCCACTCTGTGGATGAAATGAACCTTTCTTCCAGAAAGGCACAATCTAGGAATGGAAGAGCTGGGTGCTTTTAAGACAGCCTATCAAGTTACCAATTGCTCTCCCAGTAATGGAAGCAGTAATGAGGAAAAGAGAAGAGAAGCAATCATTTAGCTTGGGCAGGAAATCCCATGCTGTCCCAGTTAATGAAAGTACCTGTTTCAAAGAAGAGCAGCTCTCTATCATATCTCCACTATCACTTTAATGAGGTTTTGTAGCTGCTGTGGTACAACCAGCCATTGAGCTGTCTTTACCTCCAAACATTTTTGTGTGGGGTTATCCTCATATTGGTCAAGTCTCCAGTTCTCCTGACAGCAACTGTGTGTTCTACAATCAGTTCAGTGCAGACGCTGACCTGCAGTTGCTTCCATCCCCACACATTGGTTTGTGTAAAATTCCATTATCTCTCTGGACTGGATATGAAGCCAGGAGTTCCCATAGTTTCCTCAGTTAGCTGGAACAGTTCAAAGGCATAAGAAAGGCCCCTTATTTACCATTTATCACCTTTTTACTGTGACAGTTGGAGCCCATGAGCAGTAATATAGAAGAGACTCATGAGGGAAAGGTGTTATCAAAGAGGCCTAGGGATTACTTTGGGCACAGGACCCTCTTGGGTATAGTCACTAACCTTGAAGTTTCTGAGACCACTGATATCTGTCTCCCTGGAGGAGCTTTTGGCATGTAGATATGATCAGTTACCTCAGACTCCTGTACCTTTGAGATTGGTGGTAATGATTACACTATTGGTTTCCCATGAGCTGTCTAGGGGCTAACCAAGAACCACTTCATCTTACAAGGTTTTTCTCTCTCTCTCTCTCTCTCTCTCTCTCTCTCTCTCTCTCTCTCTCTCTCTCTCTCTCTCTCTCCCCCTCTCTCTCTCTCCCTCCCTCTCTCCCTTTCTCCCTCTCTCCCTCCCTCCCTCCTTTCGTCCTCCCACTTTCACTCTCTCTGTTTTGGAAATTCAGGCTTTTTCAAATTCTCATGCCATCATTCATGACATGGAGGTCCCAGGTCTCTTATTTTTTTCTCTAGATTTTTTATTTAAATTAGAAACAATCTTATTTCATATACCAATCTCATTTATCTCTCTCTCCCATCCTCCCATGACTCCACCAGCCCCCACATCCTATCCCCTTTCTGCTCCTGAGGGAGGGTGAAGCCTTTCATGGGTGATCATCAAATTCTGTCATATAACTTGGGGCGGAGCCTAGACTCTCCCCCATGTGTCTAGGCTGAGGGAGTATCCCTCTATAGGGAATGGGCTCCCAAAATCGATTTGTACACTAGGGATAAATACTGTTCCACTATCAGAGTCCCCATAGACTGACCATGAGCTCCCACTTGGTCAGGTCAGCCGTTTCTGTAGTTTTCCTCAGCCTACTCCATGTGTATCATATGCCAAGATCTGTAATAAGTCCTACAATGTAGAGACCTATCAACCATAAAAAGATAATAACTTTTTGTGAGACTACTCACTTGTTCCTTATGTTCACATTATACATAGCACAACTATAAGAAAAACAACAAAACGATATTTTCTTTGTAGCATGTTTGAGACATTATCAGACTCCCTTTAAAAATGTGTCGTTATTTGAAAGCCAATTGGGAGAAATTTTCCATTAATAAGAGATTAGAGGGACAATTACCACCAGCTTGGGTATGTCTGCCTAATTTCTGTCTACTGGGTGATTGTGCCCATTGGGGAGGCAAGTAAAATCCTAACTTTTAGCTTCTCCCTATCTCATCCTGGGCTTGGACAGGTCACTTAATTCCTCTGCAACTTCCTTTCTTCATTTAAAAATGGAATGATGATTATTGCCCCATCTACCCGATGGATTTGATGGGACAATCATATGGGGACATCCTTGTAAAAGTGTTTCAGAAACTAAAAAATTTGACGGCCTGTTCTCTGTCTGTGAATGACTTGTGGGAGAGCATGCAACATGTTATTAAAGTGACTTCTGTTATTCTTTATGCATAAGCTTTTAACGTTACATGGAAGGGACTTGAGCTAAATCACAACCATTCATGTTTCTCTAAACAGCATGCTCTATATTCTGGGATTGTGTTTATGATTCTCAAGAAACCCTTAAGTCTCACACATTTCAGCAAAGGTGACCATTCCTTCATTAATGTGTTTTTTGAAGAGCATCCTTTTTCCTAAATTTGCTTTCTTGTTGCCACTGTAGTTAACCTCACTTGGATTATGTCACATTAGGAAACGAACACTAGAAACAACACCCGTTAATGCATGATGACCTTCCTTGTTGCTTGTCTTTGTTAGTCTCCCTGATTCACTGCTTCCAGTGAATCAGTCAGCCTTTTCTCAATGCCAAGACTAACACTAGAGTGACGGAGTGAAACAAAGATCTACTAAAAGTTCTAGCCACATTTCCCCCATTTAAAAAAAGGATGATTTATGGTCACAAATTCTCAGATTAATATGCATTAAGAATTCAAATGTGGTTGGGATAATTTTTTAGTAAAAGCTGCTTTTCAGGGCTACCTTTGCACGTTTTCTTCACAAGCAATAATTCTTCATCTATGGAGTAATTTATTTCTTCTGGTTTTAATATGTTACAGATGAATGGTTGTATGTCTTTCCTGTTAGAGCATTACAAGACAGGCCACTTTTACATTAGGCCAGTGCTACAACAGATACCTGTGGTGTTCTTCATGGTTCATGTGGTACTAATTTAAATGGGAAGTTGCACATATTTCATTGAAACACTTGGTAAAGCCAGCGCTCACAGAAGGGTGCAAATGATGGACTGTTCTCTGTGTGCAGCTGAACTGCTCTAAATGTGTCAGAGAGGGTTATGGATCATTTCATTCACCCATCAACTCTGGTCCGCTGTGTGTACAAATCACAGCATCGTGTCATCCAACAGAACATTCCTGACAATTCTAGAACATTTATAGTACTGCCATTTTTAATAGGAGCTCTGCAACCCAGTTTAAATGGGATTAAGTCTTTAACACTTTCCCTCCTGTTTTCATGACCCCTTTCTCAAACTGCTTTGCCTCAAATTGCTGGTTGACCGGGTTTATTATGACTCTTCTGCCACAAACACAGAACCTTCCCTGGGAGCAATTGTGCTTCACTTCTTCCCACCTCAAACATACACTCTCACATTCACCACAGTGAATACCTCTCCCTTTCCTGAAAATGAATCTACCCATTCTTCTTTGCTTTGTCTTAGACAGAACCCCCTGTCACATTTCAAATAGATTTGCTTTCCAACATATAGATGCATATTACAAGTATTCTCTGATTATTAAACTTCCTATCATAAGCTGTGATGAAGCAAACTCATTCAGTTCTGATAAGATTTTTACAGAATTTGGAGATGGCAACCTTGTGGTTATTTTTGATAAGTTTTCTTTGGCCAGGTTGAGATAGCTTGGAGGTAATTGAGAATAACTATTACATTCCCACAGCTTGAGATGCAGGTGTCTGGACAGTTGGGGAAAGTCTGTTGTAATGAGGACACAGGGATTTTCTTTCATTAATGAAGGACTTGCATCATGTAGAACCTGGGATTCTGGTAAAATTCATGCTTATTTCAACATTCAACAAGCTGATGATAATGAAAGCTTTATGTATAAATAGGTAAAGAAATCTGGTTTAAAAACTGAATCTCTTTGTTGAAACTGAAGATACTGAAATTATTGATATTATAAGTGATTGATTAAGATAACAACCAAAAGCAAAGTGTAGAGTTCTTTGAGATTCTCCAAAACCCCTTCTTGCAAGCCTGGCAATAAGGCTGAGATGAATTTGACAAATGGAGCCAGTGTTTACCCCTAGTGCACAAATGGACTTTGGGAGCCCATTCCCTATGGAGGGATACTATGGCAGTCCAAATATGGGAAGGAGGGCCCGGGCCCTCCCCCAAATGATGTAACAGATTTTGATGATTCCCATGGAAGGACTCACTATCCTTGGTAAGTGGGTTGGGGGGTGAGTTGGGGGGTCAGTGGCGGACATGGGAGGATGGAAGGGCAAGGGCATGGGGGGTTGATATGTAAAATAAGACTGTTTCTAAAATAATAAAAATGTTGTTGAAAGATTGACTGATATATAAATCTCAGTACTATAAACTTCCTAATGAGGAATGCTGTTAATTAAAAGGTGAGCAATAAATAGACCTTTAAAAATATTTCAGGGGACTGAGGAAATAGCTTAGTGATAAACTGTTTGCCATGCAGGAATAAAGTCTGAAGACTGGCTCACCATAATTCTCATAAACCCAGATGGGCATGAAGACCTGACTATATCCCAGCACTACAAAGGAAGAACACACTGGGCAAACTGGCCAACTAGACAAGTTGAATGTGTGAGCTCTTGGTTCAGCAAGATCCCTACCTCAGTAAAAATAATGTGGATAATTACTCAGGAAGATACATGCTATCAACTTCTGACCTTCTAATACAGGTGCACACACATTCACACACACACACACACACACACACTCACACACACACACACACTATACATATACATGCAAAACTACCCCACAAGTTTTTAGTAATCATCTTCAGTTTGCTCCTGAGATAAAGTGAGAAAAATATGAACTAGAAGGACTCTACTTTTTATCTTCTTCACATTTGATGCTTATTGATTAATAAAATGTATCAATCCATTATTATTATAATCTGGTTTTCATTTTTGAATGCATGTTGTTGGTTTATACTGCCTTGAAAGGCTCTTGCTGTGCAAGATCTGAAATATTCACATTCTTAAATAAAATAGATGGAAATAAATGGAATTTATAAAGAAAGCAGAGTCCAGGTTGAAGCAAAACATTGCACAGCTTTCTCAGTCAATGAAAGTGACTGTTTAAAAGATCTGCTACCAGTGTAACTCAGGGGTAGAATGTGCGTGCAGCAAGCAGAAGGTCTTGGAATCCTCTCTAGCATCAAACACATACAGGCACATGCAATCTGCTACATGGGATAGGAACTAACATTGTGTCTCTAATGTAATCAACACAAACCAAAAGGTAAATTCTTTTTTCTTCACAATTCATGTTTTGTAAATAATACAATAATTTTGTGTAACTTGGAAGTCAGGAAAGATCTGATCTCCAAAACAATCAAAGCAATATTTATCCTAAATAAATGGCAGTATAATTGTGAAATGACAGCAAGTATTTAGAACACTTGGAGTGTTACTGTTCTACTAAACTGTCTTTGGGTCAGGAAGGACCAGAGCCCCCAGAGATTCCATATGGTCAGTTGCAATAGGGAGAGCTTAAAAGGTTTGGGTGAGTTGAGGGGACAAACAATGGAACTACAAACCCACCCATGACTATTAGAGTCATAAGTCCTCAATTTAATAACTATCAAGCATTCAAATTCTGCAAGGTATTTCCACTCATACCTTTAATCCCAGCACTTGGGAGCATGGGCAAATGTATTTCTGTGTGTTCAAAACTAGTCTGGTCTACATAGTTTCACAAGCTATGCAGAAGCACTCTCTCTCTCACGCTCTCTCTCTCTCTCTCTCATGAAAAGGAAAAATATTTAAATTCTGTTGCAAAACAATTTCAGTAAAAATTACTTTTTAGGGCTACCTGTGTTCATTTTTTCACACAAGCAATGATTCTCCTATGAAGTAATTTATTTCTTCTGGTTTTAATATGTTACAAATGAATGACTCTAACAGTTTGAAGTGGCCCACAGGACTATTGGTCATGGTAATCTCCAATATGACTAGTCTCTCTCCAAGCAGCCCTGTGGGAGACTGCCATTTTGAACAGAAACCTATTGTGAGCTAGCTGTGTTCTCAGTGGCTTGAGTGTTTATTCCTTCTAGCCCAAACAAGGCAGATATGCAATCAGAATGTATTTTAAGGAGAGAGACTTTGCCTACAAGGGAGAGAGTAGTAACTTGGCTTAAGCCATTATGTAGTTATAGCAGAACACAATGTAGTGTATGCTGTTGAATGAATCTATTTTATGTGAATGTCAAAGAAAAACAGGAACAACAACAGACAATCAGTGTTACAGTTTCTGGATAGCTTTCTATCTTTTTTCCTAATTTTCTGTTTTTTATTTGCTCTATTCATGTTAAGACTTTTCTCATTTGACTTACATTTGTAATTTTTATTTAAATTAGAAACAATCTTATTTTACATATTGTTAAGGGAAGCTCTTTCTTGCTAGCCGCTTTGGCTAGCCTGGGCTCTGCCACATTGTAGTCCCCAAATAACACACAAGACGCCTTATTAATTATGAAGCTGTTGGCCTTGCTTGTTTCTTACTGGCTAGCTCTGACTTAAGTAATTACCCCATAACTGTTAATCTAAGTATTTCTCTTACCAGAGAATAGTTCCGGGCTTCCTACCCCATGGCTTTACATGTCGACTCTCTTGTGTTTCTCCTTCCCAGAATCCTCCTGGACTCCTAGTCCCACCCATCTAGATTCCTATTGGCCAACAGTGCTTTATTAACAAATGTACAGGACTTCCCCCATCAACATATCAATCCCAGTTCCCTCTCCCTCCCATTCTCTCATGCCCCACACCAACCCCCATCCCATCCTTCTTCTGCTGCTCATGGACAGTGAAGCCTTCCTTGGGGGAATCATAAAGTCTGTCACAAGGCAGGATTTTGCAGTGATGGTACCCAAAAGTCTTTGCATGCTCGGCTATGCCTTTCCACATTCAAATGTCTCCCTCTTCTTTATTATCAGAAAATAAGTTACAAAACTCCATTTGGGAGGCTCATGCATAGAATCTCACATGTGTTTTGTTTTTTTGTTGTTCTCACCTAAGGCTTTACATGATAGCTCCAAAATGTATCATATTAAGATTGGTGTGGTGGAGCACAACCTACAGTCCTCATGCTCAGGAAGCAGGAGGAGAGAGCTGAAACTACTCAGAGATTTTAGGAATCATATGGGATATATGACCAAACTCTGCCACCAAATTGGCCAGAAAGGGGAAAAAAGCCCAGAGAGAAAATGTAAATATAAGAGACTATGTTAGTAATTTTCCTAAGGTATACCACACTACCATCTGAAGGAATAGAAGACAAATTTATATGTTACATAGACCAAAGTCTTTGAAGATTAGCATATGAATTCTAAGTTGGGAAGGCCAGATACTGGAGGGCTCAGAGTCTGCCTCTTCCTTTTGGAGGAAGGTAGATGGCCATCCTTCTAAAATGCTCCTCCTCAGTCACCAGGAACCACTCAGTGATGGAAATAGGAAATAGCTTTACCACATCATGTGGATGTTAACAGTCCAAAAATAGACCAAGATGGAGATCATATTTGATGGGTAGCTGAATAATTAAATTAGCTGATAACTGTCCTGATTTATCTTGACTGTTAACTTGATGAAATTTAGAATCATCATGGAAACAAATCCATGTTTTGGGGCTTGTCTTTAAGGGATTATCTAGATTAGGATAATTGGCAAGGTAGTCCCAAACTTAATGCGGTCAGTATCATTCCATAGCCTAGGATCCTGAACTCAACTAAAAGAAAAAAGCACATTGAGAAGATCCATTTATCATGACTTTCCCATGAAGGACTGTAATCTAGGACCTCTGCCAAAAAAAAACGTCCTTTCCCCCTTTAAGTTACCTTTGTCATGGAATTCTGTCACACAATTAGAAACTGATTAATACCACATCTGTGCCAATAAGATAGCTGCAAAGTCAACCCTCTGGGTATATCTAATTTATAGATCAGTTAAATTTTAATAACTTCACAAGTATACTTACTTAGAGAGATACTCAAGTAGTTTCTAAATGTAATGATAGTTATCAAATCAAGGCCTTGAATATACTAAGCCAATTTTCGAAAAATATTCAGCACCCTCAGTTCATGTTTTCTCAAGAAGAGTTCTCAAGTTATAGACCAGGCTGTGCTTGTCTAGATTGCCCTGCCTCAACCCTAGGAACTGGGATTAGAACTGTAGCACCTAGTCTGACTGAAAACTGTTCCAACACAGTAGAAAGTCTTCAGTGCTGCCTATTTTCTCACGTTTGCCATTTTTTTAAGTTTAGAATTTATATCTATTATTCATAATTTTTGTTTAACATTTTTATACATGTCACTCTCAGTTCCCTCTCCCTCACCTCCTCCCCACTCCCAATCCTCCCAACACCTCACTCCCACTCTATCACCCCTCTGCTCCCCAGGGAGGGTAAGGGCTTCCATGATGGATTTCCAGAGTCTGTCACATCATCCTGGGACACACATAGGTCCTCCCCCACGTATCCAGGCTGAGAGAGCATCCCTCCACATGGTAAGGGTTCCCAACGACCATCTCTATGCCAGGAATAAATACTTCTCTACTCTCCAAGGTCCCACAGATTGCCAAGACCTCCTCTATGTCACCCAGGTTTGGTGGGAGGGATGTCTGGATCAGTCCCATGCTAGCCCATCAGGCATCAGTCTGGGTTCCATGTGTTCCCCCTTGTTTAAGTCAGCTGCTTCTGTGGGTTTCGCCAGCCTGATCTTGATTCCTTTGGTCATCACTCCTCTTTGCAACTGGGTTCCAGGAATTCAATTAAGTTCCCAGTTGTGGGTGTCTGCTTCTGCCTCCATCAGCAACTGGATGAGAGTTCTAGGATGGTACATAAGATAGTCATCATTTTTATTACTACGGGAGGGCATTTAAGGTAGGCTTAGTGCCAGGTGGTGCCATTCTTGTAGATCCGTGAAGATCTCACTAGTGCCAGATCTCTCCTCAAATTATAATGGCTCCCTCTTTTATGGTATCTCCCATCCTTCTCTCATTGGCTACTTTCCCATCCCTTCTAAACATACGCACTTAAGTTTAATAAAATGCATGGCTTCCCCTCTGTGTTTTAATATCAGACTTCTAGGGAAAGCAAAATGTGAAGTATGTTGAAGGCTTTAAGAAAACATGGTCATGTTGGGGGATTTTTCTTTTTAATTTTTGTGAAGAACGTCAGAGAGGGAGGCAAAGCACAGAAAGTCTCTAGTGCTCCTTCCTGGACTTTGCTTTTTCTGCAGCTGTGTGGAGGTGTGAAAGGCAGCCAACACTAGTCCATTGAACTGGGCAGGGCATAAATTCAAGCCATGAATGTGTGAACTGCATTGTCCTCTCTTTGTGAGCATCTCTGAATACTACCCAGTTGTAAGCATTTAATTTCACTCTATAATAATTCAGTTGCCAAAGTCTTTGTCCTTGCTTCCTAACATGTGCCCCCAGGCTTGTTTCAAGCAGACAGATGCCATTAAAAGTGTTTATTAAGCTTAAAGACAGAAAATACTTGCTAAAATCCGCATATATGTAGAAATACAGATTTAAATTTTGATGGAATATCCCCTTAAGAAAGGATTGCATTGATTTCTATTTAGTATCAAATCATATGCTCCTATAATTTCAAGAACTAATTAAGCAGATAGAAAGTAGTGCCTGTGGCTTAATCCTGTGATAAATCTGCATGAGTCCCAGACACAGGGTAGCTCTCCTTTAAATTTGCATCAGATACACAAAATAAACTAAGTCCTGGAATAGATACGTATTGTATAATTATAGTTTAAATATATGCACTAAAGTAATTATTTCTCTAAACAGAATTGCAGGCTATTCACTGAAGTGTAAGACGGAATATGATGAACTACATAAACTGTAAATGTTATTTCTAAGAAAAATATTCAATGGTCAGAGCAGAATTGGCCAAATTCCTAAGCAATGAGAAAATCTCTCACTTGTTTCCCATTGATAGGCCACAAAAGAACCAAACTTGGAAAGCAGTGTGGTGTGGGAGGAATAACTGAATAGAAGCCTCAGGGGCATGCAGTGTTCAGGAGTTGGCGTGCTGTCCAGTTTTGTCCAATTATCAATAAGTGAGAGGGATTAGTTGCCGGTAATGGTGCAATGAATAAAAGGCGCAGGTCATAAGCAGTGAGTTTAGGAAAGTGAGAGTGTACTTAGTGGGGGAAAAGCCTTTCTAAATTAGCAATCAAATGAGATGATTAGGTTAACTGTTTCGTTTCTAAAGTAGATAAATCCTGCTGATGTGAATTATACCGTGAGTGGTATGTCAAGGTTCATCAAACTTTCATTTTCTTACTGCATAATAATCGCAGAAGCAGTCATACAACCAGCAATAAAAAACTCTAGACAAAGTTTTTAAAAGCCATTGGAAATCATATCATGACCATGATAAGAGAAAAGAAGAAAGGAAAAAAAAAGAACGATAAGTGGAGGGAAGTAAGAATCTAAATAGTTAATAGAAAGCTTAGATTCAGATTAATGATTTACATTGTTTAAAAGGTAGCACTCATATTCACATTAAAAGCTATCCTTAAGAACACAGTTAGACTGCATCAGTCCTCAAGCACTGAATATCAGAGATAAATAGAAACTAATTGTGTTCCCAAATTGTTGATTTATGGCTAACAGCACTTAAATGCCCACTTTTCATCACCATTTTAGGGTCTCATCATCAAGAAGAATGGGTATATGTAATTATGAATATATCTATTAATATATATATATGAAAATAGAGAATACATTTGGAAACTTTGGTGACTCTCAGTTACAAAAACAAAACAATTATAACTAAGACAAAAGAAGTCTTTGTATTCCTTGTCAGTCATTCCAAATCACTTTTATTCCCGTACGTGAACTGGTAATGTTTGTACCTGGGAAGTGATCCAAACTGAATTTTGGGTATTGCTAATGAGTGTCATCTAAAGTCATCAAGATTCAGTCACCTCTAAAATATTATTTACAAGGAAAGGGATAATTGAGGTATTTGCAGATGTACAAAAATTTCTCTCCCTTTCAGAGTCTTCTACAAATATGAGAAAACACACAGTTAATATTTGTAAAAGATTTGTAGTAAAGAGATCAGCTAATGGAGCACCATAAATTAACAGAGTCCAACAGACTATCTATCGTTTCTATTGTGTGAGATCTAACAATGGTTGTTAAGTCCAATTCCCAAGCTGTCTGAATAAATGCTTTGTGAAGACAGAGTAGAAAGGTACTCATACTATCTTTATTTAAACCGCAAATTGTTTTGTAAGCTGGGCTACTGCATATTGTATTTTCGCTTCATTCCCAGAAAAGTAGTATTTTAAGTTTTATTTTTCAGTCTCTTTATAACAAGGCCAGGAAAATGTTGAATGGCTACTTGATTGTCAGTAACTAGCTCTTACTATCTTTTACCTGATCTTTGTATTGTATCTTAAGGATGGAGGGTAATAGGGACTTTGCCTACAAGGGAGATAGTAGTAACTTGGCTTCAGTCATTGCGTAGCGATAGCAGAACACAATGTAGTGTACGCTGTTGAATGAATCTATTTTATGTAAATAAAATGAGAAAGAAAAACAAACAGGAACAACAACAGACAATCAGTGTTACAGTTTCTGGATAGCTTTCCTTTTTCCCCCCTAATTTTCTGTTTTTTATTTGCTCTATTCATGTTTAGTTAAGACTTTTCTCATTTGCCTTACATTTGTAATTTTTATTTAAATTAGAAACAATCTTATTTTACATATCAATCCCAGTTCCCTCACCCCTTCCATCATCCCATACCCCCATCTCATTCCTCTTCTGCTCCTCAGGGAGTGTGAAGCCTCCCATGGAAGAATCATCAAAGTCTGTCACATAATTTGTAAGATTGTTAATTGAAATAAAATTTTACTACTTTCCCCTTTTTTCCCTTCAGCCTCTCTCAGCTACCCTCACTCAGACCTCCCTAATCTCTTGGGTGGATAGTTTCTTTTACCATTGTTGTTACATACACATAAGTCTGTCTGCATGTGGGCCTGCTCTTGTATACACACACAAAACACACACACACACACACACACACACACACGATTTTGTTCCTTATGTGTATCTGGTTTAATGACTGTGTACTCTGCTTTGGACAATGAGTACAAGTTTATCCCTGGGAGAGGCTAATTCTGCTTCTCCCAGCAGTTATTATTTGCCTACAGTTCTTTCACTCTTTGACAAGAAGCTGGATCCTATTAAATTTCCCCCTCTATATTAACATGTACATTGACATTGACATTGTTCTAGGCATTTCCACACAACCATTTCACATCAGACTTTCTAGTAGCCTTTTATAAAATAATCTTTAACAGTTAGTTTATATTATTTCTTTGAGTATTTTATGCAACATGTGTTGATCATATTTATCCCCTTTAAAATCCTAAAAGATCTTCATCTCATCATCTCATCTAACATCTTGTTCATTCTCTCTCTCCTTCTCTCTCTCTCCTTCTCTCTCTCTCCTTCTCTCTCTCCTTCTCTCTCTCTCTCTCTCTCTCTCTCTCTCTCTCTCTCTCTCTCTCTCTCTCTCTCTCTCTCTCTCTCTCTCTCTCTTACTCTCACCCCCTACCTTTGAGTCTGGTTTTTGTTGGCTAACTGAAACTTGGTATGGGTTCTACCCTGGAGTGTGGTGAATATACCAGATATTACAACATTAAAAAAATAATTTAATTTTCCTCCCTCACACCAAACAAATCCCAATAGCCCCTTAGACTGTGGTGGGATTTCATTTCTATCTCCCAACCTCCCATCCTCCCATGCTCCAAGCTGTGATTTTTTCAGGTTTGAGCTTGTGCCATCTTGTACATGCCATCACATTTAATGTGAACTCAAGTGCAACTGCCCTGTTTTATCTAGAAAACACTTATTCCTTGAAGTCACCCACAACCTCTGGCTCTCATCATCTTTGTTTTTTAACTTAGTCATATTAGTGTTAGGAGAACAAATGCATATTACCTTCCTACTATCAAAAATTGTTTTAACCCACCCAATGTAACTCCTTTATTTCTTATTGTCCTAATGTTATACCTCTTTGACTGACTGGAAAACTTCATCATTTTGATTATTGGAAACATATTCATGCTTTTCAATGAAATTGAAAGACATTTACATATCATTTTTAAACATCGGAAATTAGATCAAATGATTTGGTTTATTTAGTTTTGTATTCTGGAATATTGATGGCACGTATTTATCAGATATATTTATTGACACAACAAACATAAGATGATTTCAACTATTTCCTCCTTAGTATTGGGGTGCAATGGACTTTTAGTAACACACTCATGTCCTCATGTAGTATAACTTCCAGCTGAAGAACAATATCTAGCTTTCTAAAATTAGCATCAAACTTTTTAACATTTTCCTACTGTCCATGTCTGCATCCAGGTGCATGATGAATAATGAAATGAGCTAGTAGACCACAATGCCACTTCATACCCCAACTCTCCCCCCAACACACACACATACACTCACAAACATGTGACAGAATTTCGGGACTCTAATTAGCGAAGTACCAGCACACTTAGGTAAGAAGATACACAAGTTGTTCTAGTTTGAATTCTGTGGATGTGATGAACATCACAGCCCAGAATAATTGGGAAATGATAGTGGTTATTTCATTGTATCAGTTAGGAAACATGGTAGAGGGAAGAAAGGACAGGGATCTGGAATGAATTAAATAGGTGATTGTGGAGTAATGCTGTTTACCGACTTCCTCTCCATGACTCATTCTCAGTTTCTCATGCCCAGAGATGGGTGCACATGAATGGATCCTCCCATGTTAGTCACTAATCAACATAACGATCCACAGACCAATCATATGGTGGTGATTCCTCACTTGAAGGTGACGCTAGTTAATGTTATGTTTACAAGGAACAAGTAGCACAAACATTAGTGCCTCCTTCCATACATTCTTCCCTCAGTTTCTCTTTCAGTTTCTTTTCTGTCTGGTGGAAACAAGTGAATAGCATATTCTCCTTTCTATATGATACTTATATAAAGTAAGAGACTACAGAAAAGCTGTTTCATTTTCATAGAAAGTTATTACGTCCCCATTCTATTTTTACAGTTGTATTTGTTATTTATAAATTTGTAGCATGGAATTTTCAAGTGTGTCAAAACAAAAAGATGCATTAAAATTTCACTTCATCACCACCTGCATTAAAATACCTCATCTGTCCTATTCCTTCAGTACCTATCACCATCTCCTCTATTCACTATGGTTTAAAGACAATACTAGGTAATATTCTGTTTCCCATAAAGTATTTCAAAGTGGATTTTTGGATAATCCCTTTGAAACATAAAACAGTATTACATGCAGAATCATTTCTAATTATCCTGTAATTATTTTATACATTTAACAGGCTGATGTGCACACCAAATTTAAAGGACCTTAATGTTGTCATTTTTAAGTCTCTTATGTTCATTTAAAGTTCCGTTTCCAATTTTTTTGACATTTTTTGCAATTTAACTTTTATTAAAACTAGCCAACTAAGTAAAACATGTAAATATTCACCTGTGCTGAATTACACACTGTAGTCTCCACCACCACACAGGAAACCAAGAGACAGAGCAGGAAGAGGGGTGAGTCATAGACACTCATACCATGAACCCTGTGGCAAAGAGTCTTCATGGAATTCTAGGAAAGGTCTTGCTAGTGGAGAGAGGAGGATGAGCAGGAATAATTCTGAAACTAATATGTATGTATGAATATCATTATTTAGATATATTTATCTAATTTTGATTGTCCCAATTACTAAACATTGGAGCAATGACCAAACTCCTTTAGGGCAACATTGAAAAGAAGAGATTAATCAGTGTAGCATTCTGATTGGGAAATGTCCCACATAGGCACAAGTATTTAAGTACCAGGTCTCCAGTTGGTGGTGCTGTTTGGAGATATTTAGGGCATGGAGTCTTGTTGGAAGAGTCTATTGTGTTTTGTTGTTATTTAAAAGCAATGTTGGGACAATGTGTGGACTTTTAAGTGGTGGGGCTTAGTAATAGGTTCTTTGGTGAATAAGGTATACCATTTGAAGAGGGTTGTAGTTTTGCTCAAGGGCATTTGTCATTGACTGTCACCCCCAGTCTCTATGAGACGCTATTAAAAATGTGACATTGTCAGTCTTCATATGTTGTTGATATGTGCTGAATGCCCTCTCCACCAAGCAGGTCCTTTCATGTTCTGTTAGTTAGCAAACTACCTTTCTGTATAAAGTTATCCTACCTCACATACTTAGTTATAGTAATAAAATAATAGGCCAATGCCATCATAAAAATTACCACAGGAAAAAGATAGAATGCCTTTGTGACATATCTTATTTTCAATGCTTTGAACATGCAAGGTATATAGTTAATAACTATGCTTAAAAGTTCCTTGGCATAGTTCCTCTCTGATGTTTATGACACCAATTGAAAGCTCATTTACATTCATTTGCTTTTCCTGTACTTTTAGTGGTATTTTATAACTGAAATTTCTTTTATAGTTAAGTATTTGCATGATTCCAAAGTCAAATCTTTATAAAATAGCTCAGAGACATCTTCTAAGAACATCCTTTTCTCCACAAGTAATTGCTTTAAAATGTTTTCATTGTTCCAAAGTTTATTTTTTGAAAATATAATTATGCATCTTATCTTTATCATCCATGTGCTTATCATCCATCATCTATTTATATGTCCCTTTTCTTAGATAAATGCTATCATACTGGAGGTACTTTTCTCTACCATTATTTATACTTACTAGTATAGCTTGGAGATTGCTCAATAACAGGCACTTAGTGATACTCATCACTGATATTTTTAGAACATTCTAGAATCCATCATTTGGATGTTCCATATCCAATTCACTGGTTCAGTTTGATAAATGGATATTTCAAATTTTCCAGTCTTACTGCTATTTTAATGTAAAGATCCTTGTATACGTTTTCATACCTTTGGTAATTTATATATATTTTGAGCCATTTAGAATTTATCTTGGTTTACACCAATTAAAAATATTCTGCCATCATTTTTTTGCTTTCCATATATTTTATTCCTTTTTAACAAGTATACTTTTTGACTGGTTTAAAATATTATTTTTATGTACACTAAGTGGATGCATAAAATATGTCTTAATTGAAATATATGCCTTAACTGAAAATAACTTTGAATTATCTCCTCTCTCTGTTAGTCTGTCTCCTTAGCCATATGCCAAGACTCTGTGTTTAACTATTAAGAATTTAGGCTATATGTTAATATCTGATAGGGGTACTTCTCTTGCTTTTTTAAGATAAAATAGACAATCTCCTTATCTAGCAGCAGAAGAATGTGTCTTTATTAGAATCACATGTAATGTTCATATTAAAAATGATAAGTGAAAGATCTTGAGTCTTTCTGTAAATTAACGTGGCATCCTTTCCATTTTATAGATATGATTTTGCATCACTTTCTTTGTGTAGGCTTTCTCTGTTCTTGAACTTACATGGGGATATTTTCCCAATTGCTGTAAAACTGTGAACTACTTTTTCATTATGCATATTATCTGCTTTTTGTTTATATCCATGAATGATGATTTAATAACCACTAAATTCACCTAACAGCTACATCTTATTGATATACAGACATATTTTCTTCAAATATGGATATCTTGATCATTTTATTTCCAACATAAATAAAACTTGATAATGTTGTGCAGCAGACAGTAGATACAAATGTATTCCATGATTTCCTTTTATATGGAGTTCAGAACAGACAGAACTATTTATTGGTAAACGCTGGGTGATTTGTGGCCTGTGTGGTATGTGAGGATTTTACAGGGAGGCTCCTGAGATCCTGGTGATGTACCGTTTCATGATGCAGCAGCGGCATATATGGATGTGCTCAGTGTGTGTATTTATGTTGTTCTGTGTGTATGATAAATGACCTTATGAAGTTTAAAAACAAATATATAAAATAAGTATTTATGACTTCCACACTAACATGATTACACAGACAGATAATGTATCTCTATGTGTAAACCCCACTCTTCAGTATTATAGGAAAGGAAATTTTTCATTATATGTCTTTCAAAGTGTGTCAGAGTATAATGTAAAACTATACATTTTCATTAAGTATATTGACTTTTCTCTGGTAGATCAGGAAACACCTGTTCATTTCCCTCATTACAAACTTACTCATTTTCTCTTTCTACATTGTATTTTTTAGAAGCCTGTCACCAAGTTCAAGCCTCCCTTCTGACAGTAACTTCCCCCTTCTGAGGAGGCCCTTCAAGTGTTGTATTTATGTGTTTTAATAATCATCATTGTCAAATGTAGGAGAACACTTTTAAGCCTATGGAAAATGTCCTACTCCTTTTAAAGCTGTACCAACTTAAATCTGCCTATACTGGTTCTTCTGATATGCTAGTAGATATTTGTTTTCTATTATCATTTGTTAAATTTTGCAATATGACTTCTTTGATATGAAGCATGAATCTCCTCTCAAATTCAGACGTTTTGCCAGGATGAATTCTTAGATATTTCATTTCTTCCTTTGTGGAATGGGTTCTGTTTTAAGGCCATCATTTCATAACATGTTCTTAAAAGTACTGGATCTTTGTCATTGAGTTGTTTCAGTTTGAATTCTGTGTCGCTTTGTGTGCACCTACCCTTTCTTATATTTTCCTTAGCATTTTCTCATTTTCTGACATTGAAAGGTGACATTGGTTCATTTTCTGATTACTTTGTATCATACCTAAATTTAGCCATTTCCAGTAGAACCCACAAATATATTTATTTATTTATCTGTTACTAGAGATATTAACAAAGTAATGTGGCATGTTCATTACTGGTGGAAATGTTACTTTTTACAGTGTATCAAATCTCACAATGAGGAATGGTATTGATTTGCTTTTTTTTCAATACAGGGTTTCTTAGTATTGTTTTGGAGCTTGTCCTGGTACTCACTCTGTAGACCAGGATGGCCTCGAACTCACAGAAATCCACATGCCTCTGCCTGCCGAGTACTGGGATTAAAGGCATGTGCCACCAACTCCCAGCAGGAATTCACTAACACGTGTCTGCATAGACATACATATGGATAGAGAGATGATATCTGTTATTACTTCGGCAAAGCATACTTTCAGCCATATAAAGTGACAATGAATTAACAGTGAATCCCTGACTCTAATTTCATACCCTGCCCAATCTGTCTGTCTGTTCCTTGACAAAAACAAATAGCCTAGTAAAGTGATAAGGAAACTTGCCTCTATGTTTGCAAGTTTCTGACCAAGTTTCTGGATTAATGGATGCATCAGACTAAGGACAGTGTGGAGGACCCACAAAGCATTCTTGGACCACAAAAAGCTAGTTTATCTAAAGGAACGTGTTTTCTGTCTTCTATTTAGTGGTTCCTAGTAATTATGGTCATCAAGAACAAAAAGAAATATGTATGTTCCATGGTTCTTGAGTTAATCCATTGAACCTGAAGGTTTCTAATCCCACTGAGTAAATGTTCTGAAGTGGCATTTTGGGATACACGGTTTGTAGTGATCTTTATGATGGTGAAAAAACCTTTTTTGCATAAACCCACATACCCACCAGTTATCAGCAAACATTTTGTAGCTGTGGTTGATTCATTTCCCATTCTCTTAAATTCATATGTTTAATTCTAATACTGAATACCTCAAGATAAAATCTTATTGGAGGTGGTATTCATAGGTAGTCAAATTAAAGTGAGAATGTTGGAATGCATCATAATTCCATGTGTCTAGTTTTATTATACAAAGGGTAAACAAGGGCAGGGAGATCTACACAGAGGAAAGATGTTACCTTAAGAATCATGGACAAACCACAAAAAGGCCTGCAGCAGCTCTTCCCTGCCTGACCTCAGAAGAAGGCAGCATTAAAAACTTCTTGATTTTGACCATCTGACTTATGAAACAAACATAATAAAGCTCTCTTATTTGAGCTACTAATTTTATCCTCAATTCTTATGGAAACCATCGAAAACTAATACAATGTCACTGACCACTTTGTCTATAAACAGTTCTATGTATTCTTTTGATCATAGTAATAAACACATAAGTATCTTTTTCTAATTTTGAGCTAAGTAACATTTTTGGTACAGAGTCTATTTAGATTTTGATCGCATTTTTAAATCTTAAATTTCTAATAAACAGTTCTATATATGTGTGTGTTTTTTGTGTCTGTGTGTATCATTTACTCCATAAGGATTTATAAATATTTTTACCAGCTAATTCTTTACATTCTTATTTGAGCATTGAACAACTTCATAGAAAATAAGGCTTTAATATTTATGGCATTAAACTGAAATTTTACAGAATGTGTTCTTGTTATAAATATTAAAATTCAAATATCATGCAAAAGTCCCATTTTTATTTCAAGTTTCTCTGTGTTCTTCCCATTTATATTAAAGCATAGTTTCCATTTTTAATTAAGGTGTAAGGTTTATGTTGAGATTTGTTCCTTTTGTGGATGAACTTCAAAATGATCTGTTACAAATTTTCTTCATGAAATTACTTGGTCCTTTAAAAATTCAGTTGATTCTATTTATATGGAAGTACTTAAATTATTTATCTCATTTCACTGTTCTATGGGTTTATTCTACTTATGAATATTAATAGTTAATGCAGTAGGTTTACAGCTTTATATTTCTTAGAATTAAAGAAAAGAATAGCTAATTTTGGAGTTCTAAAGAATACTTCATTATTTTCCTAATTTTATATAAATTGTTAAAACAGCTTGTCATTATTTTCCAATAAATGACTTTTTAAATGAATTAAATTGAACATACAGGTCAAATTAGGGGAATTGACATTGTAACTATTTTGAGTTTTCTAGTGCATACACTTGACACATCTTTTCAGAATTTCACAAAAACTAAAGTGTATACATTGTTGGAAAATATTCACAATGGCTACACTTTTGGAAAAGAGAGAAAAACTGATAATTTTGCTATATTTAGTTTTGCTATATTCATTGCTTTTTTCATTGCTATAAGTAATGTCTCAGAAAAGTAACTAAGGGAGTATGTTAGTTAGCTAGTTTGATATCATCTTGACACAAGGTAGAACTATCTGAAAAGAGGGAACTTCAATTGAGAAAATGGCTCTGTAAGATCTGACTATATGCTGTTTTCTTAATTAGTGATTGACAAGGGAAGGCCAAATACATTGTTGATGGGGCCATCCCTGGCCTGGTTGTTCTGGAGTCTATAAGACAGTGGGCTGAGCAAGCCATGAAGACCAAGCAAGTAAGCAGCATGCCTACATGGCCTCTGTATCAGCTCCTGCCTCGAGTTTTCAGCCCTGTTTGAGTTCCTGCCCAGACTTTCTCTGATGATGAACAATGGTATGGAAGTGCAAGCCAAATAAACAAACCCTTTCCTTCTCAGTTTGCTCACTTGGCATGATATTTGATCACAGCAATAGAAACCGTGAATAGGAGAACTGTTTACTTTAACCTAGGAATACTGCTTTTCTCCATTTTCTAATGTTGAATGCTATTTCAATTCCACTGAGATATAAAAATCTATTGAATGATGATTTTTCAAAAATAGAAGGTACTGTATGGGTGAAGATTTGGCTCTCTATGTGTGCTTTGGGTGGTATCTGTGACAATAATTGTTATTTCATGGAGTTGATTGTAAATGCAGAATATATGAGGAAGGAATGTCCATGAGGCTTATCTCAATATGCCATAATCAACTTAAAGAAGGAAGGGTTTATTTGGGTTTCTTGGTACCTGGAGCAGCAAGCTGAGAGCTCACCCCTTAAGTCACAAGTGGTAAGCAGAAGGAGTGAACTGAAACCTCCTAAGCCTCACCAAACGTTGCTGCCAGCTAGGGATCAAGTATCCAAATCCCAGACTGTGGAAGACATTCTCATTCAAATCATTACAAATTGCTTGCCTTCATGCATTACTAGCAATTGGATTACCTCTGCTGTTGGTATTAAGACAGTGTGTTGCTTTGGTTGGTTGGTTGGTTGGTTGGTTGGTTGGTTGGTTGGTTTTTATCAACTTGACACAAACCTGGATAATCTGGGGAAAGGGAACTTCAATTGATAAAATATCTCAGTCAGGCCAGGCGTTGGTGGCGCATGCCTTTAATCCCAGCACTCAGGAGGCAGAGGCAGGCGGATCTCTGTGAGTTCGAGGCCAGGCTGGACTGACAGCCTCCAAAACAGAGAAACCCTGTCTCGTAAAACCAAAAAAAAAATCTCAGTCAGATCAGCTGGTAGATAGATTTACAGATAATTTCTTGGCTAATAATTCATGTGGGAGGTCCCAGCCTTCTGTGGGTACTGAAACCTCTGGGAAGTTGATCCTGGTGGCTAAAGAAAGCAAGCAAGCCAACAAGCAGCACTCTCTGGTGGTCTCTGATTCAAGTTCTGCCTCCAGGTTCCTGCCTTGAGTTTCTTACCTGACTTTCTTCTACAACAGATGACAAGTTCTAAGATTAAAGAAACTTGTTACTCCTTAGCATTTTGGCCGTGATGTTTATCACATCAACAGAAAGCACACCAATACAGATATGAAACTGAGGTTGAGTTATCTTTGCTAGAAACAAAGGGTGGAGGTTATAGGGAGGAAATCCAGGTGAAGCTGGGTTCCTCTGAGTTCTGGGAAGGTGGCATACCTCTTGGATGAATGTGGCGCATCCGAGGAGAATGGGGATTGCTCAAATACGGATATCAAAGCTATGTTTCACTCTCTGGAAGTAGTATGCTTTGAATTCAATTGTCAGGAATACTTTTATGAGTATTATGACATACATTTGATCCATGTTTTATTCCCAGTAAGAATCTGTTCACAAAAAGAAGAATTACAAGAAAAATGGATACATTTATCTGGGCTAGAGAAATGGCTAGGAGATTATGGACACTTGTTCCTCTTCCAGATGATTGATGCCCAGCGGGACATGGCAGCTCACAACTACCACTAACTCTACATCCATTGCATCTAATGCCATTTCTTGACCTTTGCTAGGCTCCAGAATATCCATGGTATACATACATATACTCAGACACACATACATCCATATAAAATAAAAATATACATTTTTATTTATAAGAAAGAACATGAAACAGGGGTCTCATTCTTCCTGTTAGCTCTCTATCTCGAAGGTAAATTGAATAAGAGAGACTGCTGATGAAGACTCTAGCTTGCCATTTCTTATTACTGGGCTAAGCATAATGTAAAAACAACAACAACAACAAATTAGTTCTAAGCTAAAGTTCCTCCTGGGATCCTAGAATGTGTAACCCATGGGAAGAATTGAACAGTAAAGAAGAAGAAAATGAGGTAAAGAGAATATTATGGTAACTGAGCATGAGCATGGCTGTTCAGGATGTCCAGGCTAGACAGAACTGTGTTCATCTGTGAGTTAAGTGGGAAGTGAATTCTGCAGGGACCTCAGGATTGATATGAGGCTTTCATGCCTCTGTAGAGCCTCAGGGTGAGTCATGAGTTTTATGAGTCAAAAGATGCTATGACAGATCTGAGTGACTTGCACTGGCATGTAAATTGAGTTCATAAAGGGCTGAAGTAATCAAGGAGGGATGAGAAGAGGGAAAAGAAGATAAGACAGCCTGTCAGAATCACTTAAGAACAAATGTGGAAATTTGGATTGAGCTGGAGTACCTGGGGAAATAGGAATAGAAAGCCAAGTGTTATAATTGTGGCCCATTGGAAGGCCCCAATGCAGTGTTTTCAACCTGGGGGTTGTGACTCCCACAACAAACCTGTCTCTAAAAAATATTTACATCAGGATTCATAACCGTAGCAAAATTATAGTTATGAAGTAGCAACAAAAGTAGTTTTATGGTTGGGGGGTCACCACGATATGAGGAATTGTATGAAAGGGTGGTAGCATTAGAAAGTGTGAGAACCCCTGCCTTAAAGCCTGAGTGGTTAACTAAGGAGCTGTATAGATCCCCATTGTCCCAGCTTCTGCGGAGGAAGCAGTCTGACTTTGGTGCTTGCTTAGTGGCTTAGGTAGTGTTGCTGCAAATGAGAATACACAAGGAAAACAGAGGCTCCACATTGGATGACAAATTAATTGGTATCCTGTTAAATTTGAGAATATTTAGGGCAGGGCACATAATGATTTGTGTGCCTTGATTCCTGCGGCCTCCAGTAACATCAAGAGTAATGACTATCAAGGTGCGGGTATGGAACTGGAAGGTACTGATGGAAGGATTGAACTTGCTCTTAAGATAGACATTTATCTCCCCAGAGTAATCTGTGTATACTTCTATCCTGAAAGTGTTTTTTACACTGTCCTAGTGCCTTCCAGGATCAGCATCACCTTAGAATCTGTCAGACTTGGGGAACTGATGTAAACACAGTGGAGCATAATTTCTCTCAGCTTTCCCCACTGGTCAGGTGGAAAAGTTCAAGTCAGCCCCATCAAATGCCACAGTAGAAGTGGTTGATGTGCAGTGTCACCATGACAGAATGTTAGAATAGGAGGGAAGATGGCCCATGGAGAGTGATTACATAGAGTTTAATAAGATAGCACTCCATATCCGTGAAATTCAAATTAATTTACGTAGTGGCAGTGAGGGGGTCTTTTGTGCTATATTTGGCCTTGCTAACATTTTTAGTATCTCTTTAAACACTGAACTCAAAGGCCAATTGGAACTTACTTAGAACATGTGGCTGTTGACCTTCAGAGGCCCTAGCCATGATTTGTAAAAACATTTCATTACATACATACTATTTCTTACTTTGGAATTTCTTTCAGATCAATAAAAAATCTAGAAGACTTGCATGGATACTTTATAGAGTGAAGATGGTAAATAAGTCCACTGCAGGTACAGGAACCAGACACAACTACGAATTGAAGTCTTGAGTGTTTCACAGTTGAATAAGGCGTAAGTGATACCTGACAAAGTGTTTGGGAAAACTCTCACAAAGCCTATGCAAGTACATTTTAAATTGGTAGCTAAAGAATTTTTCTCTAAGATAGCCTATGTGGTAGAAAAATATAGTAGCAGGGAGGTTAACAAGGAGTATTATGAGTCCAATGACAGGCTGAACAATATACCAAGATAATGTTTAAAAATGAAAACTACACCCAGAAGTCATCAGGTTATTGAAAAAAAATAATGATTCCAAGTGTAGATTGATACCTGCAAGTTTTTGGCTATGGTTGCCCCCAAACAATACAGTCTATTTTCATCGATGTTGAAGTCATATCAGAACTAGATAGCAAGATCTGGTTGCTGGAGGCAACACACTCCTAGGTTTCAGGATATGGAGGAAAATGGCTTAGAATATAGAGCTTGTCTTTCTGATCCTAAGTTACCACCCATGTCTCCAAATATTTCATTTTTCTTTATAACTGAATACAATTCAGTTGTACATGAACCAAGCTATCATTATCCATTCAATGGACATCTAGGCTGATTCAGTCTGCTCACTATTGTAAATAAAGGAAAAGAAAGAAAGAAGTTGACATTTCTCTGTAGTTTGATACAGAACCCTATGTTTATGTATCCTTGAGTGACGCTGCTGGTTTACATGTTATTTCTATTTTCTGGTGTCAGGACAAATCTTCAAACTGATCTCTGCAATTACATTCACAGTTTACAATCTTGTTAAGAGTGATTAAGAGATGGGTGGGCTGATACCCACCTTTAATCCTAGGTTCCAGATGGCTAGAGGCAGGAAGATCACTGAAGGTATCTGATTTTGCTTGTTGTTTCTTTGATTTGATTTTTGAGAGAGTTCAGATCAGTTATTTTGTCCATTAATATTCTGACCCCATGCCCCTATTATTTAATCTTTTTCAGTTCTTTATTGTTGGGGGCGAGGTAAGACCAAAGGCCCTTTTGGGTTCAGTGAATGGAAGAGGGTGCTGAGTTTCTGTTCCCTGTCATGGTCATGCTAGACAAGGTCAACAATGGACTGGTGCATGATTCTGAGAGCCCATAGTCAGGGCCTAGTGACTTGACAGATTTAGTGTAAATCTGTGTTCAAGTGTTATCCAGGCACTATGACATGTGAAATACTTTGCTTCCTGCACCAGCATGTACCTTTCATCCCCATGAAGAGGCTTCTTCCATTCTGTAGGGTGACATTTCACTCAGTGTTTTCCTCAGTTGTTCACAAGACATTTAATTTACTAAAGTCCACTTTGTAGATTGTTGGCCTTTTCTGGGAACAACTGGAGTTGTGTTTGAAAATCCTTACTTATGTCTCTATCTTGAACTATTTTCTCTTATTTATGTATTTGTTTACAATACTGATTGCAGTTATTTTAAAATTTTTGTCTTATAATTATGTCATCTCACTGCATTTAATACTGATTCAGATTATTGCTTTATTTCCTTAGAATGTTTTAACAAACATAATGATTCCTTGCTAAAGTCTGGTCATACTGTATACAATAAAGAAAAAGAGATAAATAGATATGTAAGGACAGATTTATGCTAGCCTGTATATATTTTGGGTCATTTGTTGAGACTGAATTCTGTACTATTACACTTTGAAGACTGCATAGCATGTAGGTATTTGTTTCCCCTCCTGCTTCAGGATACTTGCAGATGCCAGTTTAAGTGTTTCTTGGTTGCTCTCAGTTGCAAGCTATTGTTTTCAGCTGCTAGTGTGGCAGTAAATCCAGGGGAAAGTGCGTTTTGCAGAAAGATGTAAGTACATTTCAAGTATTGGCCAATTTTGTCCTTCCATCCTACTACATCCCCAGCTTCAGAAAGCTATGCTATTTCCTTTCCTTTATATGTTCCTCTCATTTAGGTGAGGTCAGGAGGCTGTTAGACGGTGCAGGAAAGAAAGGATTTTCCTTCTGGTTGGCATAGTTCTCCAAAGAATTTCCCCTAGTGGAGAGCTATCTAGATGCTCATAGAGACAGAGGTACGTCTCTCTATGAACTTGGCACAGGAATTCTTTGACTCTTCTGCTAGGGATATGAGGCTTTTGCTTGAAGCCTGACAAGGAAATTGAAATATGACCTATGTGTTCCTGGAGTCCCATACCCTCCTGATCATAGATACTGCCTCCAGAAATTTGTCATTTTCATCATATATTCTTTGGACTATGACTCTGTAGCTTCTGTTTTAATGTACAGATATCAAACATTAATTTATGGATATACCCGAGTCTCTAGATTTCTAGAATTTTCTTATTTCCTCTTACCTTTTCATTTTTAAACCTTGTTGTCATGTTTATGGAATTTTCACATCATCTATAGTCATAAAGATTTTCTATGTAAACATCTAACCAGTGAATAACAACAGTTTCTTCTTTTACACTCTTTGGCCATGTATATATTCATAATGACTGAGGTGATTATCACCCTGTCAAGTGCTTTCTCATTGTAAGAGCAGCAATGGAAATTTCTTAGCCCTTTACCTGTTGGAAGAGAGATAAGATCTGAGTAAGTTATTACTTTTCATCCAATAATTTCACTACACAGAATGTAATTAATTACAGGAATAAATGTTTCAGCAATCTGGAATTTTATTTCATCATTTTTCCTATCCTTTTCCTTTTTTCATTTATTAAATTGTTCTGCCTTATTTATGGGATTTTTGCTTAATCTATAGGGATCAAGATTTTCTATCTAAACACCTAATAGAAAATAACAGTAATTTCTTCATTACAATCATTAGAACTTGTATATATTCATACAGGAGAACATGTAGAGAAAATGTTGGGAATATATTTTTCCTCTTCTTGTTCTCATGAGGAAATGTCCTCTGTTTCACACGCATTCTGATGCTTTAAGTGTTTTTAGACAGTTTACATAATAAAGATGTACGTTTTATAGTCTTAGTTTGCTAAATTCATCTTGAAAATCACAGATGATGTTTACCAACATTCATCTTAAATCTAGTAGGATAATGATATGTTTTGATTTCTTCTGCTTTATTTTAATAAAATCTGAAGCCAATCTTTCATGTCATCAAATAGTTTATTTCCTATATTCTCCTATCTATAAAACCAGGATTTTATTTGATGATAGTCAGTTTCACATATTTAACACTCTATATTGAGGAAGAACTGACCAGTTACTTCTACTTATTATGTTTAATTGATTCTGGTCTCACTGTAAAGTTGTGGCTTATTTCCTCTGTTTCTATGTTTAGAAAGAGATTTTGTTATTTGTGTGGTAAATCTCCAAGCACTACATTCTATTGGAGTGAAAAGTATCCTCCAAACATGCTAAGCCATGTACAGTATACATGTCTTCCTATTTTTTTTAATCATATTTTGAAGCAATGACAATAGGTATAAAATTATACTTCATAAACTTTCATGACATTTTATACTTTTGAATGATAAGTTGTTTGTATTTATTACTAACTTATAGTTTCTTTCATTGCAAAGGTAGACCATGTATCTTTCTTTGCTCTTATCTTGAAATAGAGGTTTGCTTTTCATTTCCAATTTTCAATGTATGTTATAAACAGAATATGATTGATTTGTCATATGTGAATACCTTCAGAATTTAGTTAGAAAATCATTATGTTTCTATCTGATTATCATTTCTATTGTATATGTGTTTAAATGTGACTTATTTGTTCTGTATTTTCTCTTTGTTATGAATTCATTGCATTTTATTCCCTCGGTGCTTGTAATTGTTTAAGTAGCTTTGTTGCTTGAGTTTCTTTCCAGCCTGATCCTGCAGCTGATTAGCCCCAAATAAATACACAGACACTATATTAATCATAAAACTGTTGGTCAATGACTAGAGCTTCTTGTTGGCTAGCTTTGTCTTATTAACTAATCTATGTATTTCTACATGGCCTTATCTTAACAGAGACTGCCTGATGCATCCTATCTTCCTGATATCAACATGGCAGCTCCTTGTGGCACTTCTCTCCCCAGCATTCCCCTAGTCCCACCTGTCTTCCTATCTCTATTGTCCAATCAGTGTTTTGTTCATCAACTAGTAAGAGAAACATATATACAGAAGAACATCCCCCAAAAAACTATTTTAATATTATTTGATCATTTTACTAGCTAGCAGAGTATGTCTGTGTTCTCAACAAGTAATGGTCAATAAAATTTATAAATTTTATTTACACACACAAATATATATATATATATACTTATTGTATGAATGAATGTACAAAATTTTAGTGTTTCCTAGACAAGAAGTGACTTGAAAACTTCAATTCATAGTTTTCCTTGATATTTGTGATATTTATACTGTTGTTCAAGGGTATTAATGATAAATACAATTGTCACATTTCTGACATTACTTGTAAATTCTATTCAGTTAATATTAACAAAATCTAGGTAGGTATTTAGACATTTTGTAACTCTTCCTTTCATTTCAGTCATAAACTTATTTTGGGAATGAATGCTTTAAATTCAATCTGAAAATAAATTTAAGTGATTTATTATTTATTTATTTTTTGTGACATTTGCAGTGACATTTGTTTCAATTGAAAGGAGTAAAGATGAAAATACCTGTACTTTTATCTCATTGACTTTATTAATGTTCAACTTATACCTGACAGGCATTACCATGATTCTATTGTTATGTTTATTAGTGCTTCATTTTCTTTTTATTAAAAATTGACAAATTTTAATATATTTTGATTTAAACAATAAATATAAAAGTAACTCAGCCTATATCTAAACATTTAGGTAAAATATATTTAATAAAACATATATCACTATTTTAATAACTGAAAACTTAACATAATATATATTATTGAAACAGGAAGAAGTGTAAATATATTTTGGGTACATGAAAATTTATGGTGATATAATACTCATAATACAATATATTATATTTGTATACTGTTTAACAGCAAGATGAATTGATGAATATTAATTTAGTAGTTCATTTTGCATTTCTATAACAAAATACCTGGGGCAGGCTATCTTTACAAAGAATAGCTCAGTGTTAAAGGCTGAAAAAATCTAAGAAAAATGGCATGTTCTGCAAAGTGCCCTATGGCAAATGATTTGGAATGTAAGGAAGGGAGCTAGAAGGAAAGAAGGAATGGAGGAAGAGAGGAATGAAGGCAGAAAGGAAGGAAGGGAGGGAAGGAGGAAGGAACAAAGGAAAGATGTTACATAATGCTGAGTTACTTATCACTCATTTCCTTCCTTTTATAGAATGAAATTTTATTGTTTGTGCAGATTTTTTAACTTAAACCAAGAAGAAAATATTTGTTGTCTATTTTTTGATCTTTGTAACATTGAGAAAATATGTTTTCAGGGCTCCTGAGAAAGATTCTGTCTTCATCAAGGACTTCTATGAGAAACCAAGAGAAATCAGCATCAATACTAGACCAAGGAAGACCAGGATGAGGCAGGCAGGCAGTGTAGTGAGCATTGGAATGAGTGGCAAGGTATTCTACTGTTTCTGCTTGCTATTTTGGAGATTCATTTCCTGCCCACCATACTTTTCCATTCAGTTTAAGCTGCTTTGTGTTTCATGTCTGAAACAGAAAAATTTCAGACTGGTGCTGTTACTGAATTTGGGGTCCATTTAGTGTTCATAAAGATGTAAATGTCATCATGCCAATCTGTAGATAATATGTGATCATTTCAGAAATCCTATCTTGAAAACCATAAATGGTGACCATTTCTAACCTCTTTCTTTTTCACACCCTCTCATTTGTGTGCCACCTTTAAATAACCTTTTGCTTACCTCTCTCTCCACAAACTGCAATGCTGCTGGATATAGTGATATTCAGGCTGAACAGTGTTTACTTCTGTACTGAACAGTGAAAACAGACCACTCTACTTAACACTTCCCATGACTTGAGGAAGCATTCCTCCTGAAGGCAAATGCTTTAATGTGTTACTGAACATGCTATGCTTCACAGAGTCACAATGATGGATTTTTGTGTTCCCAGTGCTCTGAAAGGATGCTGTGGTCGTTAATCTTGATATTCAACTTGACAGGATTGACAGATGTCATGGTCTTGTGAAGCATAATTCTGAGTGCTTCCATAAGGCCATTTCCAGAGAATATTGACGTCTGAGATATCAATGAAGAAGGTAACACCTACTCTGAAAATGGCTGCACAATCCAAGGGTCTTACTGTAAAGAGAGGGGGTATAATAACCCTGGACAAAGAGAATAGCATCCTGACATGAATGAGGCTATCCTCCTCACTAAAAATTTTCTCACTTCTTTAAGGAGAACTGTTCTGCCCCTTGTCATGGTGGACTTATACCTCTGAAATTGTGAATGTAAATAAAACCTTCTTCTCTTCAGTTTTCCTGCTCAGTTTTTTTATTGAATGCATACAAAAAGTAAGAGTCCAAGGTCCAGCCAAGTAAGACAATACGTTACGACTTACCTAAAGAGCATGGTTAAGGGGAATGTTAAGAAGTGTGGGCATCACTTGAACTTGGGGTTCATTCAGGCTTTATAAGGACCTACAATGTAGTCAACCACACAAACCAGAATACTTACTGAGACTTGACAAGGGTAAGGGTGTTGGTAATAATTACTCCAGATTCCTAAGTGAAAATTTGGATTGCCCAAGGTAATTAAAATACACATGGTACCTTCATGCTGGTATTCCTGAGGTGACAAAGAACATGAAGAATTTCTCAACCATCTTCCTAGTGATATTTTGTTATGTTTTATAGGACAATGTACATTCTTTTACTCTCATTTTCTTGTACAGTGACTCTGCAACTGAGATGACCACTTATGTTTTTGTTGTTACTACTAACTGAGAAAACTGGAATTCTAACTTGGAAGACACAACTGCTTCATGTGTGTAAGTTGGGTGTAGTGACTATATAGAAAGAACTATTTTGATAGTTAATTAGACACTATGAGCTCTTTTATCATAGACACAGGTTAACCTTCACATGGATACTGCAGAAAGGAAAATAGTGGGGTTCAAACAGCAGAGAAATGTACTGAATGTAATGCTTTGCCTCATTTTCCCACAATCTCATTCTCAACTGGTTATTAATGTTTTGATATTTGATCATGAAAGTTTAGTATCTGACAGGGAATTTAAGTTGGGTGACAGTTAGAATCATAAACATTGAGGAGATGAAGAGATGGCTTGGAAGTTAGCAGCAGGCACTCTAGCAAGAACTTAGATTCAGTTCCCAAAATCCATGTTGGATAGCTCCCGGTACCTGTAATTCTAGATCCGAGGGGATCCAACATCTTCTTCTGGCCTCCATAGGCATTTGTATTCACATACACAACACACATACTCCCATGATACCTATATAGAAAAATTTTTAAAAATAAATCTTAACAAAAGAGTCCTCAACATAAGCAAAATTGTCAGAAAAATCTGCACATAATTTAAAAATGGATTAATGCAAACCACATATAGCACAAAAAATACCAGTCAGTGATATAAAAAGACAATCTTTGATAGATGTTTTGTATTTTTTCCATTTAGCAAATTAATCCCAACAAAGACACTGACTAAATAACTCAGTATTAATCATTTTGATTTATTTTTTAGAAGTTAGTAAACAAAACAGGATTTTTTCATTGTAAATATGTTTATCAGAGTTACCAAGGGCAGAGTTCACTAATGGGCAAGAGTCTGCATACACATCAAGGTTATAAATACTCCCCAGGAGGATATCATCAGGCTTCATCCTGACCATATTGGTAAGATAAAGGAAAGGCTAATAAATAATGTTATGGGAGCAGAGGAGTAAAGCTCACTTTTGTAGATAAGAGAGCTGTCCTGACCTCTTTCCCACTTCTGCTCATGTTTAGAAGTGAATGCACCTCTAGCTTGCTATTTGTGTTTCTTGGAGCTCTGCAATAACAAAAACAGTATTAGAAACATGAAAACCATGAAGCAGTGGAGATGAAGATGTGTTTTCTGAGACAGCAGTGTGATGTCACATAGCTTCACATGTCTGATCTCTACTTCCTTTTAATGTTTCCCACAGTGTTCCCTTTGGACATGGCCTAGGGACTATATCAGTTCCTACCCACACATATAAGGCTCTGCAAGTCAATCCCAGAGGATTTCTCACAACAGGAGAAATTTGATAAACTGTTTTCAAAAAGTCCTGGATCATGAAATTCTAGAGTCTATTCATAGGTTACTTTCTATAATAACTGAAGAACTGGAAGCAAGGTGTTTAGAACAAGCAATGGTATGCTGTGCCTGAAATATGATGAACATGTGTGCCGTTACAGAATACAAATCTAATGTAGTCTCTGGCCTCAGTCACAGGTGGGACCTGAGAGTGTAATCTGCAGATATCGGCTTCTATGTAAGGCTGCCCATGCTGGAGCTGTCATTGGTGTTGCAAGGACATGGAAGATGCTGGAGTACAACCCTGAATTACAGTTCTTCTAGTTGATGCTAAGATAGCACCTGACTTCTCGTCTCTGTCTCACATAGTGCCCCAGCCCCATGACTTGTGACTAGAATGGTTCACAGCTGTCACCTCTGAAGCAAAGTCTCCCGAGAAACACACTTGTCCTTTCCCCAGCATGTAGCCTGCAAATGGGGACAGAAAGAACAGATGTGGTCTAGGTCATGAGGCAATAGCAATGCTGCTTTATGAACACTTCAAGCTGGATCAGTCATATCCACTCTCCAGCTATGACCTCTACTGCCTGCCCTTCCCAGCTTCCTGTCGTTAATTTTTCTTGGGAATGTTGTCCTGAGAATGATTGAAAGCCTCCTCTCAGACTGTGCTACAAGGGAACCTGATCCAAAATATTTCCGAAGAGAATTATGTCAAAAATGTACCTGTCTTGCTGATTCCCAGGGGTTAAACCCCATTGAACCTTTAAATCACAGATGTGTGTGTATGTGTCTGTGTGTGTGTGTGTGTGTGTGTGTGTGTGTGTGTGTGTTAGGATGTTCCTCAGATTGAACAGAGGCTGCGGTCCTATATCCTCCTGCCTATATTCCTCTCTCTCCTCCCAGCTATCTTACACCCCGCCTGTCTGCACAGATCTCCAGACTTCTATGATTAGTTAATTGCTAGCTCTGCCCTCTGATCTTCAGGCAAGCTTTATTTGTACAAACAAGAGCTCACCACAACTTAATGCCTTTCTAAAAGTAGTCACATGTGATCTCTGCTCCCCTGTGTATTTGGAACACTTCTGTACTGACTTTATGTAGTGTTGATGGTTTTACTGGGACCGAGTTTCTGAGGGATAGTTTGTTCCTTTCAGAATTTGAAGGCACGCTCTATGTCATCAGCTGTCACACTTGATGTTGAGCAGTCCAATGCCACTATCTTTAGTGACTTAGTGTGTAGCTCTCCCTTCCTCTCATGAAGCTTTTAAGCTCGTTGCTTGTTCTGTTCTGAGGACTCTTTTGTCCTCATGGCATAGGTATACATTTTCTTTTTTCTTAACATTTCTTAACACGTCTCTTCAGCAGCACAGTCTCACTTTGCTATCACATGAAAATGCCCATTGTTATTTTTAGCCTTGAGAGGAATGAAATGAAATTCAAGTAAGTTATATGGTGTACACAAGATCATGAAGCAGAAACTGTAGAGTGAATACTGAAGCCAGAATCTCAGCTTATAAGTCATCTTGATCTTCTTCCAGTATCAACTTCCTGCTTAATTTTTTCTTCAACATTTTCATCTCCAGTTATAGTTTTCTGGTTGCCCATTTAGTCTATTTTCATGAAACAAGAATTATAGCAAAGTTAATAGAATTGATCTAATAGAAGATAAGTATATCCTTGTCCCTCCTTCTGGTTACTGTGTCATTAGTTTCTTTAATGATTACACTTGGCGTGTTGCCTTATCCAAACTTGATAAATAAGACATGAGTTATCTTTGACACATACACGTACACACAAAAAATTGATTCTCCCATGAAAATTAGACAAGCCTGTCATTTTGGATATACCTGGCAAGGCAACATTAAAATAACATACCTAAAACATGGGCTTTGGTTTCAGAGAGTCCAGACCTCAGAAGTGAAATAGTAAATATTGTTTTTTTCTGTCGAGGCCTCCTATTGTGAAACATGGGCAAATAGCCACTTCAACTTGATATGAAAATTAACTGATAAAAAATTCACATATCAAGAAATGAATACTTAAAGCATAACCAGAATATTTAGACAAATATTAATTGCATTTTCTGAGGGAGGTGGTAGGATTCAGCAGGCATTTAGTATAGATGAAGTTATATTCTGTCTCATATAGAGAGGGAATCACACTATCCCCCAAGATATTCAGAAATGTAATGGCTAATTACAACAACCTTCTAAAATTGTCTAAATTTCATTTTCATTAGGTTAAGGAATAAACCCTGAAGTTTGCCTAATAGATGCTCAGAGTTGTTAGCTGCCTTAAAGAAATTATTGATGATTATTTTATAGGGGCTCCTAAACTCAGCCTATAATGATTAAATCTTTGTCAGTGATAAGATTGCTATCCTGAATTTTAACATTACCTTGGTAATTTGGTTTTGCATATCAACTCTGTATGTGTTCTCACTGATGCTGTGTGTGAGGTGGGGAGTGTGAGATGTTGGGCGTGGCTGTGATTGTCTTTGTCCTAGTATCTTGCTGTCCCTTATTTTGAGCACTCAGATGGGGTTTCATGTGCTTTTAATTTTTACACTACATTTACATCATTGGATAGATTTGGAAAGGGGATAAGGAACATTATGAAAATATGGGTATTTTATCTTATCTTCAAGGTCTTTTAATGATATATATCTTTTTGAAAAACATTCTTGTTTACTTAGAAGAGGGCATAATTTTAAGAGAAATTGATGGTGAAGTTGTTATTCAGACAGCTATTAATGCTGTTTATTGAAAAAAAAATGATACTAAGAACTTTAGTATCTCCAGGGACACTGATGCCTGTCTCAATAGCTGTACTTACATATATTCATTGTCTCCACTGAGAAATTTTTCAAGGAAGGAAAAGGTAACATTTTGTAATTTTGGATAGACCTTGTCTTTCTTTGTAAGTATATTCTGACCAGTGGCAGGCAGAGCTGCGTAAGAAGCCTGATAGGAATGGTGTTAGAGACCTCATTGTAACTTCCTGAATTAGTAAAACCCAGTCACTCTTGGTTAAGTAGTGGTAATCATGGACTCCAGGTGCAGTAAGAGAAGTAGCTGCAAAGGAATGATGGCTGTCTGTCTGCAGTGTTGGCTCCAGGGTAACCTGACTGGGCTGAGTGTTATTAAGGGCCTCAGCTTCTCGTTCTGAAATGAAGGGCAGCACCAGGCCAGCCAAACACTCCCTGTTCTTGTGGATATCCAACTGAATCTCGGTCCAGCTTAGCAACCTTCTGTTTGCACTTAGAGCAACTTGTTTTTATTTTATTTTTCAGAGTTATCTGGAAGACTCACACCTGCTGAAATCATTCATGTAAAGACTGGGAGAGGTCAAGGATTTTAAATGGTCAACAAAACAAAGGAAAATAAAGCTAAGGTTGTAGGAGAACATCTACTCCTCCTAAATAAAGTCTTGGTGACTACTGAGTACCCTATTATTTTAGGTTTAGACCAATATAGTCACAACATGAGAGTCTCTAAGTGTACTTAAAAAAGGTTCATATATTTAAAAAATAAAACTTACACTTCTGTTTTTATACATATACATACAAATACATGCATATATATGTGCAAACTTTATTATTTTATTAATTATAAAGGCATATATGTATGTATCAATGTTGCTTCATCCTTTCAGTGAGAAGTTAAATCTCCCTGAATGGCTTTTAAGCTTCTGATTTACCAGATATGACCTAGCAGCATTTAGATCCGGTCTCTTGTGCTCTGGAGGCACGGTTTGTGATGCTATTGATCAGTTTCAAGGGCGGGTTAGAAATGAAGCCAAGTCCCTGGAGAGGGATTGCCATCACCTTGACCTTGAGTCAGAGTTAGATCACTGACCCTTGAACTCCAGGACTGAGACACCAGATTCTGCTATCTTTCACAATGGCCAAGCAAGTCAGCAGGGGCGCGTGTCCATGTGGCTCTTGCCAAATCAGAATTGACTGGCCAGTAGGACGCCTGCGAGCAGCGGGAAATGTGGGTTAAAGTATGTCAATAATGTTTCAGAAGAACGATTTCTCCTAAGAATTGTAGCTGTTGGAATGTTTTGACATTTATTCGGTAGAGAAATGTAGCACGTTTTGTGAAGCACTTCAAGAGGGCTGCTGCTAACTGCTGCGGGGTATTGATCGTCCTGTTAAATTGCACAGGCACACTTGGGAGAGCATTGGGATTCAGGCAACAGGACAGAAAGGATCGGCTGCACCCGATGGTCACTAATGGTAATTGGTTTCGATCCTTGCACTTGAAGAAGCCATGATTTACTTGGCTCACTGATGAAATGTAGACACTAAATATTTTGAAAAGAAAAAATCATACCATTTTTTAAACATTTACAAGCCAGCACCTCCATCCTGGAATGTCTAGCCTATACAATAAATTCAACAGTGTATGAAAATAACCAAAAGGGTCAACAACTCTGATTTTTCTTCTGCTGTGTTTCCCTTTGTGTAGCATTTGTTTGGCTGCCAATTTGCTTATCAATCATAATGGTTCATAATTTAATTTGAGACAACTTAATCTTCTTGTGAGTTTTGGATTGAAGTGTGTTTTATAGATATAAAAGAAATACAACGTTAGGGTGAAAAAAAGGTTTAGTTAATAAAAGCATAGGTACAAATAAGAGAAAACTTTTTACAGCTATATACTATTTTCAAATAATGATTTTGCTGTAGACTATTTAAGGTAGCTAAAAATCCTTGCATATAATACATCTATCAAGAATTCAGAATTTTAATTGGGAATAAACACTATTTTGTGTCATTATTAGATATCTTACTCATTGTGTTAACACCATTTGTATCCTACTATGTATAAATACACAAAAAAGTAAATACACATATCTTTACACATAGATAGACAGATAGCTTATATAACACTATGGATACATGTGTATGGGAACATATATAATATATGCATTATTGTGCATATTTTATTATATATTATGCATGTATTCCCTTACATGATCTCCATAGGATTTTTAGGACCTATGTGTCTATGTTCTTATGTTATGTGCATGCATATATAATATATATACTATCTACTTACAAACATGCCTTTCTTTCATGGTGTGTGTTCATATTGCCAAAAAATTATTAATGGATTTTAAATTAATATAATGGTGTAATCACTGATTATGTGTGCTATGTTGTTCTAGTAGAGCATGCTCCCAAAGGTATGACCATTTTCATTTTCATAAAACTATCGTAACTTCATGCTCAAATTATTGTACTAATTTATATGGTTTTGCCCTTCATTTTCATTTTTTCTGTTTATATTAATGATCCTAAGATAATATGAACTAAATTTTCAATCATTTAATAACTCTAATACTGCTTAAATATTTGAATATTAGATAAACATCAAAATTAATTAAGGAAGAAAATTAATAGAATTATAATTCATAAATCAATATGGTATATTAAATTTGATACATAATACATTTACAGATTATTTTATACTTTACAGTCATTATCATGTCCTGGTAATCATAATAATTTAATAAAAAAATTTAAAAAGCTATTGCATAGATTAGGCTTCAGTGTTGATTCAGGATCTAATTTTTAAAACACATCAAGATGAAAAATATTCTTATTGATCAGAACATAAAAAATGGGAAAACTTCTATTAGCTCTTAAACTTGAGTACATTTTGCAAACTTTCATTACTTATGAAAACTCTTGACTGTCTCATCCAACTATATTCCTGAGGCATGCAAGACTATTTAGCAGTGTCTACTGTGTCACAATGTAAAATCTGTATTGGAACCCCAGAGCTTTCAATATTGAATATAAATAGCATTATTACTTCTATGGAATTTCACTTCCCAATTCTGGAATGAAGGTTCATAAGAGCCATGGGCAGGTAGGTATTCCTTGGAGTAGACCTCTGATAGCAGCTGGTGGCTGCGAAATTGCCTTACAGACCCCAACAATTCACTTCAGTCTTGTTTTCTGGAGGAATCAGTGGTAGTGGAGATAAGGGGATTATCCTTTCTGCCCATCCCATTCTCACATCTCTGGAACCTTGACAATAAATGTGCTAATTAGAGCTAATTGCTCTGATAGACACTAGTCTAGTATGACCCAACAAAGACCACTGTGCTGTTTAAATAGGAAAGTACTTTCTTTCCTTTTTTCCCTTTAAATTATAAACATGCGTGCTTCAAATGTCAATCCCAGCTCCCCCCTCTCCCTCCCAACCCCCTCACCTCCCACCCTCAGCCCAATCACCACATCTTTCCCCAGGGAGGGTGAGGCCCTCCTTGTAGGGATCTCCAGAGTCTGTCATTTCATCCAGGGCAGGACCTAGGCCCTTCCCCATGTGTTCAGGCTGAGACAGCATCACTCTATTTGGAATGGGCTCCCAAAGATCATTCATACACCATGGTAAACACTGATCTACTACCCAAGGCCTCAGTGATTTCTGTGGCCTCCTCACTGACACTACATTCATGGGGTTTGGATCAGTCCTCTGTTGGCCTCTTAGCCATCAGTCTGACGTTCAAGAGCTCCCCTTGTCCAGTCAGCTGTCTTTGTGGGTTTCACCAGCATGGTCTTGACACCTTTGCTCATCACTTCTCCATCTGTGTCACTGGGTTCCAGCGGGTCTGGTCAGTGTTTAGTTGTGGGTATCTGTCTCTGCTTCCATAGGTCACTGAATGAAGGTTCTAGGATGTCATATAAGGAAGTCATCAACCTTATCCTTAGATAGGGGCTATTTAATGAAGTGTCTCCACTATTACTTAGGTTTCCAGTTGGTGTTATCCTTGTACATCTCTGGAAATATCACTAGCGTCAGCTCTCTCCTCAAAGCTGTAATGACTCCAACTATTATGGTATCTCTCATCCTGGTCTCCTCTATTCTTACCCTGACTCAACCTTCCTGCTACCCTGTGTCTTCTTCTATCCTCTTCTTACCCGCCTCTCTTTTTCCTGGTTCCCTCTCCTCTTCTCCCATGTTCCCAATCTGCTCAGGGGATCTTGCCATTTTCCACTTTCTTAGGGTATAATGCATATCTCTTGGGAACCTCCCTGTTTTCCAGACTCACTGGCCCTGGGAATGTAGGCTAACACTTCCCTGATCCATGTTTAAATCCATATATGAGTGAGCACATACCATGTTTGTCTTTTGGGACTAGGTTATCTCACTCAGGATGGTTTCTTCTAGTGCCTTCCATTTGCATGCAAATTTCAAGTAGGACTCCATTGTGTAAATGTACCACATTTTCTCTATCCACTCTTCAGTTGTGGGGCATCTAGGTTGCTTCCAGGATCTAGTTATTACAAATAATGCTACTATGAACATAGTGGAACATATATCCTTGTTGTATGAATGGGCATCTTTTGGGTATATGCCTAAGAGTGGAATTGCTGGGTTGTGTGGTAGACTGATTCCCATTTTCCTGAGGAATCTCCATACTGATTTCCAGAGTGGTTGTACAAGTCTGTACTCCCACCAGCAATGGACGTGTGTTCCCCTTTTGCCACATCCTCTCCAGCTTAAGCTGTCATTGGTGTTTTTTATTTTAGCCATTCTGACAGGGTTGTTTTAATTTACATTTCCCTAACGGCTAAGGATGTTGAGCACTTTCTCAAGTGTCTCTCAGCCATTTTAGTCTCCTCTATTGAGAATTCTCTATTTAGTTCAGTCCCCCACTTTTCAGTTGGGTCCTTTGGTGTTTTGGAGAATAGCTTCTTGAGTTCTTTGTAAATTTTGGAGATCAGGTCTCTGTCAGATGTGGAGTTAGTGAATATCTTTTCCCAATTGTGGTTTGCTTTTTTTCTTGCTGAATGTGTCCTTTGCCTTGCAGAAGCTACTCAGTTTCAGGAGGTCCTATTTATTAATTGTCGATCTCAGTGTTTGTGCTACAGGTGTTATGTTCGGGAAGCAGTCTCCTGTACCAATTCGTTCAAGGATACCTTCCACTTTCTCTTCTAACAGGTTCAGTGTGGTTGGATTTATGTTGAGGTCTTTGATCCATTTGGACTTAAGTTTTGTACATGGAGATAGACAAGGATCTATCTGCAGTCTTCTACATGCCAATATCCAGTTACGTCAGCACCATTTGTTGAAGATGCATTTTGAAAGCAATTTTTTAAAGAAAGTTTTTTTCTGGGGGAGGGGGAGGCGAGTACTGGAGATCTGGCTCAGTTATTTAAAGAACTTACTGCCTTTGCAGCTGGCATAAGTTCAATTCCCAGCACCCACATGATGGTTCACAAAACCATCTGTAACCCTAGCTCCAGGGTATCTGACATACTCTTCTGGCTTTCACAAGTAGGTACATGGTGTACATACATAAATTTTCAGGCACATAAATAAAATAAGAATGTTTCTAGATGTTTCTAGAGTTTCACCTATAGGTAATGAATTTTTTTTTCTCCTACAGTATACATACACAGGGAAGTGGCATGAACTTGACTTTGTAGAAAGATGAGAAACTGTTTTTTTCCATACAAGCTCTTTTCAGTAGTTTTCTTGTCTCACCATGTACACACTTGCTTCCCTCCTTCCTTGGATGGTTTCCTAGCCCTATGCTTCCAGGTGCCTTCTGAATTGTGTGTGTGTGTGTGTGTGTGTGTGTGTGTGTGTATGTGTGTATGTGTGTGTGTGTGTGTGTGTGTGTGTGTGTGTGTGGTTGCATGGCATTATGAGTAATCTGTGGTTCTACTCCCAAGAGATATATAGATGGGTAAGCAGATTATGCTGCTCAGTATAGTTTGTCACCCCAGGGAATTTGCAAGTTTCTTATACTTTGGAGACATACACTATATTTGTCTCATCTTTGTCATGGACATTTTCTTGAGCGGATCATTTTTTTTAATATATAAACTCTCAGGCTCAATTTGTCAGCTTCTGGGACCTCATTAAGATGCTGATTTTGATTATATCGACTCTATGAATAAGACCAGGGTTAACTGGCCACAATTCCAGTCTTCACATTCATGACCTTGAGATTTTCTCTCTATTAAGATACTTATTTTTGGGTATATGCCTCAGAGTGGAATTAATGGATCTTGAGGTAGACTGATTTCCAATTTCCTGAGGAACTTCCAAAGTGATTGTAAAAGTTTGCACTCCCACCAGCAGTGGAGGAGTGTTCTCCACATTCTCTCCAGCATAAACTGTCATTGGTGTTTTTTATTTTAGCCATTCTGACATCTGATGGTATCTCAGAGTTGTTTTGATTTGCATTTCTCTGATGGCGAAGGATGTTGAGCACTTCCTTAAGTGTCTTTTAGCCATTTTGAATTACTCTATTGAGAATTCTCTATTTTGTTCTGTACCCCATATTTATTTATTTATTCATTCATTTATTTTGGTTTTTTTTTCAAGACAGGGTTTCTCTGTGGTTTTGGAGGCTGTCCTGGAACTAGCTCTTGTAGACCAGGCTGTTCTCGAACTCACAGAGATCCACCTGCCTCTGCCTCCGAGTGTAGGGATTAAAGGCCTGCACCACCCACACCTGGCCTGTGTACCCCACTTTTTAATTGGATTGTTTGCTGTTTTGGTGACTAACTTCTTGAGTTCTTTGTATATCTTGGAAATCAGCCCTCTGAAGATCATTTCCTATGCTGTGGGCTGACATTTTGTCTTGCTAACTGTGTCCTTTTATTACAGAAGCTTTTCAGTTTCAGGAGGTCCTATTTATTAATTGTCAATCTCAGTGTTTGTGTTATTGGTGTTATGTTCAGGAAGCTGTCTCCTATACCAATTAATTCAAGGGAACCTCCCACTTTCTCTTCTAAGAAATTGAGTGTGGCTGGATTTATGTTATGTCTTTGATCCATTCGGACTTAAGTTTTATGCATGTTGTTAGATATGGATCTATCTGCAGTCTTTTACATGTCAGAATCCAGTTATGCCAGCATAATTTGTTGAAGATGCTTTCTTTTTTCCATTATATGGGGTGGGGGTACATAGGAGAATGGGAGGTAGGGGGAACTGGGATTGATATATAAAATAAGATTGTTTCTAATTTAAATAAAAATGAAAAAAACAAATAATAGAAAAAAGATACTTGTTTTTGCTATGATGCCTATGTACCACAAAAGCAGCAAAATGTCAAGGTAACTTTGAGGGTTCAGTAACTGCACACATACTCTCATGGTAACCAACAGCTCTGTATTTGGACTTTAGGCCTGTTGCATGTCACATATTGGAAATGTAGACAATGTTCCAAGGCTAGTAAAGGCATGGATGTTAGAGGAGACCCTCCAAATTCACTTTACTAATGCAGCATAATCTCTATCTAAATTGTAACTATGTATCCTTATACTCACAGATAAATATAATTCTCATCCCTCACTGTATAAACTTCTCTTTGTAGCACATGGAAAGCATTATATAAAACCACAGATGATCAAAATGTACAGTAACAGATCCCAATGCCAACTGATTCTTCTACAACACAACTCCTGTACCTAAGGATCAGAGATCATAGCCGAAAGGACAATAGAAGATTGTAATAGACAGATGATCATAGGGTTTTCTATGAGATTATGCCTCCTCGAAATATCAGAGAAGCTAAAACCATGAAGTTTCACCAACATAGTTGCTTAAGCATGATCTGAGCAATAAGGACACAAATATATGTGGTAATGTGTAAGGACAAACTTCAGGAGGCCTCAATGCTACACAAAAGTCTACAGGCAACTAAGAGGGATTAGAAGGAAAAAAGGGAAAGGGATATGTGATGTAATCATAAATCATCTCAAAAACAAAAAGAAACATTTAAATAAGAATAATTGCTCCCTTTAAATATTGCTGTATTTTTGGTATATGCACAATGAGTTCTTCAAAAAGCACTGGTTCCCACATCAACTAATACAAATATTGCCAAATGCAGTGGAGCTGTTTGTAGCTGAGGCTTTTATTTCCTTTTAATTTTACATTACACATTCACAGAGAAGTAGTGCTGAGGATCCAGGAAAAAATTACACAAGTATATTCATCAGGGGAGAATTACAGAGCTCTTCATCAGAAGTATCAGACCAATTACAGAAGTGTGCGCGCGCACATGTGTGTGTGTGTGTGTGTGTGTGTGTTTGTGTGTGTGTGTGTGTAGATTCAAGGTTTTTTTTTTTGGTTTTTCGAGACAGGGTTTCTCTGTGGCTTTGGAGACTGTCCTGGAACTAGCTCTTGTAGACCAGGCTGGCCTCGACCTCACAGAGATCCGCCTGCCTCTGCCTCCCAAGTGCTGGGATTAAAGGTGTGCGCCACCAACGCCCGGCCTATATTCAAGGTTTTTTTTTAATGATGGCTATTTTCTCACACTTCTTCAAGGTATATTGCAAGATATGTAGACACTTTTCCATTTCTTGTCAAAGATGAAATTCACCAACCCAGAGAGAATAAATCAATGTGTCCTTGCATAGTTCAAGGCAATATGCTAATGTTTCCCACTCACTAGTGAACCACAGTGGTGCAACATATAGCACATTAGGTGTTCTAAAGGATTTTTAAAAATCTTGCACTGTTTTCCTAAGACTACACTCAAGATTTTACTGTTCTATAGTACCCATTAAACTACTGCTTACATAGAGAAAATGATTGATTGTAACAAGTGATGCAACATCCTTGTGCTGTAGGTGGTGTGATCTGTAGCATTTACAGTTGACAACACATAGCTCCAGCTTGTGTAATACTTACCAATGTTACATAATAGCAATCCCAGGAGAAAATGTAGAAAGTAGAAAGCAAGTGTACAGAATAGCCCAAGGCAAACACTGATGAGCTCACCTCTGTGTGATCCCTGGGCTTTTTCACAAAGCTTCTTCTGATGAGGTTTTGGGGTGAAGCCACTGCACCACAGGAAGGTTAGGGTTGCTGCCAGCAGAAGAAACAGGGAGTTCCGTGTTACAGGATACACCCTCAACCAACTCAGAACAACACAACACAACTCGTAACAACAGATCCCATTGTCAATTGCTCCAAAAAGTATTTATGAACACCCTTGTGGTTTCGTGAGTGAGGATCTTTGTCTAATCAATCCATGTTGTTCCAAGCCCCATGTTTATCTTTTACTCCAGGCTCTTCAGCATTCAGAAGAGGCCAAATCCCCAGGGCTGCACTCAGTATATGCCCATATGGGCTTCTGTGTTTGTGTGTGGAATTGGCAGTGTGTGAGGCTGGGAAGGTCTGAGAGTCTAGCTTATTATTGATTTGTACACCATTGGTTAGGAAAGCCAATGAACTAGTGCCAAATTAAATATATGATTGCTGTTTTGATGTTAATTTAGACACATACATATTCTTCATTCAAGCTTTCTATTGATTTATCTGTTTCTAGTCTCTGATTTCTGCTTTTCAACACAGATTAAAAAACTAACAAGCTTCCCCCTCACAAAACAAAACATTCAAACTCTAATGAAATCTCTGTGGATTTCTTATTTGAAAATTTATTGATGAAGTAGTTCTCAATATTTATAAGTTGAAAAATATTTATTTTTTTTACAAATTTCCAAAAGAATATTAAACCAACTTTATTACTTAATATAGTATGAAAATTTCCCCATGCATGAGCCTACAATAGGGGAAGAGATTATATGTTAGTTATGACTGAATTCATAACATGCATCCAGTAAGAACTGGAATGTGATATTAAAATTCTGCCTCTGATTTCTTATCCCATACTGCTGAAGTAATAGTCGTGTACTCAGAGTATTGACTGTGTTCCTAGCCCTGGTCATACAACTGCATCCGTATCTAAATTTAGCTTATGTACTAGAATGACAACAGGGGTTGCTAGGCTCTCTCAGTAGAGACGTTTGCTGGGATCAACATCTTTCACTTGGTACCTGTGAATCAACCACTTGTTCATCTGCTTTTGCCTCACATAATTCACTGTATGGCACCCATATTATTCCCAGCTTCTAACTTCCCTTTCTTTACCCATTTTACTACGCTTGTAGGATCTGTAATCCTTGAAAGTTAATATCCTTTCCTCTCATGGCCTTGTGGCACAGAATATCTACAGCTTGACTTAAGTCTAGAATTCCTCTGATATATTTCATTAAGTCCCACATCTTTAGAGAACCTTGCCACATTCCCAGACAATGGATGCTAACATTCCAATTTCTAACTTCATTTCAGGAACTATGTTTCCAGCGTCAGCTTGAGGAGGGGTAAGATACAGGGTTCCTCTGAAAAGTCCATGTGTCACCTCTCTTATCCAAGCCCAGTTCTCTTTATTATTTCAATTTCCAGTTTGCTCAAGCCTAATCTTGTCATTGGGATTGGGGAAACATGGATGAATGGCACAATTGATTTGTCACTTTCCCTAAACAGCTAAGTTTCCAGACGTGATTTTGAAAATGTGCAAGTTAAAAACTAGAGTTGGTTGCTGGTTTTTACATTGCATTAACAACTTTTTTTTTCTTCTCAAAGAATAGAAGACACAAACACACAGAAAAATATTTCGGTGGGAGTAAATTCTATGAAAATAAAAACATTTCTGGTGAATGTGTGTGTGTGTGTGTGCATGCACGCGCACATGCATATGAGTCTATCTTCTTACTATACATCATAATAAGCAGTGTTAATATGTTATTTTATCATAATATGTAATATTGATAAATGATACATAGTAAAATTTTTATGATTATAGAAAGTAAGTGATCTCACTACCAAAAAAATTCACAAAAGATAAAGCCTAAATTAAATAACTGGACTTAATCATTTCACGATGAATAGTTACATCAATACATAGTGCCATTTTCTATAAGAATATACATATCTGCTCAGCAATTAAAATAAATATTAAATTTAAAATAATATGTACAGACTAAAATTTGTACCCTCTCTGACTTTTTAAAAACATTTTTTCACTTTTTCAATTTTAAATATAGTTTTTTTGTGTCTTGTTTTGTTTTTAAATTTAAATGTTTGGATAGTTTCAAACATGAGCACAGCATTTATATTTTCACCCCTCCCTCTTCAACCTCCAATGGATCCTACATCCCCCTCCTACTCCCTCCCAAATTCACATCCTCCTTTTCTTTAATTATTTATCTGTTGTACACATTTGTATGAGTGTGTGTGCCTATGCTTATGTAAATATAAGTATGGTCTATTGCGTCTGTTCAGTGTTGTTTCTATGTCTGGTTGAGACTGACCACTTGAGACTAACAATATCTCAGGAGGCCTGTCACGGAGAGGAGTTACTCTCCCCCTCTCAGCTGCCATCCATTGCCTGTTGCTCTTTATCTAAAGGCATATATAATTAGTCATTTTCACTGAAAATTACCTTCAGTAATTTTAACTTAAATGTTACAAATTGGGTAATCATTAACCAGATCTCAAAACTAGGAGGGAATTAGTGTTTCTCTAGTCACAAAATTTCTAGCTACAAATACACCAGTTTCTGAAGAAACTGTAGAATGAGATGAGATTTTTACAGGAATCCCTCAGAAGATTCAGGCTTCAATGAAGAACAGGATATGGCTAAATTCTCAACAGTTCAGAAATACTTGGACTTTAACATGGCATATACAAATTTTGTTTTAGTTCTTCATATTGAAAATTTTTTGTTTTGTGGTAACACAGAATACAAAGTGTACTTTTGCATATAATAGCTCCTGTCTAAAAATATGACATGTCTCAAGAGCATGACATTGGACATGGTGCCACTGCATTTTCACACAATATTATAACTTAGATAATGGTACTTAGTAGTTGCTTTTTTAACAGCAATGTCTTCAAAGTCCTATTTGAATACTCAGTGCAAATGCACTTACCTACATAGATCATTCATTCTTTCAATTTTATATTCTTTTTAAAGTTAATAATATCACAAATTGATAGAAACAATGCTTTTTAAGACATAGAACATTGTTGGTGAATGTTAAACTAAATTGTGTGTTAAATATGAGAAGCAAGAGTCATCAAGGCAGTTAACAAAACATGACTAAATTTGACATCAACTTGAATTTAGGAATACAATTTAGGAAACTATAACGATTAACATATATATGTTATTCTCAATAAATTATTTAATAGGTGATCAGAAGAGAGCATCAGAACCCCGAATCTGTGGGTCTAGGCTGTTGTAACTATCCCAGTGCAGATTCTGGGAACTGAACACTGCTCCTCTGGAAGAGCAGAAAATGATACCAACCACTGAGGAATCTTTCCATCTCTTAGCTACTTTTAAAAAAAATGTAATATTTGACTTTACGTTACTAAGGATGTTATTTAGTATATTATGCACTATTCATTCAACATTAAGTAATTATAGAGGTGGTTTGGAAAGTAAGAAAAACATCTGTAAATTTTTTTTGCTTTGTCTGTATTTTCTTCCAGCATGATCAATGATAAACATTGTATTGTCTTTCCGCCATTGCAATGAGGTATCTGAAATCATTTACTTGCAAAGAGTAAAAATCTAAGATGGCTCAACGTTTTGGAGATTCCTGTTCATGGCTTCTTGGTCCCTGTGCTTTGAGGCTATGGTTAGTTAGATATTATGGCAACAGCACATGGTCACTCATGAGCTAGAAAGCAAAAGAGGGAATGGATGAGATGACCCACTTAGGTCATGCCATAACTACTTAATAACCTTTCACTGGATCCTGTTTCCCAAAGTTTCTGCTGTCTCCCAATTCTACCACCATGGATCTCAATTCTATAAGATAGGCCTGTAAGAATCATGTTCAAACTATAGCAGTTGCTAGTGATGGTATCACTCATGAGGTAAAAGGATTAAAGTTCGTTGGTTTTCTTTTTCATGTAGAAATTAGTTGCTATCTTCAGGCTCACTGGGACTTGTCCTTGATCTCATGCTGTTCTTCAAAATGACATCTTCACATTCTTGAATATGAGGCAGTGAAATCCAATGGCAAAAGTTGACAATAGCTCCAGACTTTCTTGGGACAGTATGACATATTCAGAATGTACCACCTGGGAACACTGCCACATGTAGCGGCAGCCAAGGTCAGGACATGAAGTCTGAGTTCTGAACAGACACCAGATGCAATTTTATTAGTGGGAGAAAAGAAGAAATATGTTAAAGAAATCTTAGAGCATTTGCCATACTCATGGTGACTGTAGCTATTATGGCAACATCTTTAGTTTTATTTTTTAGATCCACAACATGAAATACAAAATCAACAGAGATTCTTGAAAATTATTTTCATAACTCTTCTTGTGAGAATTCCTTAATGTTAAGTAGACTATGCCACAGATAAATCTTAATTTATTTTAGCAGTTTTTAAATGATAAGAAAGCTTTTCTCAAACCTGGCTAACTAAATATACTACAATTATCATCTGACTGCATATGTTTATATCTGGTTCCCCCTACATGATTAATAATAATTTAGTGTTTGAATTCACCCTTTAGTATGAAAAGATATAACTGAAATTAAATACCTATCCTGTTTTTATTATTTTAACTCCCACATAAAGTAATGGGTCTCTATGGTTTACAAAAGAAAGGTTTGTTTGTATTTTATGTGTATATGTGAGTTCCTGAATGTATGTATATGCACCAAGCATATGTCATATGTCGATGTCTAAGGAACTAGAAGAAGGTGTTGGATTCTGCAGAGTAGAAGTTACAGGCAAGATGAACTGTTGTGTGAATGCTAGTTCCCTGTAAGAAGATCAAGTGCTCTAAACTGCTGAGCCATCTCTCCAGCCCTGAACGTGGATGCTCTTGCTGATCCATTTTCTCCCTTGGAATAGCCTGCTCTCCATGTTTTCCATGACTCCTCTTTTCCTTCCTCTCCCCTCCCTTACGACATCTTCCTGATCTCTCATAGCCTCATTTCTATTTCGTGACCTATACACCTGTATAGAAATTCAAATCTGGATTCAATATATGTGATAACATATGAAGTAATTTTCTCTCTGTCTGGCTTATTTCTCTTAACATAATGATCTTCAGTTCTATTTACCTCCAAATATTTGCAAATTTATTAATACCAGATCAATGACTTAGACAGACTAGAAAGTTAAAAGGGTAAAGGGAGATAAAATTGAACACATATAATAAGTTTGTGGTATCCACAGAATAGTAAAACAATTTAGTTTTTAATTTACCTTTGCAAACTGTATCAAAGGATGTGTGATGCAATGGTGCTTCTCAACATATTTATCAATTTCTTTCATTCCACACTTAGTATGCTTCCTATCTGAACTAGTCAGTTTCTTATCACCTATCACCATGGCAACATACTTAAGAGAAATTGGCTTAAAGGTCTCAGAGATTTTAGCCCATAATTAAGTTTGTGCCATGATACAACAACATCTTGAAAGCTGATCTCATTGTGGTGAGTAGAAAACACACACACACACACACACACACACACACATTTATGTTCTATTAGGCTGTGAATTCATGAATGAATTTTTTACAAATAATTTCACAGTTCTTATGGTCCAATCACCTTTCAAGTTCTTCCACTGAGTCCACTATATTGAAGATCAAGCCATCAGAACATGTGCTTTGAGAAAATGTTTCAGATGCAAACTATGACACCTTCTAAGGACATAACCATTCTACCTTTACTTTTCCATATTTCTGTACTTGAGCTCTCTCAACACATTATTTGCCATAGTCCCTGATCTAAAATGTCAAGGGAATCAGAAGTTCTGTTAGTCCAGCTCCACCTTTTCTTTCCCCACTCTACAACATTTAGCTCAAAAGCCATTTTTGGTTCAGATTATTTTTCTTGATTGTCCCTTGATTTGGTGCCTTTCTTCCTCATGGGACCCATAAATTTCTTTTCTCTAATCCACATTCTTGAATGGATTCTAACATAAATGTCTGGTTCTAGTTAGTTATGAAAAACATTTCCAATACAGACTTCATATATAGATATAATACCATCTGTGCTGCAAGACTATGAATGCATGTTATCATTATTAAAAACAGCACCAACACTAAGCCAGGTGTTCAAGGGATGCTTCTGTTTTGTTTCTTCACACCTATTGGAAATGTTTATCAGCATGTGCTCTTGAACAGGTTCCTTGAGTCTGTTGTGTCTGTGAAGAGTTTTCACTCTCAAGTCCTCATCCTGACGTACTATCTACATTAATATGTAGTTACCATCGCATTGCTCTTAGGTAGGCTGCATTTTGTCAGGTCTCATCCCCCATCACTGATAGGCAGGTCTGCACTGCTGAAAAGCAAAACAAAACAAAATACATTATATTATGCTAAAATTTGTGAGTGCCACAATATCATGTCAGCATACAGCCCCCATTTCACCATGTAATTCTCCACTGCTTGTGGCATGAATCTCTGCTGAACTGAACTGCTTGCTAATCTCTCCGAAAACCCTTGTTCTCTGTCTCAAACATATCCACCTTCCTTGCTCTGCCAGATGCAACACCACTTAGCTTTCTTGGACTCTCCTTGAAACTGGTGGGCTTCCTTGGTGTAACCACTGCCAATCATGCAATCTTATTCTTCCTGACAATAGGTGATCTACATTTTTTAAATGTTTGAATGATAGCATTATTTAACTTCGTCCTTCTATCTTTACCTGAACAAATTAGTAAGGAAATCCAATGCTGTCACTTCTCATTTATTTCTAGTGGGTAGTCTCGATAAGAATATCCCCTGCCATGGCTAGGACATGTGACTTTAGCCCTAATGACAACTTACCAGGAAAATACATGGGCACTCTTTTGTAGCTCTACTCTAGGGCCATTTTGAAACTGTGCTAGAATCATCCTGATGATCTGTAACACTTCATTATGTAAATCAAATGTTTCTGCAGTCACCTAGGTGAGTGGTGTGTGTGTGTGTGTGTGTGTGTGTGTGTTTGTATGTGTTCATCTGAATCACATTTAAAGTAGATTTGAAACTGTATCTACTAGTAGCTAAACAAGGAAGAATAAAATGTGTAATTTTTCTTATGTTTTTCTTTCCAGTTTAATTTGGATGGCCCCTTTATGAAAGAAGAAAGAAATAACAGCAACTGGGAATTAATTTTCCATACCTTTGATTTGTATCTAGTACCATCTAGTATTGAGTGGCTTTCAAGTACATGCCTCTTACAATTGTTGCATTTCTCTATGTATTTCAAATTACAGTTTTACTGTGAAATAGCTTGGATTATACTTGGCACTTAAGCTTTACTGAGTGAAACTGTTTTCATACATTGAAGAGTATTCAGAATGTCTTTGAAGATAAAATCACAGACAGCTTCAGAGTGGCTCCCACTCTGAGTCCTATACTGAGGGGGTTAGATGATACCAAGTATCATCACACCACCTCCTTTTAAAAAAAATTGTCTATGTATGCATGGTCTTGGACCTTAGGTAGAGTTAGAGTTCTATCTAGCTGTGACACTTGTACCTGAAGGCATATTTCTTGACTAAGTGGAACTATGTTTTTGTCCCAGTTTATAGAAAGTAAGGAAAAGATTCTTGGTCCTATGAGAAAACCAGGTATTGGGATGTTATTTTTATACCTGGAAGAATTATTTAATGTGACTCCTTGAAATATATTTATTATAATGAACTCTATTATAATTTTTATGTTTATTATAATTTTCAAAATATGCTCTAATTTTAAATTGTTAGTTACTGTTGTCTGCCAGGGCTTTGACTGTATAAATGCCACTAAATTCAAGCATTATTGCATGTCTTTCTTACCTCTTCTAGTCACGTGGAAGTCTTGTTTAGACATAGCAGGAGTTTAGGAAATTAAAACATAATTTATCTCATTGAATGATTATAAGACTTTTATTAACATAGTAACTGTCCTGCTTTATGGACTGTAGTATAATCTTTCAATAGTCACACACTTTGGGTAGTCAACAATGAATACCAGTGTCACCAGCATGTTAATAATTTATTTCGTTTGTGATAACAAAAGTCATCCCACCCAGCTAGTTTGAAATACAAAGTACATCACTATTAAACAAGCTGTCCTCCTCAATCCAAAATCTTTGTATGTCTGGTAACTACCATTTTACCCTGGGCTTCTGAAATCAGCCTTTTTATAGTCTATATTTCAATGACATTATGTGATTTCTATATTTATCTGCCTGGTATAATTTTATAGAACATCCTTAAGTGATCCAGATGCTCTGCATTTCTATTTTGGCTTCCAGTTAAATGTTTTTAATGGGATTTCTCAGTGTGTGAGTGGGTCTCTGATTTTGTGCCTTTTCTCGGGCTCTTTTCCTTCTGTTAGTTTGCATTGTTCAATTTTGATGTGATAGTTTTTTATTTAATCATATTATATTTTATTTTGTTGTATTTTATTTCTTATATTAAAAAATTGAATGAATGCTTGAAAATGTGGCCTCTAGGGCAAAGTTAAATAATTAGAAGAGTCATTAATACTGCTGGGAAAGGGAAAATCATTTTTGCCAGTGGAATGACATTGGGCTTAACAAACACTTATGTTCAGGAGTAGGTGACCAACAAACAATGTACTTCAGTCTTTTGAGAGTTATTTTATTTGGTGAAAGTATTGCTTCTGGGTTTTTTTGAGTGTTGTTGTATTTTATTTTCTAGAATTTGTTGTTTTACTGGGTTTTGTTTTGTTTTGTTTTGTTTTTAGAGAAAGAAAAAGTTGAGTGGGTTGGAAGGAGAAGAAGAGGATCTGGAAGGACTTTGAAGAAGGGAAGAATATGATCAAATATATTTGAAATTTTTAAAATGATAAAAGTTTATCATAATAAAGTAATAAATTAATGAAATAATAATAATAATAAAGCATAGACATCTCTTAAAAGGAATTCTGGCAAAAATGCAAGAATACGTATTTAGGTAATTTAGAAAATAAAGAGATGCACATGTATTTGGTTTTGACACACAAGATAATGCCATTGCAGATACTTATCCATACCCCTAGACTGTGCAAGCTTAGAGATATGTGATTTGTGCTGAAAAGTTTTTAATATGAAAAGAATCTTAAATCAAACCTTCTTATTGACTGTTAAAATAGTATTTCAGTTGTTTCATTAGATACATTATAATCCTCAAAAGAAAAAGTACATTTACATGTATGTATTCCAATCATAGGTAAAACACACCCGAAGCTAATAATTTGTCACAACTCATTTCTAGTTTACTTTTCACTAAATGAACAGCATTGTATCATTTATATCCAAGAAAAACATCATTTTACTCTAAATTGAGCAAGTCAAATTATATTTTACCTTCATTAAATATTACAAATAAAATCAAATTTTCTTGTTTGTTTCAACTTGTGGGGAAAATTTAAGTGTTAACAATTATGAAGGTTTGAGTAAGACATACTATGCCATCATGTGTGTTCAGGAAACCATTGCTGGTGATACATATATGAGAAGCAAGAATCTTCCTACCCTTCTTTCTTTTGGGTACATTCTCTCTATGTTTCTTTTTTAACTGATGTAATGAGACACCATCGCTGAGGCAAATTATAAAAGAAAGTATTTATTTGGGGGTTAGAATTTCAGATGATTAGAACGCATGAGAATCATAATTGGACACGTTGTGGCAGGGTTAGTGTTGGAGTAGTAGCTAAGAGTTTACATCTTTATTCACAATCACAGGCAGATGTGTTAATTGGGAATTGTGTCAGCTTTAGAAACCCCAAACCCTGACTGTCCCAAGTGCTGCTTCCTCAAACAAACCCACAGCTTCAAATTGTTCTCTTAATTATTCTATCAACTGGGAACCAAGCATTCAAACATAAAAGGCCATTCTCATTGAAACCCCACCCATCTCTGTCCTTTCAATAATATATGTATGTAACTTCACGTACCTCTGGATCGTTGATGTCTATTAATCTTCATTATCACCTGGACTGGCTTTAGAGAAATCCAGGGAAAAAAGCTCTGAACATACCAGTGACAGCATTTCAAGGGAGGACTAAGTGAGTTGGGATGAAGATCCTGATTGTGGACAAAAACATTATATATGATTAATAAGAAAGTATTTGTTTTTTCTTCTTTGCTTCCCAAATGTGGATTCAATGTGACCACATCTCTGACATTTTTGATACCACTTCACAATTCATTTGGCTCTCATGCAATGCATCCAAATAAACAATTCACTTCTTAAGTTAATTTGGTTCAGTGTTTTGTCATAACAAGGGTTTTGTCATGACAACCAGAAAAGTAATTGATAGCATTTACGTATCTATCATAAACTATGTATCTACATATCTATTATCTTTCTTCCTTAAATTACAAATAAGCATTATTTAAACTTTTTACAAAAACAAATCCAGTGTTTTCTTTTTCTCATGTTGTTAATTTAGATATTCCTGGTTTGGGGTGTTTTTATTTCTGCTCTCCTGTAATTGTCTCAGACTCTGCTGTTATCAGACTTTATCTCATGTTGATTGGTGCTGTGTAATTGCATTAGGCTATAACTTGACCATGGATCGATCACAGATCCTATTGGGACTGTGGAGTATATATGCTACCCACACTCTTAGCATAGTATGTAGATAATGAGAAAACAAAAGGAGTAAGCTATAATAAGAGAAAGTCTTCGAGCTATTAATTTGGAGCTAAAAAGGAGGATTCATGGGAAAGGTGTGAAGGGCATAAACAGGTTGCTCTGACTTAAGGAAGACATTGTGAGTCTATGAGCATTGAAGCCTGTATTTCTATAGTGACTTAATCCAAAGGTAATAGAATAACACACACATGAGCTATGTGGAAATGGTTTCTCAGGAGGTGGATGATATTTAAACGGCTATGACATAGAATCAAGTGGACATATAAGGCGGCAGAAAAAGACTTTAGGCAAATGCAGGAATAAAGAAAACTAGAAGAGGGACAGTAAGTAGTGAGAGATACTGTGAGGAAAGGAGAGGGGAAAACCAAAGGCAGGATGTTAAATGAGGCATAAAAATATAAACATCACATAATCTCATTGAAGCTTAGAGAGGAAGCAAAGAGACGCTTTACAGACTCTTCCTTCAGGGAATAGCAACAAGAGTGCCTCCATTGGGAAGCATTAAGCACAACACTGTAGCTAATACTTAATAATTCTGGACTATGAAATATAGCATGTTTCATGGGGGTTTGCTTTGTGCTTTCTACTTTTATGTAAGCTTTATATTGTTGGGTTTATAATGCAAGCATACAATCAAGCTGGGTTGAAGCATAATATGTTATAAAAATGTCCGTGGTTCTCAATGTATTATCTTTCTGTATAAAGTTCTTGAGTAAGAAAAAGAGATGGTGAAAGGAAAATGAAGACATAAGGGCCTCCTTTTACTTCTTGATAGAAAATGTTCTGGGGAATGAAGAAATGTCCCAGTCTCCTGGAAAGTTCTATTTCCTTTCATTTAAGTTTAAATTTTTGTTAATGTATTTGTGCACAGTTGATATGAGTCTGTGAGTACGCATGGTAAGTTCCACATATGAAGCTCAGAGGACAACTTTATGGAGTCAGTTGTTTCTTTCCACATTTACATGGTTCCAGGAGCTCAAACTCAGTTTCTCAGGCTTGAGACATAAGCAGTAAGCACTGTTGCCCTCAGAGCACTATCACCAGCCTTAAAGTTTGATGTTTTTCTTGCAAGTTAGTAAGGCGAAATTAATATAAATACTTGAATAGGCTTGAAATAATGGATTCTAAACACATGCTTCCATAAATTTAAAGTGGAAACTGAAGAATTATTACCTATGAAAGCATCTTCTGATAGTTAATAATAGACGCTGTAAACATTACAACTATTATGAAATATCAATTTTACTACTACATTTTTCTTTTTAAGTAAATAATGTCTTGCATCTTTTAGACTGTAGGAATAAATCTGTTATTGTGTGGTTTGAAGGACTGTTACTCTGCCTGCTACTGAGAGATTCTGAGGACTCTCAAATAAAACTATATCGACATTACAGAAAATCATTTCTGAGAGAATGTTCCAAAAAGTGGAAGCTGAAGCACACAATGCAGAATTTGGAAATGCTGTTTAAAAACCTAGTTACCTTTGCAAAATAATATAGCCATGTCTTCAAAACACAGTTGAGTTGAGAGGACAAAAGAATGCAAATATTTCAAAAATCATCCTTACCCACTCACACTAGTGGAAAACTAGGAACTATTTAACAAATTGGTTTCTAATATCAATAATAAATTTTAAATGAACATTTCTGTAAAACACTTAAAGCCATTATTGAAAATATGCAGAATTATCAGAATATAGTCTTTTATTTTTACATAACAAATTACTAATCCAAAGCGGTATTTCATTTTCCACTCTCTAAAACACTTATTTGATTCTTACTTACAACTCCGTACGCTGATGATGAACATGGGATAGGAGCATTTGGTAGACCTGTAGCTGACCAGCTTCATTCACTCACTACGCCTAATTTTCTTAACTATAGAGAGCAGATATTGACACTTAACTCATGGATTCATGTGAAAATTTAACTAAATGAGTTAATGCAATGAACAATTTGGGACAATGCCTGAACATAAGACTATGGTGGATAAATGGTGGTTATTACTACATTCATTTATGGTTATGTCAACTGTGTTGAGCCACCAAGTGGTTCTGATGCACATTAATAGCTACTGTGGTAAAATGATAATTTTACAGCCATAATTTTCCTTTATAAAAATTTACTAATGGTTGAGGAAAACACATTGAAGCAGAAATCTATGTTGTTTTAATAATTTATTGAAAAGAAATGTCCCATAGAATGAGTATCTTAAAATAAGTTTGTTCCCCTGAGTTCTTGGAGATCAAATCTATAGCCATGATGTCAGGGGAGCTATACTCTTCTACAGGCTATGAATGGAGATTCTCCTTTCTAGTCTTTCCCTGAGGTACCAGACGTCCTTGTCTTAGGGCACTTACTTTGCATCACTCCTGTATGTTGCACTCATTATTCCATCACCCACCAACAAATAAGAAGCTATTGCTTCCCACTGTGAAAACTCCAGTGACCTTGTAAGTCTGACACAGACAATCCATCTCAGAACTCTAAAATGAAACACATATGCACGGTATGAATAGCTAACTCTCCTTAATGTTTTCTTTTTTAATAAAATGAGTGTGCTTGTTCACTTTTGTCAACTTGATACCAACTAGAGTTATCTGGGAACAGAGAGCTTCAGTTGGGAAACTGTATCCATCGTATTATCTTGTAGGTAAGATTGTGGAACATTTTCTTAATTAGTGTGTAACATGATAGAGTCCTGACATGGTGGGTGGTGCCAATCCTGGGCAGGTGGTGCTGGGTGTTGTAAGAAAGCAGGCTGAGAAAGTCATGGAAATCAAGCCAGCTAACAGTGTTCATTAGTGATCTCTGCCACAATATCTTTTGCAAGATCCTGCCTTGGCTTTCTTCCAAGATTTTCCTCAAAGAATTCTTCGGCAAATGCTTACAAAACCTACCACCCTGATTCTATAATTGGCATTTTACATATTTGCCTCCTCCTGAGTATATAGAGTTTCGCCAAATGCCCAGGTCAGTATAATCCAAAACGTATATAGTTAAGTATAAAATATTTCATCACCAAAAGAGTACCCTCCTATCTGTTCCCAGTGATTCCTCTCTCTATCCTGAGGGACAGTCCCTGCTCTGGATTTTTCCCTCAAATATTGATTAGTTTAAAGTAACTAGCTATCAGTTAGCTGGTGTTTCTACCCAGGAGTTATCTGCTAGATTAAAGCACACTGTGAATATTTTTCCTGAGGTTAGATACATGCATAACCGATTTTACTTTAATTTAAGGTAATACATGTTTCTGTAAATTCTTCAAAAATTTCATATGATGCATGTTGGTCATATTCAGACTTAACTCCCCCCCTTATCCATCCTTTCCTATTTATCCCCCACTCTGTGTGTTTTTTCAGTTTGAATTCCTGATTTGCTTTAACTTACCAGGTGACTTTGATCCCCACCTAAAATATAGTATTATATTGCAAAAAATGCATACAAGTAATGATAATATTTAGACTGAACAGGCAATACTTAGGATTATAGATATATAAATATGCGTACATAGAACAATTGATGAATAAACAGGCCATGAATTTGAAAGATAAAAAGGAAGAGGTTGGAAAGAAGAAAGAGAAGGGGAAAATAATGTAATTAAAACCTCAAAAAGAAAGAATTTTTAAATAAAGTATACCGTAATGTACAAAAATGGAAGTGTATTTATTGGTGCTTCACTTAAAATAGTGATATTATCTTTTATAAATCAAGGAATGAATTGCCTCTAATACTATGCATACATGTCCTACCCTCTGAATCCTTTTGAAAAAATTTTCAATGATTTCTCACTTCATTTTTAATTCTATGTTCTATTTTCAATATGTTTTTGCCATGTATTCTTTGGATTATGATTTTTGACATAAAAGCTAAAAGAAGAATATGGATACTTTGAAAAAGGAAGTAGAGATTTACAAACTGAGTGAATTCCAGGAACTGAGAGTTCAACACACAAAGAAAGATTTATGGGATGTGCTTATCTACTTGAAGTACTGATTTAGGCTTTTCTTTATAAACAAAATAGTTTTACATGCATGTACATATATAAAACTGGATCATATATATGCCAATAACACCCTCATAAACACAATAATAATGTTCTACTAGTTTGGACACATGTATGTATGCATGTATGTATGTATTTATGTATGTCTATATATTTTATATATGTGTGTGTATGTGTGTGTGTGCATGTGTGTGTGTTATGTTATTATCTAAATGAATATAATCCAGGATTACAAGATTGAGATTTTTAAGGGAGGTTAGTTACTGTTACTTCTTGTTTAGGTCTTTGTATTTCAAATCCAAGAATAATTAATTTAAATTTATAAAGGTAGGTCAGGGTGGATTTCCTCACCAAAGAGAGGGCAAATTCCCTCTTTCCGATGTACTGTCTTTCTCAGGCTCTGTATGAAGTGCCCATCAATTCATGAATAATTGCTTTTCTTTGCTTGCTCTTCTGATCTAAATTCTGTCATCTTCCAGAAACTCCCCACAGACTCAATCCCAGAGCTATATCAGCTTCAGAAAACCCCTTAGCCCTGTCAAGCTGATACTTAAAATTCACCATCACACATTCTCTGTCATTTTTCCAGATGCTAGGTTGGGTAGTGAATAAGCAAGACAAGAAAGAAAATTGTCTTATCTCCCACATTCATCCATGCTTATCTTCATCTGGAATCCTACAGAGTACATATGTAACTGAAGACAGCATGCCCTTCTTGATCATAATGCACTGTTTTCACAGATCAAGCCAGAAAACAATATCATGGATCCCTGCATCCACACATTCACTTGTGGTAGTTGTTTTACTTTTAATGTGGTTTGATCTGCTCACTTGATGTCCCATATACAACTTATTCTTTCCAATAAACTCAGAACTGAATTCTGTGTAAACAAACAATGCAGTACTTATCATATTTTAAGTGTTCAGGATGTCTTAGAAGCATGTTGAAGGCCTTTGATTTTACCTAACAATGATATAAACTCTTCATGCAATTCCAAAAGTTATCTCCTTCCATGTCTTGAAACAGCAGTGACTGCTGCAGAGACACCTTATTTGTCCTTGAAAATGGGGTGTACAGTGCTTTGCGCCTTCAGTGCCACATGCCAAACCTCAGGTATCAGATAAAAGAAACTCTATCTAGTATTTTCATATTTAGTTCCATTTATAAGTGAAGGAATACAGAAGTGCGACTTGCCCAATTGCCACACCAGAATCTGTAGTTAAACAATTACCTTGACTTTTAATTATTTTTGTATTTATCAAAATTGATAAGATAATATCCAGGAAGGATTAATGAGACTATAGGAAAACCTGGATTTTATTTACTGTCTCTAGGTTATATATTGTCAAGAATTTCAAATATTCATTTTGATTTAAGTATGTAAATAGGGAATAACATCTAAGAATCACATTTTTCAGAGCAGGATATTAAAGAGATTTTAAAAGGCATTTGTGTATCCAGCTTAGAAGACATTCTGTCTTGCTTAGAAATTATGAGCTGATAATATGAGGAATTTTAATGTTGTGGGTGAAAATAAATGAAGTGATTCTCTAAAGGGCAGTATTTCTCAAATAAATATAGGTATAGTAATTTATACTTTGGCATTTTCTGTATCTTTTGTCAAAAGATGACAAATTTGTAGGATGCTGGCATCAGTGTGGGAGGGAGTAGAATTCTCAAGAGAGGAAAGGGTTATCATATGTTTATTATGAGACAGGAAACCCAGAAGAAATGAGACATCTTACAGAAACTTGCCAAATTGAAATAGAAGGTTTGTTTTGTTTGTTTGCTTGTTTGTTTGTTTGTTTTCCCTGATGCTGTCAAAGTGAAAGAGGAAAAGTGAAGACATATGGATAAAATCTGAGATGTCCTGAAAGAAGGAAACATTTTCCATGATGACTTATATTCCAAGTTGGTTTCTTGTCAGAGGACAGTGAGCAGTGTAATTCATAGGAGGTATGTCATTGTATTTCATTTACTGAAGGCTGAGAGGCACTTGCCTCTAGATTATACTATGCAGCCTGAATAAAACACAGTAATCCAATTTGTCAACTTCTGTAGTTACATAGCCTTGGCAATGGGTAAAAAATTGAAAGAACAGTGGGTAAGTTAATGGTTCCCACTCCACCCATACAAATACTTCAAGAATTAGTTATTTTGAAAAATAAATCCTTAAGCATTTATATTCTGTTGGGTCCTGAAGTGTACTAGTCAGTGAAACAATATACAAAAATACTTTTGCTTATATCATTATAACTCTTAGAATCTAAGAATTTTTACTCAGCATTGTAACATTTCAGGGACATCAATAGAGCAACCATGTCTGTATTATCCATCCATTATCTTCTCACAAGAGTGGTGTGGAACAATCTTTGTACACTGTTAATATGTATTGCTCTCATTGTTGATAAAAACCTGATTGATGAATAGCTGGGGAAGAAGATATTGGGCAACACATCTGTTACTGAGAGAATGCTGGGAAAAGAAAAGGTAGAGTCAGAGGAGTCCAACTAGATGCAGAAAGTTCATCTTTAGAAACTTGGTCCTCAATGCAACAGTAGTGGGATGTGAGATGTTGACAATTGATTGAGTCATAAAGCTCTGCTTCTTTTTTTTAAGTTTTAATTTTTATTTTGTATGCATATAGTATTCTATGCTTGGACACCAGAAGAGGGCACCAGATCTCATTACCGATGGTTGTGAGCCACCATGTGGTTGCTGGGAATTGAACTCAGGTCCTCTGGAAGAGCAGGCAGTGCTCTTAACCTCTGAGCCATCTCTCCAGCCCCAAAAGCTCTGCTTCTTGAAGAGACTAATACTATTATTGTGGATGAGAACTGGTGATCACAGGAGGGGCACCATGGCAAAGGAATAGCTTTCCCCCTCCTCTTTCATTCACATGTTCTTCACTGACACCTCCATCTTTGTAGGTACATTACAAGACAAAACCCTTGCCAGATGTGGGCTAATCTGTTTAGGATTTCCCAATTGCCCAAACACCCAAACAGTACATTTGTTTACCTTACAAATTTCTCACCATCAGATGTTTTCATCTGCTATTCCCTTGCATGTGAACCTGCATGCTCACTTGCCTACAAACATTTACCTACAAACATACACATCAATTAATTCTAATTCTTTTCTAATAAACTTTACTAATCCAGACCTAACTGAATTTTTACGAAATTTTATTTAAACATGTAGGCTTCAACGGACGCGTTTCCTCTGCCGAGCCGGAAGCCGAACTCCAGGAAAAGAGAGCGAGACTTCCTGTGCGCTGTCTTTTATGCCTTCCCCCCGTAACGCCCCTAGCCATGCCCAAAAGTGGGCCTGGCTAGTGACGTAGTTCCGCTTACGTACGTATACGTCTTTACGTCCAGCCGTATACATCTTTAGTCCTGCCTAAAGTGGATGTGGTTAGCGGTGTGGTAAACCGCCCTTTTATTACCTCATCTGTATGCGACTCTAATAAGTCACATGTTTAATGGTGGCATCAGACTTCCTCCTACAATTCCCCTTTTAGTCTAAAAAGGACAACTAACTTGTGTCCATGAACAAAATGTATCAAACATCTATTCTATCTACCTAAACTTATCTGAAAGAAATACCCAAATATGAACATCTCCTTCCAATCCCAACTCTAAAATAATTGAAAACTAACACTAACAGGTGTAAACTATCTTATAATATCAATAGTAGGGAGAGGGGGGAGTGGAATTCTCAAAACTACTTCCTGCTGAGATGGGATGATGATAATCTCATGGGGACCTGTGAAAAGAAAATGTTAGTATAACAAAATCTCAGTAGATCAGACAGTCTCAGTATGGCAGGAGATGCTTGATTGAAGTTCCTGACTGGGGTTCTAGTGTTGATTGAAGCTCTTATCTTGAAGCTCTGGTCAGATTGTAGAAGATGTGCTGTTTCAGTTTCTTGGTCCAGAGTTGTGTAGAGTGATATAGTTTCAAGCCAGTTTCAAGATAGTGCTTGTCAGGTGGAGTCAATGATGTGGGGCAGTTCAGATGCCTCCAGTCGAATCAGGTGAAGTCAAGGAAGTGGATCCTCATTCTCTTTCAGAAGCAGTTGCAGATTGCTGTCAGGAAATCCCTTGTTCTCTGGAAAACTCAAACATTAATGTTAACAAAGAAATATTTTAACTTTCATATGTATGCATACAAAAGAGGTGACAATAGGGAAGATGGAAAACCTGGAGGAAATTAGACTGTTCAGAAAAAGAAATCCACAGATAACAATCCCTCATTTTATTTCTTCTATCTTATATCAATGGCTCTTTGATATAATATAGAAATTCTGAATTGTATTTAAATAATATGCTTGAGTTTAGAGTAGGAGAGCCAATCCAACTCCAAAGCCAGCTTCAGTTAAATGAATGGAAACTGAGGTTTGTGAAGAAATAAAGATAAAAGGGTACTATGAAAAAACAATATAGAGAGATTTAGACTTTGATACCACACAGTGAGTTACTGTTTGTTTGATGGTCCTCAGGGTAGCTATTCATTCTTCTACAGGAATCCATATGTCCAGTATTCTTTGCTGAGTTTACCTGTGAAGACAAAAACAAAACACTTCTCTTTCCTTTTAGGAGGTCACTTTACCCATGGTGGACTATGAATTTGTAGATGGGCTGTTATCTTCCTCTTCCTGAGATGTTTTCTGTTCTGATTGAATTTTAATTAATTTTGATGGAACCCAAACCTTTTCTTCTCCTGTGGAAACAAAAGCATAACCCCTTCCGCAACGTAACACCTATCCTGTTTTCCAGACTGAGGTCATAACATCCTTAAAATACACCGGTTGGTTCAGTTCAGAAGTCTTCTCTGTAGTACAGTGTCTTTCTGCTGCAATTCGTCCTTTTTCATCAGCATTAAGAAAATTCAACGTTAGTAAAGCATTGTGTAACCTGTGTTTAGGTGTCTTTGTTTTCCCTGGCTGTTTATGAAACATCTCTTTTAAGGTTCGGTTAGATCTTTCAATTGTTGCTTGTCCTGTGGGATTGTAAGGTATACAAGTTACATGTTTTGTATTATAATATTTGAAGAATTGTTCCAATTTACTGGAGACATATGCTGGACCATTGTCAGTTTTTATTGTTTTAGGTATACCCATAACAGCCATCACCTCTAAGAGGTGTGTAATAACAGAATCAGCTTTTTCAGAGCTGAGGGCAGTAGCCCATTGGAAGCCTGAGAACGTGTCAATGGTATGGTGTACATATTTCAAACTGCCAAATTCTGGGAAGTGAAATACATCCATTTGCAAAAGTTCATTTCTGTGAATACCTTTAGGATTACATCCTGCTGGTAATGTATTTGATTGTACAATGAGAAACTGGGACAATTTCTTACTATTTCTTTGGCTTGTTGCCAGGTGATAGAAAAATCCTTCTTTAAACCTTTGCTGTTAACATGGTGTTTCTTATGAAATTCTGAAGCTTCCAACACATTACCTACTAATAAACGATCAATTTCATCATTGCCTTGTGCCAGAGGACCTGGCAGCCCTGTATGGGATCTGATGTGTGTTATATATATATAGGATGAGTCCTGTTTCTGATGATTTCCTGCAATTGTAAAAACAATGAGGTTAATTCTGTATTATCAGGAACAAATTCTGCAGTCTCAATGTGCAAGACAACTCTTTCTGCATACTGAGAATCCGTGACTATATTGAGAGGCTCTGTAAAGTCTTTAAGTACCATGAGAATAGCATATAACTCTGCCTTTTGTACGGAGTTGTAAGGGCTTTGAACTACTTTACTTATATTTCCTGATTTATACCCTGCTTTACCTGATTTGTTTGCATCTGTGTAGAAGGTAAGAACTCCAGAAATAGGTGTTTGCCTCACGATACGTGGAAGAATCCAAATTGTTTTCTTTATGAATTTGATTCTCTCTGTTTTGGGATAGTTATTACTAATAATTCCCAAAAAGTCACTGCAAGCTATTTGCCAATGCTCATTATCCTTCCATAAGGAGGAAATTTCCTCATTCATTAAAGGTACAATAATTTCAGCTGGGTCTTTCCCAGTCAGTTGACGAAGCCTTAATTTACCTTTTAATATCAAATCTGAGACCTTTTCTATATAGGTTTTCAATTTTTTATTCTGTTTATGTGGCAGAAATACCCATTCTAGAATGATGTCTTCCCTCTGCATTAATATTCCTGAGGGGTATTCTCTAGATGGTAAAATAACCAGAATACAGTCCAGATTTGGATCCACACGGTCCACATGTGCTTCTAATATTCTCTTTTCTACCCATTCTAATTCTTTTTCAGCCTCAGCTGATAGTACTCGTGGGCTGTTTAGGTCTTTATCTCCTTTTAAAGCCATTTTCAGGTGTTTTAAATCATGCCCTTCTACATCGATAATCGTCTGTAATTGAGAGATTTCTCCTAATAGTTTTTGAAGATCATTAAGAGTCCGGTAACGATCTCTTCTGATCTGTACTTTCTGTGGTCTAATTTTCTGAGCATCTATTTAATAATCTAAATAGTTAATAGAATCTCCTCTTTGTATTTTTTCTGGGGCAATTTGTAATCCCCAGCGAGGCAAAATTTCCTTTACTGCCTCAAACATCTTTTCCAAAGTATCCTTATTTGAATCAGACAATAATATGTCATCCATATAATGATATATTAACGAATGTGGAAATTTTTTACAAATTATTTCTAGAGGTTTATTCACAAAATATTGACACAAAGTTGGACTTTTAACATACCTTGAGGTAGTACCTTCCACTGGAATCTCTGTACCGGACGGGAATTATTATAGGTAGGTACCGTGAAGGCGAACTTTTCTCTGTCGTTTTCTTGTAACGGTATGGTGAAGAAACAATCTTTTAAGTCTATAACTATAATTGGCCAATCCTTAGGAATTAGAGAAGGTAATGGCATCCCAGGTTGTAGAGACCCCATAGGCTGAATTACCTTGTTGATGGCTCTAAGATCAGTAACCATTCTCCACTTACCAGACTTCTTCTTGACAACAAAAACAGGCGAATTCCATGCACTAGTTGATTCCTCAATATGTCCAGCATCTAGCTGTTCCTGAACTAACTTCTCCAAAGCCTCTAATTTCTCAGATGTCATAGGCCATTGACCCACCCAGACGGGTTCATCTGTCAGCCATTTTAATGGTAGAGCTTTTGGTTGCTCTGTAGGTTTGGCACTAGCATCTTGCTTCTGTACAGCCTGTACATTTGGCATCTGTTTTCTGTACTGTCTTACTATATTCTTTCTACCACTAAGAGCTTGTCTATAATTCCTAGCTGATACAGGAGGAATGTTAATCTGCGTATTTCATTGCTGGAGTAGATCACAACCCCAGAGGTTTATAGCAATATCTGCAACATATGGCTTTAACCTTCCTCTCTGTCCTTCTGGCCCAGTAATGTCAATCCACATAACGCTCTGTTTAACTTCAGATAGGGTTCCAATCCCTAAGAATTGAACATTAACCTCTTTCAAAGCCCAGTTGTGTGGGCAGGACTGCTGATTAAGGATAGTGACGTCACTTCCGGTGTCCAGTAATCCGTAAATCGCCCTATTATTTACCTTAACTGGTAGCTTGGGTCTATGATATTGTATAGAAGTTTGCCAGAATATATGTTTTGTATCTCCTCCTGATGTAGTTGATTCATCCTCTGGAGCTAATGTATTATCCAGTGCCATATTATTTACAATGGGCAGTGGATCTTCTAATTGTCCTGGGAGAGGCTGTCCTCCACTGTCACTGGGAATGACCGGATAATCTTCCTTTTCGGGGCTCCATTGAGCCCCGGAACCCCGTTTCCCGGCTTTAAAGATCTACCTTGTCTGTCTATTGTGGAAAAGCATTCGTCAGTCCAATGGCGCCCCTTCCCACACCTCCTGCATAGACCAGGAGGCTTAGGCCTTCTGTTTGATGCATTCCTGGTAAAAGCATTATTTCTAGGAATGCATTGTCTACAGTTCCTACTAAGATGTCCTATTCTACCACAGTTAAAGCATGTTGCATCTTTATGCCTATTAAAATTCTTTGAGATTGCCTTCCCTACCCAGGCCTCTATATCATCACAGGTAGGGTATTTGGCATCCTGGTGCCTCCTCAAGCCTGTAGAAATAGCTTCACCTACCCAAGCTCCTGTATCCTGACTTTTACATTCCAGGTTCGCTGTATGTAGGACCCATTCCTCCAATGGCGCTGATCTTATTTTTAATGGCCAAATTACCTGCCTGCATTGAGGATTCGCGTTCTCATACGCCAAAGATTCTATAAGGAGACGCTTGGATTCTGGATTCGCTACCTGTACTTCTACTGCTCTGGATAATCTCTCTAAAAATTCAGTGAACCTTTCCCTTGGGCCCTGTAATACCTTGGTGTAGGGTTGCATTATCTCTCCTGTTTCACAAACCTTATCCAAGGCATTTAAAGCAGCTGTACGGCACAAAGACAACATGTGCTCGTCATATGCAGATTGAACCTGCGTGTCAGCGTAAGGACCCTCCCCAAGAATGTTGTCTTGGGTACTTCATGACCGTTCTGTAATTCCTGAATTTCTATAGCTTTTGCTTCTTGCCTCCATAAAGCTCTCCATTGAATTTGACAAGAATTTTCGAGCACTGCAGAGGCTAATTGGGCCCAGTCTTTTGGGGTTACTTTATTTACAGTAGCCCATGAGGTTAGGAGCTCTCTGACAAAGGGAGAATGAAGACCATACAAGACGATGGCCTCCTTAATATTCTTTAGCTCCTTCATCTGTATAGGCTCACAGTGATACGCAATGGGACCATTTGATTGTTTTTTCGTTGCTGGTTTTTCTGTTACAGATATTGGAAAAACCATAGGGGAATGCATAGCAACCTTATGGAAATCATTCGGGCATTTGAGAAGCTTTGGGAAACTCCTGTCCTGACCTGTTGCCTGTATTTCTGATTCTGAAGTATCAGATTGAGCGTCTTCTAAATCCTGCAGTCTATTCATCATTGTTTCTCTGAGCTCTTGAAGTTCTTGGGACAAATAATTTTCTAAGGACATCATGGAATCTTTCATTTTTTTACATTCATCATTTACATGTAATTCCAAATTTCTAATATTCTCATCCTTAGAAAGTACTTCAATAGCATGTAAACTGCCTTCCACAAATGATATTCTATCAGTTAGCTTATCATTGCTCTCAGACATGGAACGATTCTTTTCTGTTAGCATTTCAATTTTATGTTCCAGTCTTTGTAATTTGCTAGTGAAATCATCAAACATGGAACCGTGTTTTTCGTTAAATGTTTCAACATTATGTTCCAATTTTTCAATTCTATCCGTGGAACACATTTTTCCTGAAAGTAATTCGATTTTGTATTCCGTCTCTTTAAACTTGTTCGTCAGACCTACTTTATCATTTTTAATATCCTGAATATTTTCTACCAACCCTTTCTTACTCTCCTGCAATGAATTTTGCATTTCCTGAATCCTTTGCATTAAGATTTCAAAATTATCCTGCGATGACTGTATGACCTGTATAAGTTTATTCCTATTTTTGAGCCATTTCATTAACAAAATTATATTGATTATGAAGCTAATAATCACCATCGTGGGTAGGAAGTACCTTCCAGGTAGGTCCTCAACCCTTTCTAAAATCCCCTCCATACAAAAAACAAGAAAATTCTTAACATCCTGCATCATAATGTTAGCTGTTGACATTGTATAAATCAGTTACGTTTGTTACCAGTGGAGTAATTCAAGCCGAAATCAACAGGCTGCCAGCAAAAGAGCACGTGGCCAGAGTCAGCAGGCCACCAGTAAAACCTCACGTGGCCACAAGAGAAATCTTGGAATACCGCCTAACCTTACCGGCAGGTAGAAGGTGCTGGTTCCTGGCGGCAGGAATCGTGCCTTGCCGAGCGAAGTGGTGAGGAACTTAGCGAAAGGAGAGTCCACGTGTGCCTGGTCGGGCCGAGAGAAGCCGCTTTTCTGGGCACCTGGATCCGGATTCCAATCCCGCTCCTGACACCAAATTGTAGGCTTCAACGGACGCGTTTCCTCTGCCGAGCCGGAAGCCGAACTCCAGGAAAAGAGAGCGAGACTTCCTGTGCGCTGTCTTTTATGTCTTCCCCCGTAAACGCCCCTAGCCATGCCCAAAAGTGGGCCTGGCTAGTGACATAGTTCTGCCTATGTACGTATATGTCTTTACGTCCAGCCGTATACGTCTTTAGTCCTGCCTAAAGTGGGTGTGGTTAGCGGTGTGGTAAACCGCCCTTTTATTACCTCATCTGTATGCGACTCTAATAAGTCACATGTTTAATGGTGGCATCAGACTTCCTCCTACATAAACACATATTTTCTTAGGATTATTCTGTGGCGTGCACAGTAATGTTGGATCTGGAATGTTTCCCAGATGCCAGTGTGTTAAAGGGTTGGTTTGTCAGTGGTACTATTGGGACTTATGGGCAGTTTTAAGAGATTGAGTTTCATGGATATGTCTTAGGTCATTGGCTGTCTTTCCTTAAGGAGAATATAGGGAATAGAGCACATTACTATCTCTGTCATTTCTTTTTTTTATATATTTTATTTTTATATTTAAATTAGTAACAAGATTGCTTCACATGTCAATTCCAGGTCCCTCTCCCTTTCTCTCCCCTACTCCCACACCTTCCCACCAACACTCCCAATATCCCCTCATATCCCCAGGGAGGGTGAGGCCCTCCATGGGGTTTCCATAGTCTGTCATTTCATCTAGGGCAGGACCTAGACCCTCCCCCAGGAGTCCAGGGTGATAGTGCATCTCTCATTGTTGAATGGGAGCTCAAAGTCCATTTGTATACCCAGGACAAATACTAATCTACATTTCTAGCCATGAGATGGCTAGAACATATACATATACACTCTCGTGATGCTATGTACTAACACAGGTCCCTGAATGATAGCAACAAATAATTATAGTTTGACACTCCAAAACTATGAATTTAAATAAGGTTTTTGTCTGAAGGTTGCATTGGTGTTTTTACCAGTTGCCATTGGTAAAATTGATTAACACCTATGAAGAAAAAGTTAGGCAGCAGTCCATGACTGAGAATTGTGGCTATTGCCATGTTATGAAAATATCTCGCCCAAACCCCAGCGAGTCCAGCTTCAGGTGAGATTGGGTCTCTGGCGGGATCCCCCGCCAAACACACATTCCCTTGATCTTCTGGGGCCACTCCTGGCATCCAGAAGACCCGCCCACACAGGAAAGACACCAGTCCTTCCAAGCCCCAAACCCCAGAGAGTCCAGCTTCAGGTGAGATTGGATCTCCAGCTGGGATCCCCTGCCGGACACCCATCCCTTGATCTTCCGGGGGCCGCTCCTGGCATCCAGAAGACCCGCCCACACAGGAAAGACATCAGTCCTTCCAAGCCCCAAACCCCATCGAGTCCAGCTTCAGCTTCAGGAAGGAAGGAGACCAGTGGAGATGGAAAGACCCCACCAGCATCCACTTGAAGAAGAGATGGGAAGAAGACAGAATAAGAGCTCACTCAGCAATAGAAAGACCAACATGACCCCAACAAAATCTAGGGATCCAACACCAGCAAGACCCGAAAAGCACTACATAGAAGAAGGAGAGGAGACAGACCTTAAAAATTATTTCACGAAGATGATGGAGACCCTCAAAGAAGAAAAGAGGAAATCCCTTAAAGAAATTGAAGAAAAAACAAACAAAAAATCCATGAAATGGGGGAAAAATTCAAGAAATAAATCTCTCAAAGAATCTAAAGAGCACCAAGAAAAAACAACCAAAAAAATGAAGGAAACAACTCAATCAGTTGAAGGATTGAAAGCTGAAATAGAAACGATAAAGAAAACACAGAACAAAGGGATGCTGGAAATAGAAAAGCTGGGTAAATGATCAGGAACTACAGATGCAAGTATCACCAATAGAATACAACAGATAGAAGAGAGAACCTCACGTGTTGAAGACTCATTAGAGGATATAGAGTCGTCAAGCAAAGAAAATCTCAAAACCAACAAATCCTTAACACAAAATATCCAGGAAATATGGGACACCGTGAAGAAGCCAAACCTGAGAATAATAGGTATAGAAGAAGGCGAAGAAATACAACTCAAAAGTACAGAAAACATATTCAACAAAATCATAGAAAAAAACTTCCCTAACCTAAAGAAAGATATGCCTATGAAAATACAAGAATCTTACAGAACACCAAATAGGCTGGACCAGAAAAAGAAGTCACTTCGCCATATAATAATCAAAACATCAAACCTACAGAATAAAGAAAAAATATTAAGAGCAGCTAAAGAAAAAGGCCAAGTAACATACAAAGGCAGACCTATCCGAATTACACCTGACTTCTCAATGGAAACGATGAAAGCCAGAAGATCCTGGACAGATGTCCTACAAACGCTAAGGGAACAAGGATGCCAGCCCAGACTACTATATCCAGCAAAGCTCTCAATTACCATAGATGGAGAAAACAAAATATTCCATGACAAAGCCAGATTTAAACAATACGTATCCATGAATCCAACTCTACAGAAAGTGCTAGAAGGAAAACCTAGTTCCAAGGAAGATAATGACATTCACAAAGACACAGGCAAGATATAATCCCACTTTACAAAACACCAAAAGAAAAAGGGAGGAGAAACTACACAAAATAACTTCACTAACAATAAATCAAGCACAAACAAGAAGCATCAATCAATGGTCATTAATATCCCTCAATGTCAACGGCCTCAACTTGCCTATAAAAAGACACAGACTAGCAGAATGGATATGAAGACAGAACCCTTCCTTCTGCTGCCTACAAGAAACACATCTCAACATCAAAGAGAGACGTTATCTCAGAGTAAAGCGTTGGGAAAAGATCTTCCAATCAAATGGTCCCAAGAAACAAGCGTGGGTAGCAATCCTAATATCTAACAAACTAGACTTCAAATTAAAATCAATCAAAAGAGATGAAGAAGGACACTTCATATTCATCAAAGGAAAAGTACATCAAGATGAAGTCTCAATTTTAAACATCTATGCCCCAAATGCAAAGGCACCTACATTCATGAAAGAAACACTATTAAAGCTCAAAATGCACATAAAATCGCACACACTAATAGTAGGAGACTTCAACACTCAGCTCTCACCGCTAGACTGGACCTCCAGACAGAAGCTTAACAAAGAAACAAAAGAACTAATAGAAATTATGACCCAACAGACATCTATAGAACATTCCACCCAAATACAAAGGGATATACCTTCTTCTCTGCAACACATGGAACCTTCTCTAAAATTGACCACATAATAGGAAACATTGCAAATCTCCACAGATACAAAAAAATTGGAATAACCCCCTGTATCTTATCAGACCATCATGCATTACAATTAGACTTCAACAGTAACACAAATCGCAGAAACCCTACAAACTCTTAGAGATTGAACAATGCGCAATTGCAGCATCCCTGGGTAAAGGAAGATATAAAAAAGAAATTAAAGACTTCCTCGATTTCAATGAGAATGAAGACACAGCATACACAAACTTATGGGACACTTTGAAAGCAGTGCTGGGAAGAAAGTTTATAGCACTAAATGCTCACATGAAAAAACTGGAGAACAGTCATACTAGAGAATTAATAGCACAGCTGAATGTTCTAGAACAAAAAGAAGCAAACTCACCCAGGAGGAGCAGATGCCAGGAAATAATCAAATTGAGGGCTGAAATCAATCAAGTAGAAACCAGGAAAACACTGAGAAGAATCAATGAAACAAAGAGTTGGTTCAGTGAGAAAATCAACGAAATAGACAAACCTCTGTCCAAACTAACCAAAAGACAGAGAGAGAGCATGCTGATTAACAAAAGCAGGAATGAAAAAGGGGACAGATGGCTTCAGTGCAGAATTGTACCAGAAATTCAAAGAAGAGCTAATTCCAATACTCCTCAAAGTATTCCACACAATAGAAGCAGGAGGCTCACTGCCAAACTCTTTTACGAGGCTACAATTACCTTGATACCCAAGCCACACAAAGACACAACTAAGAAAGAGAACTATAGACCAATTTCCCTCATGAACATCGATGCAAAAATACTCAATAAAATACTCGCAAACCGGATTCAAGAATACATCAGAAAAATCATCCACCATGATCAAGTAAGCTTCATCTCAGGAATGCAGGGATGGTTCAACATTAGAAAATCTATCAATGTAATCCACCATATAAACAAACTGCGAAAGAAAAACCACATGATCATCTCACTAGATGTTGAAAAAGCATTTGACAAAATCCAGCACCCCTTCATGATAAAGGTCCTAGAGAGATCAGGGATAACAGGAACATACCTGAATATAATAAAAGCAATATACAGTAAACCAACAGCTAACATCAAACTAAATGGAGAGAAACTCAAAGCAATTCCTCTAAAATAAGGAACAAGACAAGACTGTCCATTCTCTCCATATCTCTTCAATATTGTACTTGAAGTTCTAGCTACAGCAACAAGAAAACAAAAGGAGATAAAGGGGATACAAATAGGAAAAGAAGAAGTTAAACTTTCACTATTTGCAGATGATATGATTGTTTACATAAGTGACCCAAAAAACTCCGCAAGGGAACTCCTAGAGCTGATAAACACCTTCAGCAATGTGGCAGGATACAAGGTAAACTCAAAAAAATCAGTGGCTCTATTATATACAGATGATGAAGTGACTGAGGAAGAAATCAGAGAAACATCACCCTTTACAAAAGCCAAAAACAGCACTAAATATCTGGGGATAATGTTAACCAAGGAAGTGAAATACCTGTATATCAAGAACTTTGTGTCTTTAAAGAAAGAAATCAAAGAGGATACCAGAAAATGGAAAGATCTCCCATGCTCTTGGATTGGTAGGATCAACATAATAAAAATGGCATTCTTGCCAAAAGCAGTCTACAGATTCGATGCAATCCCTATCAAAATTCCATCACAATTCTTCAAGGACCTGGAAAGAACATTAATCAACTTTATATGGGAAAAACAAAAGGCCCAGGATAGCCAAAACAACCCTATACAATAAAGGAACTTCATGAGGCATCACCATACCTGACTTCAAGCTCTATTATAGAGCTATACTCCTGAAAACAGCTTGGTACTGGCACAAAAATAGGCAGGTAGACCAATGGAATCTAATTGAAAACCCTAACTTTAACCCACACACCTATGAACACTTGATTTTTGACAAAGAAGCTAAAAATGTACGATGGAAAAAAAGAAAGCATCTTCAACAAATGGTGCTGGCATAACTGGGTACTGGTATGCAGAAGACTGCAGATAGATCCATGTTTATCGTCTTGTACATAACTTAAGTCCAAATGCATCAAGGATCTCAACATAAATCCAGCCACACTGAAACTTTTAGAAGAGAAAGTGGGAGAAACTCTTCAACGAGTTGGTACAGGAGACCACTTCCTAAACATAACACCAGTGGCACAAACACTGAGATCGAAAATTAACAAATGGGACCTCCTTAAACTAAAAAGCTTCTGTAAAGCAAAGGACACAGTCAACAAGACAAAAAGGCAGTCCACAGAATGGGAAAAGATATTCACTAACCCCACATCTGACAGAGGGCTAATCTCCAAAATTTACAAAGAACTCAGGAAACAAGTCTCCAAAACACCAAAGGATCCAATTAAAAGGTGGGGTACAGATCTAAATAGAGAATTCTCAATAGAGGAGTCTAAAATGGCCAAGAGACACTTAAGAAAGTGCTCAACATCCTTAGCCATCAGGGAAATGCAAATCAAAACAACTCTGAGATACCATCTCACTCCTGTCAGAATGGCTAAAATCAAAAACACCAAAGACAATTTATGCTGTAGAGGATGTGGAGAGAGTGGAACTCTAATCCACTGCTGGTGGGAGTGCCAACTCGCACAGCCTCTTTGGAAATCAGTGTGGAGATTCCTCAGGAAAATGGGAATTTACCGCAAGACCCAGCAATTGCACTCGTGGGCATATATCCAAATGAGGCAAATTCATACAACAAGGGTATCTGCTCCACTATGTTCATAGCAGCATTATTTGTAACAGCCAGAACCTGGAAGCAAGCTAGATGCCCCTCAATCTGAAGAGTGGGTGGAAAAAATGTGGTACATTTACACAATGGAGTATTACTCAGCAGAAAAAAACAATGGAATCTTGAAATTCACAGGTAAATGGATGGCACTGGAGGAAGCCATCCTGAGTGAGGTAACCCAGTCTCAAAAAGACAAGCATGGTATGTACTCACTCATATATGGTTTCTAGTCATGGATCAGAATAGTGCCAGTCTGCACTTCCACTGATAGAGAGTCTGGGAAACAGGAAAGAACCTAAAAGATATGTATATATGCATAGTACCCAAGAGAAGAGGATTGAGACAAGATCCTCTGAATGGATGGGGAACACGGTGAGGGGTGGGGGGAGTGGGAGCTGGGAAGAAGAGAGGGGGAGAAGAGAAAGAAAGAGTAGGTCATGGGGAAACAGGAAGTTGAGTGGGTGGGGTTAGAATAGGGGGAAGAGGGAATCATAGGTTAGAAGACAGATCAGGCACCAGAGTGACCTCTAGTGATCTAAAGGGATAACACCAATTGGCAAGCTAAGCAATAGTGGAGAGACCACCTCGAATGCCCATTCCTGATTATGAACTTGATGTCTATAACCATCCGGGAGTCTTCATCCAGTGACTGATGGAAGCAGAGGCAAACACACAATTAAGCACTGAACTGAACCCAAGGAACCCAGTGGCAGAGAGAGGAGTGATGAGCAAATTAGCAAAGAATGGGCTGGCAAAACCAGCAGAGACAGCTGATCTGAACAGGGGAGAGCTCTTGGACCCTAGACCGACAGCGGGGAGGCTAACATGGGACTGATCTGGACCCCTCAAATGTGGGTGTCAGTGAGAAGGCCTGGGCAACCTATGGGGCCTTGAGCAGTGGATCAGTGTCTATCCCTGGAATACAAACAGTCATCGTGTGCCCATAGCACAAAGAGGGATGCTCTCTCAGCCTGGACTCTTAGGGGAGTTCCTGGACCCTACCCGGAGCGAAATGACAGACTCTAGATATCCCCTATGTGGAAGGAATTGGCAATAAGTTGGGAGGCTGGGGGGGAAGGGGAGTGCGGGAGGAGGGGAGGGAGAGGGAACTGGAATTGACATGTAAAACAAGCTATTTAAATTTAAAATAAAAAATGATAAAAAAATAAATTAAAAAAGAAACTATCTCTTGCATTCTAAGTGACTGGAACTTTTGCTAAACCTCACAGCCAGAATTAGTAATATAGCTTGAGGCTACTTAAGACTTGAGAGTACTAGCTTTAATATACTCAGCCGGTTTGTTCATTTTGCCTTTAAGAGAACAATGTAACAATCAACCTTACTTGCCTTGCATTTTCCCTGTCATAAGTTTTAAGTCATGGTCTCTTCCTAACCCAAAAGTATTTCATGTGTGTTTATATGTGTGTTATGACAACAAGACACAAATCTAAACCAATCTTACAAAGTAAGTATGCACCATGAATATTGAAGACAACATATAGACATTGTTTGGTAAAGAGTGATATTTGTTTTCTCGGACATTTTATTCAGTTGCAGTCTGTGACTTAATCCCTTGTAAACTCTATTAAACATCCCTGTAAAATATCCTTCTTTTCTTCTCTATGTAGCATTATTTGTGCTACTTAAAACAGGAGAGAACAAAGCCCTTTGTTAGGGGCAGAAACATAGCAGCATTCAAGCAGGCATGTACTCAGACTACAGATAGCCAAGAACAGTGAAAGATACGGAAAAAGTAAAAAAGAGACATCATGTTTGTTCTCACTCTTGGTTATGTGACACCAAGAAGAGCTATGATTTCTTTCCTTAATGTGTCATTGATGCATTATTGGGGATTCTGAGTTTCTTATTAATGTTTTCAAAAAGACAGCTTTTGATGATTTGTGTGAAGAACCAATGCATTTAATCTCTGCAATAAAAAGGCTTAGCATTTAAAATGCACTTTCAAAGGCATCATAAAATAAATTGAATAGTTTGGAGACAACAGAAACTTTAGACGTTAATAGACATTTATATTAGCATCTCCTTTTCAAAGTTCTGAAGTTCAGCACTTTTACAGTGTTCTTCCTATTTTTATCCTTGCTTCTTCACCTGAAACTTGTATTTGAAGTCAACATGTATAGGTTTGTATAGAATGTAAAATTCAAAATCAGAAAAAAACATTTTAAGTAGACTACCCTTGAAATATTGCCTTGTATTTACCATAACAGTTAATACTTCATTTCAATAAGAAAAGACATTGAGTTCCAATGTTGCCACACTCATGTTTTAGAAGATATTGAAAAAGGTTGACTGCAAGAGTGCATATTTCCTGAAAATTCTAGTGAAAAATATGTTATATAAAAATAACTGAGTCAACAACTTTTGAATTGCTTATAAAACACACTTCAACTATTATTTTACAAATAAAATTAAAGCAATAATAGCTTAAAATTAGAAAAAAATTTATTAGAATATTGGCATTAATTTTATGCTGATTTATCTTAATGCCCTTATTCAAAGATTTCATAAGTCATTCTGTTACTGTTAGTAAAGCTAGGAGATGATATAATCCCAACTCATATCAAGTAAAACCTGAATGTGTTGGTGGAAATAAGAATGACCCATATTTGAAAGCTTAATAATCAGGAAGATGCACAATTTGAAAAGATTAGAAGGATTAGCAATTGTGTCCTTTTTGGAAGAAATGTGTCACTGGGAGTGAATTTTGAGGTTTCAAAAGTCCAAGCCAATCTCAGAGACGCTCTCTTTGCCTATGAATCATGATGTAGCTCTCAATTATTGCTCCATTGGCTGCCTGCATGCTGCCATGTTCCCCATCATGATGATAATGGACTAAACCTCATAAATTATAATTAAGCTCCAATTAAATGTTTTCCTTTATGAGGGCTGCCTTTATCATAGTATCTCTTCACAGCAATAAAAATGACTAGCAAACATACACACACACACACACACACACACACACACACTTTTAAAAAAATGCTGCATAGAGTGGATTTATCATATCCTTTTTCACTCAACCAATTTTTCTCTCCATCTCCCTACCCAATAAGTTCATTTTTCTTTTTTGTAAAAAACACAAAGATACAATGCAAGCAGTGAAAACAAATAGATAAAAATACTATACCAAATCAATACAAAACCATCACCCTCACCAAATTATCACACTTCATGTTTTAACATAAATAGGCAAAACGAACATTGAAAACAGAGAGATAAAAATACTATACCAAATAAATACAAGACAATCATCATCCCCAAATAATGACATGAAGTCCATTTTGTGTTGGCCAAATATTATGATCATGAGGCCTTCTTTATAATATAGATGGTATTCATAACATCACTCCTTGGGAGAAAATAGATTTTTTTCTCGCTTAGATGAGATACATTGCAAATAGTTTCTGGGTTGGGGTAAAGCATTGGATCTACTTTCCTTTCTCTATGCTGAGATTTTTCTGGTCTAAACTTGTACAAAACTTGTTCATGTTATCACGGTTTTTGTGACTTCATATGTACATCAGCCTGTTGTGTCTGGAAGTTATTCACAACTTCTGATTCTCCATCTCACAATATTTCTCCCTCTTCTTTTCTAAAGATATATGAGCCCTTGAGGAGAAGGCTTTGACTAGGCTGAGTGTCCCAAAGTTTTTCATTTTCTGAATATTTTCCAGTTGTGGGTCTCTATGTTAATTCCCATCTAATAGAAGCCTCTCTTAAAAAATTAGAGCACAGATGCATAAGTATAGCAATGTGTCATTAGCAGTCATTTATTGCTTTGATCATTTAGCAGAAGAATAATCATAGGCTTCCCCTAGGGCCTACGATCTATTCAGTCTCAGGTTCTTGTACTTAAGTAGTGTCTTGTGTGAGATCTATTTACATAGAATGTAACTTAAATTAAAAACAAAACAATCATGGTTTGTTACTCCTATAATATTTGTGCCACTGTTGCACAAATAAATTTTGCATGCAGGCAAATACTGTATCTGGGTGACACTGGCGATATTGATGTTCTCTTCCAATAGTGTTTATAATAACTTCCTGCACCATAAATACCACTCAATAGAAGCAAAGCTTGTAGTCAACCAACACGTTTATTTCTCCATGTTTGATTACATAAGTCAATGGTGTTTGAGCAATAGGCCCTTATCATCTGGTTGTGGAAGATAAACAATAAATATGGCAATAGTCTCTGATATTTAAGAGGAATTATGGAACTCTTTGGGTAATGACTCAACAAGATATAATCAATTCCTAGCACTGGAAGTTTTACTTGGTAGCATAAGATGTTTACTAGGGACATTGCTCCTTTCATTGTATAATGACTCCCATTTCCTTAATATATGAATATATTTTAGGATATATCTACAGTAGTAGGTAAGTCAGGAAAAAAGATATAAAGTTCATTGTATCAATAGTTTTAATTTTGTCAGGTGTGTGTGTCTGCCCCAATAACTATGAACTAGTTAAGTATGGTAGCCATGTCAAACAAGTCGGCTTATCAAATTATCACATTAACAATTCTGAGATTCATCAAAAAATATTCTATGTTGGATAATTTTGGAGGAATCCTCCCAGTGGGCAAACATTGTTGAGACACTTTTAAAGACAGGTGGGTTCAAAGATGTCAAGCAAAGGAGAAAGACTTTATCTAAAAGGTCTAGGCCTCGTGTTACAGTAATTTATACTTTTAAGTCTCTTAACTGTAAACCAGCATAAATCAAGGAACAAAGAATATGTTTTAAAACCTTATGGAAAAGGTTTTCCACCTAATTTTAGACTTTTAGTCTATTTAGACTGTCTCCATGGAGCATCACAAGCTCAATCCTCACAGTTCCAGATTTTGAGAAGCCAAACTTTGAAGAGCCAGCACAATTACTCTTTCACTAAAGACTGCCTTCTGGACCACAGATCATGACATTTTTTTTTCTGAGTCTTTATATGGTCAAAGGGGTAAGCCATGTTTGCCAAGCCAGGGCATTCTAACATGACTAATCCCAGTCAGAAGCTATTAATTGCAGTGATCTACTCGCCTTCCAAAGGCTCATCTTGTTGCTGGAAGCTCTAAGAAGCCCCAGGTTGGCTGAAAAATATTACTGAGGAAATTGTTCCTTCATTGTATTCTTACTCTCTTTAATGAAAGAATTCTAAAGCAGATTTGATAATAAATTTAAGGTCAAAATAATTAAAGTTGTCAATCTTTGCACCTATCAGGTGTAATTATTTGAGGCAGAGAAGGAGACAGAGACATCTTTCTGAGAGAGACTAGTATGCTCAGCCACAGAGAACTAATGTAGCTACATAGCATAAAGTGCTAGCTTTGGAGAAAGCCCAAAGTGTCAGAAAAAAAGTATGCTCAAAAAAGTAAAAACAAACAAGGGAAAAAAGAAATAGAAGTCTCTTATGAGTCCGGCCCAAGAACACCAGAGAGGCTCCACAGAACTATGAGATGAAATCTCCACAATGGTCAATACCAAGGTTTTATTTCTAGGATGGATATATGTATCCTCTCATTAGGAGACAATTATTTATTCCTTCACTTTAGTATGAATATAGGAGAAATAACCACCCCAAGGAGTGACCTCCTGGGCAGGTGACTGAAAGGAAAAACTGGACTAAAGCATGCCATGTTCTAAGATATGGGGCAATTCAGAATATTGTGTTTCCACCAGAAACAGTCATTTTGTTGTTTGCATAAGACCTTAAGATCTATTGCTTTTAGAGAAGACAGTTGTTGTTTTCTTTTTCTTTTTCTTGTCTCCCTTTGTTTTGTTTTGTGTTGTTTGTACTGTTCCAGAGGGCTAGAATCTATCACAAGGAAGCTGTAACAACAGGTGACAAAAACACAGAAGCAGGAGCAGGAAGCTGGATGATTATATTTTCCACCACAGAAGGTAAGCAGAGAAAATGGAAAGTGGGATGAAGTCATGTAATCTCAAAACCTATCCCCTATCATGTAATTCCTTCAGCAAGGCTCCCCATCCTAAAGATTCATTCTAAACATTCACAAACTGTATCGTCGCCTGGGGATAAAGTATTTATCAGTCTAGGGGTACAGTTCCAAATCAAACCACACACACACACACACACACACACACACACACACCACGAGAGAGACAGAGAGAGAGAGAGAGACAGAGAGAGAAGAGAGAGACAGAGAGAAAGAGAGAGACAGAGACAGAGAGACAGAGAGAGACAGAGAGAGAGACAGAGAGAGAAGGAAGAAGGGAGATTGGGGGGTGAACTTGCCAGCCAAGGACAAGCAGGCAAAAAGCAAAACTACTTTCTTGTCCTTTACATCAGCTGCCACAAAAAAGGTGTAGCACAGATTCAAAGTAAGGTCTTCAGATGTCTTATGATCCAGATTTAAGGTGAGTCTTCCAATCCTGAATGATCCAATTAACTAAAAATTCCTCACAGATGTGCCCATTGGCTTTGAGTTTTAGTTACTTCCAGATCTAGCCAGGTAGACAACCAAGAGTCCCCATCACAGCATCTTTGATAGAGACTGCTCTTGCTGGCAATGCTTTCCTTTGAGCACTTTCAATCTCATGTCCTACTGACCTGTGACGTTTCATCTGAGACTTCCTTTAGTGGGCTTACTAGGATTCTATTTACTCTTCTATCTGATGATGTTTTCTGGAGATTCTCTTGGTAATTGATTTCTGGCTATGTGTCCTTGTTTACCGTTCTTTGATTTTAATACTGTCTTAGACCTCTGAGCCTCCCTTACCTGCATAATATCTTTTAGTGAAAAATACTCATCTATAATTGCTTTCTTTCCCTGAATGTTTATATTCCATTTTCCATTTGCAATATACAAAAGTACACTTGGGAAGCTTTTATAGGTAGGAATGAAATGAATGGTGGAATTATTGGATGACAATTAAAGAAGGAGATCAAGGAGTGAGGGAGAGGGAAGGATGGAAGTGGCTGGATTTTCTAGAGAAAACATTGCAAAATGATGAGTCCAAAATGTTCAGAAGCAGAAGCAATCAGCACAAGGAAGGCTGTGTTCCAGGACTTGTAAGAACAATTCTTCCAGATATTTCAGGAATAAATGCCATCACCAGAAGAACCCCCAATCAAGAAAATATTTTTAAAAAATCCACAGTAATGGCAAGGGCATGTTTTTAATGTTGCAAACCTCAGGCTAATGATTTAATTCAAACTTACCTTCCTAGACTATATGTGGTTTACCATTGTCAGAACAGTTACAGAAATGGTCAAATAGGGTTAGTCTAATGAGATAGCTTTTGGGAAGTGCTGTGCATTCTGCTACAGACAGCCATAGAATGAAACACTGACATGTCCCTTTAGTACAGGAATTTATCTATGTATTTCTATCTATGTATTTTAAGTAGAAAAAAAGTTCTTGCATTTGCCAAGCTCTAATATAATATTTAAGGAAAAGCATGAATAAATAATTCAATCCTCAATGCAGTAATCTTGTTTTTACTTATCTCTGCAGCATTCCAACAAATTCTTCCTCCCATTATTGATTCTGTAAATATTACTTAATTGGATTCTCGAAGCAAACACCAACTTTCTTTGTGCATGGAGCATTCTGATTGGCAAAAATACACAAGCATCAAAGGTTAAATGTAGAAAATTATGTATTTCAAAAATTCTATATATAGACCATTTCTAGCTTGCATTATTTCTGAAAGCAAAAAATGCTAGAAAATATGAGAGGTCTAGAAATACAGGTTTCTATAGTTCATATTATTAATGTAGTGGATCTAGAGGTATTTGAGGCTATGGAGGAAAAGAACTACTCAGTCTGTAGAGATACAATATTTTATAAAGTCTGCATTAAAGAGTTCCAAACATTATAGGAATTCCTTCTGAGCCAAATGTAAGAACAATGGCAGCACAGGCACAACTCAGTAAAATCCTTGTGGCAATTAGAACATCCTTTGATGCCACTACAAAAATCATAATGATGACTCTAAATTTCGTTAAAAATCATTTCATGTATGTCAATAGGTGAGTTTAGAAATTTTGTTTTGTTAACATATTAGGTTAGCCTATGACAGTTTTCATTTACTTTGTACATTTTTCTGAGGACAGCATTACAAAAGATATATACTGTGAAGAAAAATTTTCTTCACACGGGATATAATCTTCATGGTATCTTTTGCTATAATAAATCACCTTGAATTCTCTACAATAAAGGTTGTAATTCAATGATAAATCCATTGTTTTTTATTAACATCTTGTTGTCAAAGTATTAAATAACGAGCTTTCTTTTAGATTTTCCACGGCTCCATCTAGTAAAAGCTGGGAGCTTTTCAGAGACATATTTCTATGTTAGTAGAGGCTTCCCACATGTGTAACAGTTAATTAAGCCAAGCCTTTCTATTTCACAGTTGAAATAAAGGTTCCAATTATTATACATAAATAGCATAATTTCAGCATATGCCTTTTGCTTTATTTTGTGCCTCTTGGTAAATATTATCCTGGTGTTAAATATTTAAGAATATAATATAGAGCTGTGTCATATTGTAGCAGCTTCCTTGTAGAGGAATGAAACATCATCTTTTAATTGAGTTACATTTGTATTTTATGAGGATCAAGAGATCCTTATTTATTAACCATGCTTATGTTGAGCATGTATTCGCAAGTAAGAAGGAAGCTGTGCTAATGTACCTAAAGATTCTTATCACTGATTTCATTGGTCCTGTGGGAAATGCATGGAGGGTAGGGGTAGATCTTATCTTGGTACATATTTATAGAGTATAATTTTGCCACAATTAAAAAGAAGGTTATCATAACATAAATGGCTAAATGGTATTTATAAGGCCTATTCTTCAAGCAGCAATTAAAAGTGCACTACTAGGGGACACCCTAACACACTCACTGACAATAACTGAAATGCTAAGAACTATTTAGTAAGATAATAATTATTGTTTCTCATTTTGGACAGCAAAGCAACAGTCCTACCCTTTCAGCTTATTTAATTTCTGTCTATATGCAATGTGAATGGATGTTAATTTATACATAAGGTGGGGAGAGCAAGTTGCCAATGTTTATTCCAAGAAAGCATATGATCTGTAAGCTTTATGATCTCAAGTTTATCATATGACAGGGTTCATTTTTGTACCATGTGGTAAGAGAACAAGAAAGTCAGCAGCTTGGTATGCTGACACTGCAGCAAAACATGATTTTAATTAACTCATACAGAGGACACATTGAGGGAAAAGTGACATTTCATTGAGGAATATATTATTAAACACAACCCTCCTTGACCTGCCACTATGATAGTAGGTGCTGAAAACTGTGTGACTGGGTAAAAGACTCTCTCTGTGTCCTTTAACCCAGGGGCATATGGCTTATTTGCACAAACATTTATTTCAGTCCTTTCTCAGTACCTTGACATCTGAGTACTGAGTATCTTTGTATTTCCTCAGAGAATAAAACACTGATCCTTAATGAAATTAAAGGAGTGCCACTTTGCCAGAAAAAGTGTAGTGATAGAGTAGAAAAGTTTCCAATTACTAAATTCCTAATAGGTCACACAAAGTGTTTTATTTTTGTTCAAACATTTCCTTGGGAGAACCATGATTTTCCTTGTTTTTAACAGTTTTCTGTTTGAAAATTAGTATTAATAATATATTACTCAAATTTCCATGTTATTTAGGGCTTCTATCCGCTGTGGGTATAAGGGATACATTTATTCTAGAAAATCACCAAAGTCCTTCTCACTGTGATTGTCCCAATACAACCTGCATACCTGTGAGATCCCTGCGGCCTTTAACAGCCACTAGGAAAATTCTTTGTCTTTTCAAAAATTCTTCCAAAACACATAGATCTTTTATCCATGGATTTTGCTTGCATATCAATAATGGCTTCATTTTGATACTGTAATTATTTAAACGTCTCTATTTTCTATAAAAATTATGTACTTTCTACCTTTGCTGTAATAAGTACAAATCTATTCAGCCCTTACACTATTTATTGAATTAATATGTTCATGAATTAGAGCATATGAAATAAGCTAAAGTGAGCTAATAACATGCATTCATGAAAAACATTTTTCTTTTATATTGTTTATACTGTCATAATGTGTGAGACATTTAGTGTATGACAAGCCACTAACATTTGCATAGCTTTGTTAATAATAAACATAGACAAATTTGTAAGTTGCTGAATGCCTGAATGGTCAGATAACCTAAAATTGCCATTAGTAATCACAAGGCATGTGACAACAAGGGCTTGAAATTCTATTGCAACCCCATTAAAATAGGAGACGCTAATGTTTGAATAACTGAAGTAGAAGAGAGATTATGTTGAACAGGAACTTCTTAAGAATCATTACAAGTTCATTTACAAAGTGAACTACTAGGAAACTCTTGAATATATTTTGTTTTCTAATTTCCCTTAAGCAAACTGGTATTTGAGTTGAAGACTGACGCGGCCTACACTCTGCAGTCAGGAAAATTCGAGTAAATTCATGACTTAATTTAAATTTCTGACCAACTCACTAATTTTAATTTTACAATTTCATTATGTGTGAAGAAATAAATTGCAGTCATGAGCTCAAGCAACAGAATAAGCTCAAGTTGCTTCTAAGAAAAAGTGTCACTGAGGACATTCAGTACTTTTTTAATCTTGCTTGCATGAATATGCTCATGCAGGAAGTCGAAACCATTCTTCATAGATAGTTTTCTGCTACTTCTAACCACATTTAAAATGATTAAGAAGTCGTGGTGAAAATTACTGAGAGACAAATAGAGGAGAGACTAGTAATGGTAAATTATACTATTTCATTTATTGATTGAGTCACCACATAATTTTTAGATTATTGCTCTCGACTAGTCACAAAAGATGATTGACAAGCATTTGAGAGTTCCTACTCTACATAAATGTTAGTTTGTTACATAGCCAGGCATTGCTGTGCTACAAGTCAGATATAAATCCAGTCCAATCATTTCAGCTGTTCATTTAAGCCATTTACCCGTGTCATGCTTGTGTGTGTGTTGTGTGTGTGTGTGTGTGTGTTTCCAGGTTGTCACATAATTGACATGAATGGAATAGAACAACAGAACACCTACTAAAGTCAAGATAAAGGACAAAGGAAGGCCAGAAGTTATTGGTCATTAGCATCTTGTATGCATACAAGGTAAGTGCTTGAATCAACAATAGAAAGTATAGAAAGATTATTGGATACTACAGGGTAGAGGGTGGAAGTTGCAAATGTAGAGGTGGGAAAGCTACTTTATGAAAGGCTGAGAAGTCTTTAGTACCCTGTAACTGACAATGTGCAGTTACAGAAGATGTGTAATTTAGGATGCTAGAGGTGCAGGGTATAAGCTTGGCAGGGTTAAATCTAGAATCATGAAAACAATTATAGGGGAATTCCAGTTAGCAAAAGAGATGCCAAGTGGCTAAATGAGGCAAGTGTCTTTGAATAATATTGGTGAGACTGTTGGAGAAACATAGCAATTAATTGTGGATCTTACTAATGTCCATTTAAAAATCTTCATTGAATCCAAAAAAAAATGTTTGAACTCCATAGTAAGCAAGATGTAGAAAGGATAAGCAGAACCTCAGAGAATCTCCATTTTATAGAGAATAATAATGCTGGCATCACAGTTGGATATAATCATGATGGTACTAGGTTTTGTGGGTTCAGACATTCCGTGTTCACTGTAATTGCTGATAATGGACACTCTTTTCTCATATCAGCCTGACCTAGTGCTGGCCCCTACTTCCTTATTATTCCCCAACTCAATCTTTCTGAAAAGTCTTCCTAGAGTCTTACATAGCAAACTCATCAAACAGATTACCAGCCCTTATCCATGTCTTTTCTTGAGTTTGTCCTCTCTGAATTATCACTCTCTGCTCTAATCAGACAAAACCAGGTACCTGACAATTAAAGATTCCCTAATGAATCAGCTATGCTCATAAAATGAGTTATTCAAACCAAACAACTAGAAGCCTTCTCAGTATTCCTCACATGTACCATCAGTTGCTAAAAATGTTGAGAGCTATCACATACCAACTTCCCCACTCTTTGCCTCATCGTGGATCCAGAACTACTGATGTAGTCAAGATGTTGGCAGAATGCACACCTTCATATTGGGAAGTGTAAATAGTAATGTATATGTTCAAAACCACTTACATCCTGAACTTTTAGCCTTCCTGTATTTCAAAATTTTAATCAATACAACTTTTACAACTTAAAAATACATTGACTAGGAAATGGCTACAAGGAGGTTTGTTTTTTAAATTTCATTTTCATTTTTCTAAAGTAAGGGTTATACATGCTTAATAAAAGATTGGTGGTAACAAAAAATAAAGAATTAGAAAGGAACCTAAAACAATTCATATATGGAATGAGGCCTGGGAGATGTCTAGAAACAAAGGAATAGATGAAGAAACACAAAGCACATACATCAAAGGCTTGTATTTACTTGGATCAAAGTTAAAAACATTTGTTCTTCAAATGACATTATTAAAAAAGGAGAAGGCAAGCTATGGCATAGGGAAAATACTTGCAATAAAGTTATCAATGAATAAATTTGTATTCATAATATATAAATCACTCATAATTCAATAATAGAAGGTTAGAAAAAATCCATAATAAAATGAAAGAAAGATTTTACATAAGAATAAATATAAATATCTATTGAGCATGTGGAAATATCATTAGAAATGAGAGTAATGCAAATTGAAAGTATTAGAGACAACAAACATTTATCTCATGTCTTTTGGGGCTGAGCAAGCAGGTATGTCTGACCAGTGTCTCTGAGCACACTGCAGCAGACAAACTGTTGCTAGGGAGTCCAGGCTCAACTGAAGTTGCCCCGTGTAGATTTTATTCCAGACTCTCTGTATGGACCTCTGAGCTGAAAGCCTCAGGTCTTCAAGGATCCTGCCAATATGGCTTCCTGGCAATTGGCATCTCCTAGGATGAGTGTTTGGGGGAAGAGCTCAGTAATTAGACAAAAGCTTCCTACCCAAAGCTACCCATATATGAAACTAGAATTGATTGCTTAAATCTAGAGTTACATCTTAAAGTAATCCACACATCATATACTGATAACACCAATATCAAATCTGGGATCAAATCACTATACCTGTCTCCCAAATGCTGGAAAGTGGGTCTAAGAGCAAATCACTGAACCGGTCACTGGCAGCCATCTCAAAGGCTGCAGATACTGATGTATTGTTGGATTTGATCCACCAGGATATTGTTTTCTTGTATAGTCAGGTTTTTGTCAGGTGTAGGATAGAACATATGGAAGTGAGTTTGGGAGTGTGGAGCATTCTCTAGTTTTCCAAAAGAGTTTGGTTATTTTTAATGTGGAATATACCTTGAATATTTTATGACTTTTACCAGAAAATTAGCATTTCCAGAAACCCTAGACTCTCTTTGATGGGGTGGATATTTATATTTTAAAAGTGAGCAAATACATGGAATTAGAGAAATTGCTCAGCAGTTAAGGTCATTTGCTGTTCTTTCTGGGACCTAAGCTTGATCCCTAAACATTAGAGTCAGGAAACTCACAACTACCTGTACCCCCAACTCCATTGGATCTGATACCCTCTTTTGGCCTCTGCCTCACCTTCATAAAAGCATAAAGACACACACACAATGAAAATAATTCATAAAATTTATTGAATATAAACTTGCTCATACTATTTTAATGTGTGTGGATTTGGGCAATTTATATCTTTCACAAACTTAATTTTATGTACATTATTAAATTTTTATAACTGTAAGAATAGTGAAAATAGCGACTTTCAGACCACTAATATGAGTCTTATCTATTTTTTCTTGATTTATCTTTTTGCCATGTTTTTCCTTTTGAGACTAGATCATAAATGTTTCCCAGACAGGCTTCAAACAGGTGGTTTTCCTGCCTCAGCATCCTGGGTGCCTGATTTATAGGCCCTTGTCACTGTGTCTTTCTCTGTGACATTTTTTTTCTTGAAGAGTCAAACTAAAATTTACCTACGTATTTAGCTGTTCAAATAGCTGTCCTTAAATTTTTTTGTTACTAACTCTTGCTTGCCCTTTTCATGTATTGATGTCTTTCTTCTTTGCTTGTACAATTTCTCAATGTGAAAGAATAGTTTTAACACCCATGATAGGTATCACCTGGGTTGGTGATATAATGCTTTCACCCCCCTCTTTGGCAATTTCTGGTGAACATTTTGGCTTTTCTAGAATTCCTATTTAATTTTGAGTGCTCTATTGTATTTTTCTGGCAGTTTCAAGATTCTCAATATCAGTAATCGTTACAAGTTGGGCTACACCATCAGGCTTGGTGAGCATTTTACAATCTACAGGTGACATTCTGTAGATTTCCCAGATTTCTTCATAATCAGTAAAACTGAAATTAAATGTGTAGAGAATTATTCAAAGAGAGGTGTAACCTTGGTAAGTTTCTTTTACTCATGTTAATTGCTCTCTTTTGGCTATCCTGTACCAACCATGGCAGGCAACTAGACATGTTGCAAGGAACACAAACATTTCCAATGGTCAGATGCGGTCTAACCTTTAGCAAGAGAGTTTCTTTAGAATTCTGTACTGGCACTAGAGTCTCAGCAGCCAGAGCTTCTTGCTTCTGCTCATCACTAACTCTTTGCCAGCCCCAGCACATTTGGGTCCATAGATGACAAATGCTATTTGAATCCAGAAGGTGAATGAAACCCAGAAGCAGGCTTTCATGCAAATTAGTTCTGCTTCTAATATCCCTGACTTTATTAAGCCTTTATGTAAGAAGTTTAGAGTAAACCCTGTCAAGACAATGGGATATTTGTGGAAAGACAATAGCCACAAGGCACTAAAATAATCACCAAAAAGAAAGAGTGACACCTCAAAGCAAACACATAATGGGGGTCTTCACTTCCAACCAAAATTAAATGCAAGAATGGTTTGTGTGCTTACCGAGATTATACAGTCTTGGCTTTTTGAGGTGACAGCAGATGGTCCGATAAGAAGTGGCAGGACTAAGTGCAGGCAAGCAGCGTCGCATCTCAGGCTCCTTTAACCATGAAATCTACGAATTTATGCTTCACAGAGCAACAAGGGAAAAGAAAAACATTAGAAGTGTTAGGGAGAAGCACAGGGTCTGGTCACACCTTGTATTTCTCAAGACAAGCATCTTATCTTTTACCTTTTGACAAAGAGTGTGTGCTTTTTTGACTTTTCTTAAAATGTCACTCATCAAAAATTTGTCACTTACACATGCTTGCACTGTTTCGTTTACTTTTAGATACTTTGTGGCTTGGCTTAGAACATTTTTATTTCTAATTTCCAAGCTCCAGATCCTTAGCCAAGTAAGCATCAGTTCTGACTTTATTTTCCAAATTCTATCATTCTTTAAATATCATTTGGATGATTTCCAGTGCCCCATGGGTTTGAATGTTTTTCTCTTTTGTTTTTAGCTGGGAATGGGGGGTAAGACATGGCCATACTCTTTTTAACCAGAAGTATGCACATGGAGTGCTGAAACATTAGTTTAAGTTGTTATCAGATAATGATGTGCCTGAAGAAAAACAAATAGAATGTATTTGGTGTATTTGTTTTAAAGAATTTAAAAACCAATTAAACATGTTGAATAATAAACAATTGTGGCCAATTCCTTTGCCTTTGTTTTCTATTTTAAAAATAATTTCTTGTTTAAAAATATTATAATGGAACTACAAAGAACTGCCTTCATCACATACCATACACCCTGATCTTAGATACATTGCAACAGTGACTGTCTTCTATCTCCTGAGGCAATACTCCCAGGCCAGGTGTATGAAAAGTAGAGAACAGTCTGTATTTCCCAAGAAAAATGAAATGACATCATATAACATAGAATCCAATACATGTTTTAAATTTATATATTTTATGAGTTCATGCATATGTGATGTACATTTATCGTACCCCCCATTATCTCGTATTCTCCTTCCCATTTTCCCACCAAACTGAAACTAACATGAAGGAGGAATAGGTAGAATCCCTTGGATGGTGCTGTGTTTTAAAAACAAGCAAAATAACCAGACATCACTGAGCAGATGAGGTGAAGTGGTCACTGTAACAACAAAGGACTCCCAGATGGTGGCCTCGTGAGCATTAGCTGTGCCAGGTGTGTAGATTCCTACAATCTTAGCACCTGGAAAGAGGAGGCAGTTTCATGAGCTCAAGAATAGTATGGGCTGCCTGGTACTAAATCAAACAAGGGAGGAAGAAGGAAGAGAAGAAGGAAGGGGAAAAGGAAAGAAGGAAGGAACAAATGAATGAATGAAAGAACAGAAGTTACTGTATTCATTCAGTTGATAACAATTGCCAGATAGACATTACCCAAAAATATAACTTGATATACTCTATAGGATGTGCGGTGTATATCCAAGTGTAAATAAGTCACTAAGCTAGTGCAAAGATATAACAATTTAAAACTTACAACTGAAAGTATGTACTAAGTGTATTCTTGCTAACACATTTTCTTATTTTGCAATGTCAGATTCAAACCAAAGTTTTTGCATGCTCTAAGTAAATGCTTTAACATCTCTGTGTAACACAGCTACATTGCTAGCTGCACATACACAACTTCTTATTTAATAGTCAAATGTTCAAGAAAGTGTCAACCTATTCCTGACATGATTATTTTAATGTTTGAGCTTGTTTTGGAATTTTTCTTTCACAATATTTTAAATCTCATAGTGTCCTACAACTCACTAAACCACTCATGCTAATGTCCCTGCCCCTGAAATAATTCCTGTGGCTCAGCCCATCAGGTGTTGGGAATATAGATATTAGTTACCGTACCTATCTTTTATTTTTCCGAGAGCTGTATTTATGGGAAGTAATATGTTTGATTTTTTATTTTACTTTAGGAATCTTGAATAATCATAAAAAATGGCTTGAACATAAAATAGAGTTTATTATGGCTTTCAAGTGTCTTTTTACTCCATGGAATTATTTTGCAATTTGAAGATGTATTTTATGATCATATTTATTCTAATATCTAATATATATGAATATTTAGTATATTGTATTTAGGTTACTTTGTTCTTATTATTATTTTGTAATTACTACCCCATTTAGCCATGAAATGCTAGAAAGTGGAAAAATGTTGACAAAACAGAGCAAGCCTGAATAACTTGTCTTGTTGTGACCTAATACAAGGACAATCTCAAGAACATAAGAGAGAATGCAGAAAGTCTGGGTGTCGATTCACAGGTTTCTTTCAAAAAAGCTTGAAATCTACAAGTTTTCATTCTTTTTCCAGTCATATGGTGCCATTTACCAGTTAGACAAGGGAAAGACTCATCCATACATTTCTATCCATCACCCACACTCCAAAGATGAAGATGAAATTCATCTATGTGAAACCTTAGGCCAGACTGCCCAGATGACTGTTCAAACACAAGATACTATGAGAACCACAAGATGTTCTGAAGCCAAAATAAATCATGACGTTTCCCTAACTGTTCAGACAATAAAAAGACCTTTATCCTATGATATTTTGCAGCAGGAATTTGGATAAATTCATTTGTGAATAACAATCAAATCTCTGGTGAAGCAATTCTGCAATCTGCAAGGATGTGCATGCATATATGCAACATACAAGGAAGTCTGTGAATCATTAAACTCCTCTTACAGTTATTTTATTATCATTTTGTTCTCACATCTATAAATTATTACAAAGGAGCATTAAACTGTTACCTTATAAGAGTCTGTTAGATTCAGGTAGCAACTGATGAGGTGAATTATTCTTTAATAAAAGTTCCTTTCCAAAGGATGTAAAAAATGTAATGACATCTTACAAGATCTTTCAATAATTTCCACTAGTCTTTTACTAAGAAATACCTTACATATAATGTTTGAGGGGAACCTGGTTACCTAAGGTAAGAAAAATACTTCACCTCTAACTGAACCCTGTTATTTTCATTGGAGCACTTTACTCGCAGATATTACCAATTAATGTTGCACAAAAATAATCTCACAATTGCTAAGCAGAAAAACACTGTTCCTTTGACTTCATGACCATTGGTCAAGAACATATTTTTTCATTGAAATAGCAAAAATAATGAATCAACTGTTGAATCTATATTCTGGTTTGGAAGAAAATTTTATTTTGAATTAATGACCTGCTACTATACTTCACTGATAATCCCATGAGTATTATAATATAGTAGGTTCAACACTCTTCTGGTAAAAATGAAGTGTGTATTTTGGCTAAATATCAATGTCTTTTTCATATGAGTGCCACCAATACTGATTGTTCTTTTTTGCCTATGTATGAGTTTTAACACAAAAGTAATAGGTGAAAACTGTAGTTTTGTTCAAATCAATTTCTATCTTTCTAGTTAATCATGATCATTTTATAATTTGAGTTATATGAGATGCAGACATGGCTCAATGTTAATTTTTTTGCATTTTTCTCTTATTCTAATATTTCCTAGTGAAAATCATAAAGTAAACATCAGTTATGTGAAAATCAGAAGTAAAACCAGCTTCTCTAGTGCATTTTAGACCAACATGGTAAATGCTATATAATTCATTCCAATGCACATTTAATTTTGTGTGCACTTGGTTGAATAAAAATGCTTATCACCTGACTGATCTACCAAGTCTAAGCAAGGAAGGGTTAACTTCTGGAAATCAAAGTATGCAATGTATACTTCCTGTGCCTATTGGAGAAGGAGTTCATGTAAACTCAATCTCCACTCAAATTTTCCTTAAAACTAAGATCGCTTTTCACAAAAGGGCTATTTATTTAAAATAATACCTATATAAAATCCACAAAAAATAATCACTATTAATAAAATGTTGTTCAAGCCAGCGACAGTAAGAAGTATTCAGTGGACATAAAAATATGTATGGGCAGATACATATTTTTGGGTGAGCTAAAGTACCCCTATGTCATAAAGCCAATATAAATGAACAAAAATTCATATGCCACTTAGGAGGTTTATAAGGTAACCAATGACCATAGCAGAAGAAAGATATGCAAACATACTTAGCCAGCAGGGGAATTCCAGTGTGAAAAAACTAGTTGTCTTCAAAGGAGCTGAAAGACCACCGTCAACACTAAATGCTGGCAGAGATGGGAGGAACTGGATGGCTGATGGGAATGTGTATGGCTATGGCAATGTCACAGGATCATTTGACAGACTAGTTTCTCTTCACAAAATAATTTGTACTCTGAAATTTAAAAAACAAAAGAAAACGCTATTAAATATGTAATTTTAAATGAATCTTATAAAATATTTGTTCTATTAAAAGCATTTAATATATAAGAAGAAATTCTGTGCTCTGTGACTTTATATGGTGTGTCTGAATATTCAATTATTCTCACTGATTGTAAAAATCAAATATCACCATTAGTATGATGGGGAATGGCATAGACTTAGCAAAAGGAGTCGAGGAATTATTTTGCTTGTGGAAATGTTTTCCTTCTCTTGATGATAGCCTGATTCAATGATTAAATTAATCGTGCTTGCTACATTCAATTCTTATTTTCCTTTTTTAATTTTAAAAACAGTCTTATTTTACGTACCAATCCTATTTCCCTCTCCCTCCTTTCCTCCCACTGCATGAGTCAATCCTCAGAAAGGATGAGTCCTCCCATGGGGGATCATCAAAGTCTGTCACATCATTTGGGGCAGGACCTAGGCTCTCCTTCCTGTATCTAGGTTGAGCAAGCAATGGACTCCAAAAGCCAGTTTATGCACTAGGGATAAATACTGGTTTCACTGCCAGTGGCCCCATTGACTGTCCAAGACCCCTAACTGACACTTCATTAAGGGGGCCTGGTTTTGTCTTACACAGGTTTCCAAGCAGTCAGTCTGGAGTCAGTGATCTCCCACTTGCTCAGGTCAGGTGTTTCTATGGAGTCTCCCAACATGGTCTTGACTCCTCTGTCTCTACAAATGGACTCAAAGAGTTTGGCTCATTGCTTAACTGTGAATCCTTGCTTCTTTCAGCTATGGGATAAAGGTTTGATGATGGCATTTAAGATATTCATCAATCTGATTATAAGAGAAGTGCATTTAAAGTACCCTCTCCACTATTGCTTAGATTCTTAGTTGGAGTCATGCTTGTTGATTCCTGAGAATTTTCCTAGTGCCAGGTTTTACGTTAATACCATAATGACTCCTTCTATCAAGGTATCTCTTTCCTTGCTCTTCTTCTCTGTCCTTCCCCCAACTCAACCTTCCCTGATCCCTCATGTTCTCCTCCCACCTTCCATTCTTCTCTCCCCTCTTTCCTACATCTCTCCCCTCCGCCATGCTCCCAATTGACTCAGGAGATCCTGTCTCTTTCCTTTCTGGTTGGGGGGTGACTGGGTCCATATATGTCTCTCTTATGGTTTTCCTTTTTTCCTAGCTTCTTTTGGGTTGTGGATGCTGCATTCATTTCTTAAAGCCAACATTATTTTCCTGTTAAGGGTTTCTATTTCTGTGAAATGACACCATGACCACGACAACTCTTATAAAGGAAAACATTTAATTGGCACTAACTTATAGTTTCAGAAATTTAATCAGTTACTTTCATGGTAAGTGACATGGCATAGCTTGAGCACAGGAGACTTCAAAGGCCATCCCCACAGTAACACACTTCCTCTAACAAGGCCACATCTACTCCAAGAACAGACCTCCTAATAGTGCCACTTCCTATGAGGTCATGGAGGCCAATTACATTCAAACCACCCCAATTACTGATTCTAATAATTAAACTGAATACATGTGTGCATTTCATATCTGAACCACACTAAAATCAAAATAGACATAAATACGAATGCTAAGATAATCTTATTAAAGGTAAATTTTCTTTTGAAAAGAGTTAACATTGAGTTATATGCTTTTAAGCTGATGTTTAAATAATGTATGGATTATCCCTATAGATGTTTCTAAATTATATGATTAGCATATGTATTATATTAGTTTTTCACAACTATATATAAGAGCAGTAAAGTTACAATGACCTGTTACCAGGTGATGGTATGATTCCATCAAACTCTGCCAGCTTATGAATTTCCTTACATTTACAAAGTGGCTGATGAAGTTCAAGTTTAAAATGAATTCTCTCTCTCATGAAATACTCTGTGATAATGTAACAACACTAAAATATAGATTACCAAGAATTATCATGAATCTCCATATCAGATAAAGGATATATACATTTTAGTGGTACTTCAAGGACTCCTTTGGAGGTAGGCTTAAAAAAAATGAAGAAGGATTTAGATAGCTGACTTAGCATTTAAGAGTTCATTCTGTTTTTCCAGAGGACCCTAATTCCTTTCCCAGCATCCAGGAAATCTAGTATCTTATCCTGGCCACTACAGACACCCACAAAAGCAGGTATGACATAGACATGTGAGTGCTTACATACACACACGCACGCACACACACACACACACACACACACACACACCACCTAAATAAAATGAATCCTTAAAAGCATAACATGCTGAATTAAGGTTTTGTTCCCTGTATAAGGAGCATATAACTTCATTCTCTCTAGTTCTGTGTAGATTTGAGGGAGAGCTTCAAACTACTGCTGTGTGAAGGTTTCCAGTTAGTTCTTATTTGCTGATGTTTCACAAATATACTAAAAAATCCACAAGCTCTTGAAATTAGCTTTGTTCTTTCCGCACATTTTATATGCATATTGTTGTTGCTGTTTGTTTTTCAAGACAGGGTTTCTCTGTGTAGTCCTGGCTGTCCTTGAACTTGATCTATAGACCAAGTGAGCCTCACACTCACAAAGATCTGCCTTCCCAAGTGCTGAGATTAAAGGTGTGCACCACAACAGCCAGCAAATGTGTACTGTTTCCCCCAAACACAGGGTTTCACTGTGGTGTACTAGCTGTTCTAGAATTTGCTTTTAGACTAGGCTGACCCCAAATTCAGGAATCCACCTGCCTCTGCCTCCTGAATGATGGGGCAGAAGCTTCCATTTTAGAGTCTAGATAGATACTTAGGAGATAATATACTTGCTGTGCAGACATATGGGTTTGAGTTTGGAACCTTATACTTATTTAAAAGCTTGTGGTTGGTGACTGGAACTACAGTGCTGGACTTACCATATATAGAATCTCAGAGTTTGATGGCCTTGAGCTAGAAGTCATGAATTGGAGAAGGATTTAGGAAGACAACAATATCTACCTTTTGCCTCTACACATGCACATGCACACACAAGCACACATATGAATATAAACAAAGCTATGTGTAGCTTACAGATCACAGACATGGCAAAATGGAAGCTGTCCTTTAATATGCTAATAGGTTTTAATACACATCAGCAAAAATATATACCACCTGAAGTTCAGACTTATTTTCCTGGAGAGTCTTTTTCATTTTAAAAATAATCTTATTTTACACATCAATCCCTCCATTCCCTCACCCTCCCATCCTCCTGTGCTCCCCACCCACTCCCCAAGGATAGTGAGGCCTTCCATGGGGGATCATCAAAGTCTGTCACATCATCAATAGGGGGAGGTCCTAGGCCCTCTTTCATGTATTTGGGCTGCAGTAGTATCCCTCCATAAGAATGGGCACCCAAAGTCCATTTGTGCACTAGGGATAAACACTGACTCCAGCTAGGAGGTCTATGGGACTGCCCTCACCTCTTAGCTGGCACCCACATTCAGAGGGCTTGGTTTGATCCAATTTTGGTTCCCCAGCTTTATGACTAGGATCCCTGTGCTCTCAATAGGTCAGGTCAACTGTTTCGGTGGGTTTCTCCAGCACAGTCTTGTCTCATTTGCTCATCCCTCCTCCTTCTCTACAAATGGATTCCAGGAATATGTCTCAGGGCTTAGCTGTGGGTGCTTGCTATCACCTAGCTTCTGTGTGCTTAGGAATGCAATATTTTGCAAAGAAAATATTTAATTTTCACTAATGTCTATAATTCCCTGCTTTCTGTCTCTGTCCATTTCCATTCTTTATCTATCCCTCACCTGAAGCAGTTGACTAGGTCTTTCTTAGAAAAGTCCTTGATACAACCTTATCTATATACGGCACTGTTTGACCACACCTCATTCTGCTTTTTTTCCATTTTGAATCTGATTAGCCTCTTGGAAATAATGGAAAGTACCAAGTCCCACCTCAGCAAATACAAAATGCACAAATTAGATCATCTGTGTTGTTCAGAAACTACCAAAGATCATAGAACACTATCCTTTCGACTGGGATGGAAATATATCCCCACTGCCACAACACTGGTAGTATGTAGTAGTGAGTTTGTCCTCAAACTAATTGTGACATTTCAAAAGCCACCAGCTGAGCAGTAGTTTTGTCATCAGATGTAGCTTTTGAGAATACAGGTACTTTTGGTCTTCTTCATAGTAGTCAGAGATATTTAGGGGGATTACTTTAAGCCTTATGTAGTTTCCCCTTTGTATTACTTCTGACTTGTTAGTTGTCACTTCTTGTCCATAGCCTTGTCAACACATATCACATTCTCTTGACACCTAGATTGCTGGAATGCTTCAAGAATGGAATGAAAAATAAAGTCTATTGAATTTCTATCTAAACATGATATTGCACCCAGTTAAAGGATATAAAGGTTCTAATTCAAATGAACTTTTTTAATATGGTAAGTTTTGTGGTGTTCCTATTCAATCCCCAAGGGTAACTTTACAATTACTACTAGACTTTTAGTTGTGTTTCAAGGAAATTAGACTGTTTGTGAGATGAAATATGAGTAAGGTTATTTGCTGCCCATTGAAATACATGTTCTGTTTTCATGACTCTCAACTTTCCCATATGGCAGATTCTTTCCACCTTGCTTCTAAAAGAAGTGGCAGATTTCACTGATGTTGTAAATTAAAACAAATATTAATTTAAATGAGTTGTAATTTAAGCACATTTCTGATCAATTGTATTTCTGTTTTGATATTCTCCTCTATTTTTTCTTTAGTTGAAAATCATCTTTTTCATTCAAAACATACTGATTATTGTTTCCCTCACCTGACTTCTCCAAGGTCCTCCCTACCTACCCTCCCATCCAAACTCACACCCTATCTGTCTCTCATTAGAAAACAAACAGGTATGATAAAATAACAAACAAATTGAAATAGGATGAAAAAAAGCCATAATGAGCTCAAATATCAAGCTACAATGGTATTACACATGATAATGCAGGAATGTGAAAATCTCTAGTGGTCCCATCACTAGAAACATAACCAAAGACAATTAATGACTTCTAGGAGTGGGAGAACTAGTCTCCCCCAGGGATGAGTCTAGGGATATTTGTGTTCTATGTGAAGATATATTGCTATGATTGGTTTAATAAAGAGTTGAAAGCATAATAACTAGGGAGGAAGAGGTTAGGAGGGACTTCCAGGACAGACAGGACTGTGGGGAGAAGAGAAGCAGAGAGAGGCAAGTGAAGCCCGAAGAAGTGGGACATATAGTATAGATGAGAGATAACCAAGCCACAAGGCAAGACATACATTTAAAACTGTGGGTTAATAAAATTCTAAAGCAATCATGGAAAAGCCTAGCTAAGGTCAAGCTTTATAATTAATAAGAAGCATCCATTTCATTATTTGTGAGCTTGTTTCCAAAGTAAAATCAGTCAACCTGAAGGTTTGAACGAAATTTAGATCTTGAGAAAGCTAAGAAAAGTTCTTCAGAAGGAACCACAAATATTCACATATTTTGCTACAAATTTCAAGTTATTTAGTTATATTTATATGTGTTTCTACTCTTGCTTAAGGTATTGTACATATCCAACTCTTTAATAAATATGTAATACAAAGTTCTCGTCCTAGAAAGATGTTGTTACACACTGTTTAGGATAATTAAGAAACGCAGGTTACTAGTTAGTCATATATAACAATCAAACTTGTAGTCAAACAGATAATTTTTAGATAGATGAGTGGCCTGCAGAATATGGAACTTAAGATGCTTTAATAACATAAGGCTTTTCATGACAGTGAGATGTATCTGCTCCTAGCAGCCGGATGGTGGACATTGACAAACATTCCATATGGAGTTAGCATTTATTGTGGCAAATTTAGTCAATGGGCATGAATCGTCCCTTGCTTCAACTACTGACAGTATGCTGACCAAATTTGTCAAGCAGTACACAAAAAACAGCAACTTCTCATATTTGTCAAGGCAAGGTATGGCAGTCCTTCAAATTCATGCTTCGCAAAATGTCTGTCAGATATTCTAGACCAGTAGGCCAAAGAAAGATGCCCCAATGTAACAGAGGAAACTAAAGTTAACTATCTGGGCAGCCAGATGTCTCTGTCATAGACATTTCTATAGTTTTGGAGGTTGCTTGCTCTACACTTCCTATTTACTGAGGTAATAGTATATCCATCTTGGATCTTTGATGAGGTTTAAGACTAGGTAGTTATAGTTACATTTTTCCTTGTTACTAAATTCAGAAAAGAAACTCACAGAAGAGGAATTAAGTTTCTATGGTTGATAGTCATAAAACTTAGTTTTCTAAGAAAATGTTTTGAGGTCAAAAGAGAGCTTTGCGTTGCTAATACAAGTTAGGTTAAGAATAAATTAAGTACAAAACTTTTGACTCACCAAGGTAGGCTAGATAACAGAATATTTTCTCTGAATTTGACAAATACAAATAGACTGGACATTGTAAATATAATTCTTACCTGATAGTTGTTATTACTATATATAGTTTTATTATGTTAGAGTTCAAACTTTCCTTTTTATTTAGACAAAGAGGGGAAATGTTGTGGGATCCTTGTATACTGTGTAAAGATTTATTGCTGTGACAGGTTTTATAAAGAGATGTATGGCCAATAGCTAAGCAGGAAGAGGTTAGGCAGGATTTCTGGGGATAGAGAGGACTCAAGAAAGAAGAGATGTGGAGACACACCAAGGAGACCCGAAAGAACTCCAACTCATGTTCAGATCAGAGGCACCCATGCTATGAGGCAAAACATAGATCTTAAAGTGCGGGTTAGCTAAATTGTAAGAGCCATTCAAGGGAAAAGCTTAAGCTAAGGCCAAGCCATCATAATGAATAAGTCTCTGTATTCTTGTTTGTAAGCTGGTGGCCTAAAGAAAATAATCCTTCTACAGAGTCCTCCAATTGTTTACCAAGTACAAATTGTCAACACTAAATCCATATATACACAAACAGCAGAAATGGACTCTGCAGGTGTATGTGTGTGTGTGTGTGTGTGTGTGTGTGTGTGCGCGTGTGTATGTGCTGTAAAAATAAAATCAAAGGAAATCAGGCTATCAATTTTGAGAGAGATGGAGCATGAGAATGGTTGGAAAGAAATGACATGAAAGTGGCTGGAGGGATGAATAGAGAGATGATATAAATATAAATATATTTCAATATAAAATGTAAAAAAACTAAGAAACATAACTAAAATAAATCTCAAGAAAAGAATGTTTAATATATTCACACACACACATATAAACATAAGCATGCACACACACTATTATGGAAATAGTGTCTTTTGGAGTCCCAGTAAACATCACTGTGTCCATAGAAAGTAGATAGAAGGAAGAAACAGATGGATCTAATCTTGTGCAGAAAGCCACAACTGCTCTGAGTTCACTGGTGTAACAAACAGCTTTGTCATATCAGTATGATATTTTGCAGTAATCCTAATCCTCAACATCTTATGTTCTTTAAATCCCTTTTGAACTATATTCCCTGAGCCTTTGAGCATAATATTGATGCTTGACTTAGGGCTGAGCACTCAACAGTGACTTGTTCTCGGAGCTCTAATGGCATATTAATCTCTACATTAACTACTGCCCACTACAAAGAGAAGATTCTGTTACAAAGTTGAGCAGCTATAACCTGTGGTTATAAACATAAAAATATAGAGTGCAGTTTTACTTCATGTATACTTATCGAAGCAATGGTAGTAGCTTTCCTGTTACAGCCTGTGGCCTCCCCACTTACAGGGTTTGACCGATACTAGGTGTGATTTCCTCTTATGGGTCCAAAATGTAAGCAGATGGAGATCATTTACCCCCATAATAATCATGCCACCATTGCAAAAGACACATACTTTGCCAGATAGCTTAGTAATATAGTTTGCAGAGTTCACAGTTGGATATGATCCTTGATGCACACTCTCCCCAATAAGCTAGTGCTACAAAAACTATCTACCAGAGAAGAAGCTTCCTGTTTAGCTCCTATAAAATTTTCTAGCTCTTGCATCTAAAGTGTAATATGTCTTTAGAAGTAGGGTGTACTCACATAGTTCTAGGTAGTCAGCCAAAGGGAATGGCATGAGCCTGTAATTTCTGAGGGGAGAGGGACTTGGGCAAATCAAATAAATATCAGCCTTAAAAATTTTGTGAAATTTTTATTTAGAGCATAACTAGGAATATCTGAAGGAAGTCAGAAATCCAATATGGAAATATTCACATGTAATTAGAGGACAGTCCATGGTTGGTTCTTAGCAATTAAAAACTAGAAACAATAACCTTTGGCAACACAAAATAGTAAGCACTGGTTTTTTCATTCTCAAGGCTTAGCATATTACAATTTAATGTTATGGCAAGATCATTTCTTTTTCTCAACCCTGGAATCAGAAAGTTCCTCATAATGAAAATGGAGAAACATTTTCAGAGTTTGCATCTTACTACTTATTTTCTTAATGTGACTACTTGGTGGGGATATTGTTTTAGTGAAAAATAATGTTTTACTCTAGAGGGTGCAGTTCTAGTCCCCAAGGATAGACTTTCTTATACATGGTAAGAATACCATGTTACCTTTCAAACATTAAAGTTTCTGAGTAGAGGAAGGTAATGAAGACAAGAATTTCTGGTTTTGTATCCAAGAACTGAATGTAATATTAATCTCTACCTTAGAGGTAAGGACACCAAAATAAATACCAGACCTGATTTTGAGACAACAGGATGCTTGTAGAGTACATGTTGCTAGTCTTTTCATCAGAGCAAATGCTTTAAAGAATAAATTGAAACCAGATTTTTTTCATTTCTTTAGTTCCAAACCAAAGAGTCTAAACATCATTCTTCAGGAAAAGAAATTAGGAAAAACAGTCTTCCCAGATAAGTAGAGAAGTAGAGTTAGATGCCACATTGACTGAAGCAAGGAATATTCCATGCCAAACAAATTAATCTTTTAAAGCATAGTAAGTAATTTGCATTTTGACATTTCACCAGAAAAAAATTTGCAAAGAGAGTTAGCTCATAGGGGGAAGGTTCTTGGGAAGACTCATATTACTGTGGCATGTAAAGGATAAAATAAGTTTTCCAGTGGTTTCTCAAAGCACAAAAATGACTTATGCTGTCAGTGGAACAGTGATTACCCCCATTAGTGGAATGTAAAAGCCCAGCTCAATTAAATTACTTATGCTACGTTTTTTTCTTTCCTTATGAATATATTTTGACATTCAAGTACATCTTCATGAACTAACAGAAACTGAAGCAGCTACAATTTATTCTGTTTCTAATTGTGGCTAAATGATGGTGCGATTCATCAATAAACAGATAGCTGTGTTTCACAGTGTATCCTAGTTTACAGAGGGATTATGACACCATGGCGTGCGAGGAATGCATCGATGGGAGGAAGGCAAATGCAGATTTGCTATTTCACAAATGCTTCATAACTTAGAGTTGGATTTAATGTTTTGGCTGAATGCTGTTATCTTAGAAGAGTTCAGTAAAATAAATTTTAAAATGTAAACTCTAAGGGAATGTAACATTTCATCTCATTTAGGAGGCTGTAATTATTAGCAGTCACATGGCATAGGGAGACAAGATGGAGAATGTGGGTGATTTTTAAGTTATTGCATATCTCCTCATACGTAATGGAGCTAATTGAATTAAAAGGTTTGATTATGAGAAGAAACACTAAATCCTTATTAGATGGTGAAAAGTAATTTTAGTGTATTTGCTTAATATATAGCTTAAATTATTATTTACTGGCTTGCATGAATATCTTGCGCGTAGCTTTGTAAATGTGACAGGCAATACAAGTAATGTTCCTACTTCTCCATGATATTGGTAACAAACCACACACACTACCAATAGAATGTTTACAGTTACGCTGTTAATTACATACATAATTAACATAGCTCTTTGAGAAATAAACATTGAACTATATTCTTTCTGCCTGTTATCATAGATAATAGTGAAGCATCAAGTTTGAATGCTTTGGTGTAAGCTACAGTCTTAATACCACTCTCATACTTGGTTTTAGGCATCTAATGAAGTTGCAGGGTCCCTTGGTCTCAATTAGGCAGAGAAAATGAAAAAAAAAAGAGCAGCCATATGTGGAATAGACCAAGTTCCTGGCGTGGTTTTACTTTGTATCAATTCACTTTCCTGAAAAATATTCCAGGCTGTGAGTTGAATCTATTCCACTAGAGCAGAGTTATTTCACTCAGGAGGATCATGAAGGTGTGCCCTAATTGCCTCCCATAAGCAATGTCTCTTAAAGACATATATACTTCTCAGCATCACCATGTGGGACCAAACTTGGAGTACACACAACTTTGGTAAGAGCACTGAAATCATGAAATTTCATATGATGGGGCGAGTCAGGTTACAAACTACTAACTGAAATAACGTATATTTTGCACCCAATAACTTGAGGATTTTCACAGAAATAATACTTTGATAAAACAGAAGAGGTCTATGCTTTATAAACAGATATTAGAATCCCAATGTGAATGAAGCCCTACTTTGCTGTACTTAAAGTTTTAGCAAATCATCAGGTTAATTTTTATCATATATATACATATACATATATATATATCTCAATGGTTTTTTGAAAAAGTAATCGTATTCTTGACATTTAAAGGGAAAGCTTGTAGTTTCTTCTCAATCAAATTTACACTTCTCCCTATTTTTCTTTTACAAGTGTGTTTGCATGACTGTGCACACACACACAACTTCGCTGTTACCCAAAGGATGATAAAATCATAAATAACTAAAACAGATTTTTGTGGCTGGTACTCATTGACATTTTCAGCAAAGTTAATATGAAAGTTGTCTTTAGAAAGAAATGGGGCCCCAGCATGTAAGCCAATATCCCACTTAGATTCTTTCAATCCATGTGAATCGCAGAATATAAACTACCAACGTATAAATACTAAAGGAACTGATCTGTAAGGCTAGGTCTCCGACATAGTGGTTATAGTAACAAGACTAAATCTTAAGTACACAAGTGTGAAAGGATAACTTTGGAAAATGTGACACAGTGGTTCGCAGATCAGAGTTTCCTAACTGCGAACAGTCACTCTAGAAGAGAAGCCTTTTAAAAATGAATTCTCCATGCTCAGTTTCTGCAAAAGAGTGCATTATGGAACTGATGAAATTTTAAAGTAATACAAAACCAATTCATGACTGAGGTTCATATTGTTTCCAGTACTACAAAAATGTTTATTCCTTAGCATGTTCTGGAAATTGCAGCAAATACTGTCTCTTGTTCAAAGCACATTAATTATAAAAGAGAACTTGAGAAGAGAACAATTTGTGCTGAATATTTTGACTTCAAAACAAAATGATCACATTTTCCACTTTGGTTTAGAAAGTTTGGCTCCAAATATGGAAAATAGTAGCAATAATAATATTCTATGATATTCTCTATTGTCTCATCTCACTGTAAGTAAATAAACAACTTAAGTGTATTGTAGCTCTGACATTTCAAGGTTCTAGGCACAATAGTTTAAAAAGTTTACCATTTAAATGTGAAAACAACATATCTATGGTTAAAAATAAAATTTTATTTTCCTTGGAACCTTCTCATCTCCTTCCAGATGCATCATTATTCATACACAACATGACTATGACGCTTGAGACACGTGAGCCAGAAAACATGGCTATGAGGGTAAGGGGATTTATCAAGCGAAAGATCTGAATGAGATTCCTGGGCACATATGTTGGAAGGATCATATACAGTACAGATAATAAACACACATTTTATCATGTGGATTTTCATACACCTCAAATTTCCTGAATACCATTTCCTTTAGTGTGCCATAAAATTGCTAAGAAATCAATTATTTGGATTTTAGAAATCAGAATAATATGAATTCTTAATGGCAGCGCAGTTTCTCAGAACTAGCACCAAATTAGAAACACAAAACCAAAAACAAAAATACAAAGGAACCTGGCTTCTCTTATTCAGTGTGAAAAATGCTCAGACTTAAATGAATGTGAACAGCTCCCTCTAAGTCATCACTGGTATTTGTGGATGAAGACACAAACACTATGCCTTATGGTTGTTTTATATTTCCTTGCTGCATTTTCCTCTCAGAAACTGATCTTAACACTGGCATTCTTCATTCATTGCTTCTCCTAATTAAGGCGCCTAAAATATACTGAATTAGATGTTACTTTCAATTACTTCATTGAGAAGAACAAAGTCTTTCATTTTTTGCTTTAATATTTCGCAGTGTGTAAAGTGAAAATAGACACGCCTTTACTAATTTGATTAAAACATATAATGGTGTGTATGATATCAGAGAATTTAGATAAAAAAGGTAAAAATCATGTACTTTAAAAGATAGCCCAACCTAAGTGGTTGATAAATACTATATAGATGCTATTACTGCTGATTAAAGATCTATTTCAAGAAATTTGTTGTCCTTTGTTCAAGTTTGCACAGTGAAACTTAAATGATAAAGAAATACACAGTGCAGCACCTCAAACCTTAAGAATGGCTTTGAATAGTTGACAGTGTCCCTATATAGGACAGCAGATTGAAGTTGAAGAGGAATGGTCCTAGTTGTCAGTGATTCTGCTGAAACCAAATGTAGGGGTTTAGCTTGCCACCATGCCAAAGGAGTAATATTCTTTAAAGCAGGGGTTCTCAGGGGCTGAATATCAGATATCTGTATATAATAATTTGCATTATGGGTCTTAACAGTAGCAAACTTACAGTTGAAAAGTAACAACAAATAATTACAGTTGTTATGCTTGTGACAACCAAACAACAGGAACTGTTTCAAAGGACTGTAGCATAAGGAAGGTTGAGAATCACTGCTTTACAACCTCAATTTCATAGATGCAGGGAAGAAAACAATCTTACCCTCATCATGAGAAGTGAAATGGTACTCGAGGTGTAATAAGGATTTTAAAAAGTATCATTTGTTTTCATTCTATTTTCTTCTCTTTTTCTCCTTTCTTGTATTCTCTTTGTTTTGTTCTCTTAAACACTTGCCATTAGGAAAGCATTCTAGAGGCTGAAGAGATGCCTCAGTTGGTGAGCTCCCTGACGTGGAGGCACAAGGAAACGGGTTTTTATTCCTACCTTAGTGTTCTGGCAAATGCCTGCAATCCTAGACTATGTAGGAGAGACAGGAGAAGCCATGGATCCAGGATCCCAGCCAGTCTACCCAATAAGCAAGCTGTAGATTTAGTACTGGTGTCTAAAAAAAAGAGAAGGTGGAAAGTAATATATAGAGATACTTTTGTGTTGTATTGTCTTCAGGCGTCAACACACATGAATTTATACATATAGATGCTCCCCCAACATATTATCATGATCATTTGTGTTAATTGAATATAACTTGGCAAAATGTGATCCTTTATGTGACAAGAATAATGAAACTGAATAAGACTGCTATAATTTAAATACACATACACACATGAGATTCGTATTCTCTGGAAAATTGTCTTCTATTTAAGTGATGCTTGACATAACAATTTGATAAATTAGGTTTCATTAAAATTAAAAGTTTTATCTCTTCAAAAGACTTCATTGGCACAAAATGAATGAAAAGAGTGATAACAGAACTCAGGGATGTAGGAATGAACCCCACAAAGCTACCCGCCCAACAGGGCGGGGTCAAGGAAGAGATAAAAGGTAGTGAAAGGAAAAGGGGCCTCTCTCTTTTTCTCCTGGAAGCCAGCCACGCTTCTAACTCCTGGTATGTGCGACTCTCTCTCTCCCTGATAAATAAATATATTGTTTTTCCCTATATAGCCTCGATTATCGCTTATACAGGGAAAATAAACTTTTATTTTACAGTTCAGTATGATTCAAAGGAACACACCTGTTTTTAGCAATATGCTAAGATTTTTCTATTGCTTTAACAAACATATAATAATATACTTACAAAAAATTACCCAGTTCGTTACTATCAAGGCCTCTGCTCTCCAAGAGAATTCTCACAAATAACCTGTCATTTTCACTCATTAGTGAAGTAGGTATGTATCACTGACATAAAATATTTAGAGGTATTTTTACTTATTCTTTGAAACTTTCATACACATATATAATGCATTTTGATTGTGTTTAGCCTCCTCGCTCCAAATTTGACTGGATTCCCTCCTAACAGGGGCCACAAACCTTAAGGAAATTGCCTGCCCACCCCCAATACCCATCATCTATCAACAGCTTCACAGAAGGGCATGAGGGTTTGTTTGGGTCTCCCTCTTCCCATGCATACTTTTGGTGTCTTGATCTCATCCAGGCCTTGGGCAAGTTACCAGAGCTGCTGTGAGTACATTAGTGCATCATCCCTATGACATTCAGAAAACACTTTCACCTCCAGCTCTTGCACTCTCATCCATGAGTTTTATTGAGCATTGGGAGGGACAGACTGTTGCACGATATTTAATCACACTATATGCCCCGTGATTGTATTATTTACTGGCAAAGAACTGTTTCTAGTTGAAGTGTGTCTCAGCCTTCATATACATCTTTAACACAAGAGCTATCTTCTTGAACACTGTAAACAGGATTAAATAAAGCCAACCATAGGTCAGCAGACAGAGCAAGCAACCAGTTGACAGGAAGTGAAGACAGGATTATAAACCCACAGAAACAGCTAACCTGAACAAGGAGGAGCTCATGGACTCCAGACTGATGACTGACAGGCCAGCATGAGACTGATCCAGAAGCCCTGAACGTGGGTGTCAGTGAGGAGGCCTCGCAATCTTTGGGGCCTCATGCAGTAGATCAGTATTTATCCCTGACATCCAAATGGACTTTGGGAGCCCATTCCACATGGAGGGATGTTCTCTCAGCTTGGACACATGGGGCAGAGCCTAGGTCCTGCCCCAGATGATATGACAGACTTTGGACATCCCCCATGAAGGATCTCACCATCCCACGAGAATTGAGTGGGAGTTGGATGTGGGGTTGGGGGGGATTGGCCGTGGTGGGGGGAGGAGGGGAGGGAGAAGGAGCTGGGGTTGACATGTAAAGCAAGATTTTTTCTAATTTAAATAAATAAATATAAAATAAGAAAAAATAGCATAGTAAGGGAGAGTCAGCGGGTCTGATAGAGAGATGCATGGGGAGTAGAAGGGGGGGGGGGACACCGAGAGAGACTTGTTGGAGAAGATAAGAGGAGAAGGCTTCTGGGAAGTCTGCAGAGGCAGAAGGGCAGCTGGGTGCTTTCTCTGCCTCTTTGAGCTCACAGGCTTTATCTCTGGTATCTGGCTCCTGAGTCTTCATTGTTAAAACTCAAATGCCTGAGATTTTGTTACAAATGACAAGGCACTGTGATACTGGTCTTCACATTTGTTGCTGAGCAAGTCACGAGAACTTACTCTCATCACTTTACACAGTTGTGGGCTTGTGCATTAACCACCAAACTCTGATCAAAGAAACTTCTCTGATGGTGACCAAGAGTTGCACCAAGCTCTGAATACAGACATGAATATTTATAGGGCAGTCTAATATTACCCCAGTTAGAAAAGTAAGCCTATTCCTCCCTAGAGTCTATGGCCTTATATGCCCTGGATTCTTGGCAAAGTATAGAGTAACAGGTTTGTGTTTTCTCCTATGCAGTAGACATTAACTCCAATAAATAATCAATTTGTAACTCCAATAAAATTGATACCACTAATGCATCCATGAGCAATTATTATTTGCTAGGCTAGTTATTATTGTATCCTAAAGGTTTCATGGATGGTTAAGGTTGTTGATGACTTTTATCCTCTATCAGTCTACAGAACACCTTCTGGCACTATGAGAGCCAGTCAGCAAGAAGGAAGGATCCATGCCAGCACTACTTGGATCTCTCCATGTACCATGACTGAGTTTCTTGGTATTTTCGGCAGACAGACTTATTGTCAAATCTTCTGTGGTAATAAGATCAAAGACAATAACACATATTACTTTGGGGGACTCTGGGACTGCCCCCCCACAACCAACCACTTAAAAAAGTTTATGACACACCTGTTACTGGACTTTTGGCTTGACAATCTGTGACTTCAGAGAGCAACATTACCACCCAACACTAACTCCATTTCAACGCTATTTCAAGAAGGCAAGGTATTCTCATATGTTTAATATTACACAATCGTAATTTGTTTTCTTAATCAATTTCAATATTCTCTTTGTTTATGGTACTCACTATTACATTCATTTGATTCATGTACATTCATAAAAAATATTTTTAAAACTTACTTTTACTATGCTTGGCAGTGGTGTCACACGCCTTTAATCCCAGCACTCGGGAGGCAGAGATAGGTGAATCTCTGTGAGTTTGAGACCAGCCTACTTTACAAGAGCTAGTTCCAGGACAGCTTCCAAAGCCACAGAGAAACCCTGCCTCAAGGAAAAATATTTTTACTGTTGTATAGGACCCAAAAGTCTAAATATATGAATTAGGTAATTAAAGGAGTAAACTAAACTCAAAGGCTTCACTTCTAATAATTTAGAAATAAAGGGACCAGACCCTCAATCAGTCCCCTGCTTTAGCAGCCATGACAGGCTACAGAAAAGACATGTAGGCCTCTGACACAAGGAAAGTCCAGATCTTCTGTCCTCCTGGAGTCTAGGGCCAAAACTGAACATAAAGAAACTCTAGCCCCCCCCACACCCCAGTTTCCTAGATGTGTGGTTCCTGGGAAGTGTTTGGCCACAAAAGAAACTTCAGGGGGGACCGAAAACTCCCCAGTGGTCTCCAGGATATAGTTCTGGAAACTACTGATATCTATGTACAACAGGCCACCTGAAAGTAACAAGACAATGCCACAGAAACCACTGAATGTTTCCTCTCAGTGCTGACCAGTGAAAATAATTGGTACACAGGTATTTCATGCCAAAATATGATTTTGAGAAATGCCCCAATTCTACCCAAATCAATCAATCAGAAACCAACCCATACCTACTGATATAATCCTGTAACTTTTGTCTTTAAATCCTAACAGTAGACAGGGAACTTCACTCCCTCTGGGGGCTGCTGCAACAGCTAGCCAGACGGGGTCGCTGTCATAGCTGGATGAACAATCATTAAACCTTACTTTTGCAGTTTAGTGGGTCTGTCTTCCTGGTGGTCTCTAGGGACTTTGCAACTTGGGCACAACAGTATATGGATGGATTCTTTGTCTGGCTTTTCTTTTATATATACAAGCTTCTCTGACCACAAATGTACATTGACTGTAAGAAGAGAGTGGCTTTACAATGACTGTGTCGTAGTTAGGGTTTCTATTGCTGCAACAAAACATCATGAGTGAAAAGCAAGTTGGTTAAGGAGAAGGCTTCTTAGACTTACACTGCAGCGTTGCTGTTCATTACTAAAGGAAGTCAGGACAGGAACACAAACAGGGCAGGATCCCAGAGGTGGGAGCAGACGCAGAGACCATGCAGAGGTGCTGCTTACTGTCCTGCTTCCCATGGCTTGCTCAGCCTGCTTTCTTAGAGAATCAGGACCAGCAGTCCAGTGATGGTGCCACCCACCATAAGCTGGGCCATATCTCATTGATCACTAATTAAGAAAATGTCTTACAGCTGGATCTCAAGGAGGCATTTCCTCAGCCTAAGAAGTTCCTTCATCAGATGACTCTATCTTGTGACAGATTGACACAAAAAAAAACATCCAGTAGACAAATATATAAATGTTTAAAATTTTTTGCTTGAAAACTTGTTTTTTATCTGTTTTTTATTTTAAATTTAGATTAGAAACAAAGTTGCTACACATGTCAATCCCAGCTCCCTCTTCCTCCCTCCTCCCATGCCCTCCCACCAAATCCCCAGCCCTCCCCCATCCACACTCTGTTCCCCAGGGGGGGTGATGACCTTCATGGGGGATCTCCAGAGTCTGTCATTTCATTCAGGGCAGGGCCTAGACTCTCCCCCAGGAGTCCAAGCTGAGAAAGCATCCGTTATTGTGGGATGGGCACCCAAAGTCCATTTGTATGCCAGGGATATATACTGATTTACTACCAAGGCACCATAGGTTGCCTTGGCCTCCTCACTGACACACACATTTATGGGGGTCTGGATCAGTCCTATGCTGGATTCCCAGCCATCAGTCTGGGGTTCAAGAGCTTCCCCCGATTCAGGTCAACTGTTTCTATGGGTTAAACAAGTCCAGTCTTGACCCCTTTGCTCATCAGTCCTCCCTCTCTGTTACTGGGTTCCAGGAGTTCAACTCAGTGTTTAGCTGTGGGTTTCTGCCTCTGCTTCCATCAGTCATTGGTTGAAGTTTCTGTTTCCCAGAGTCTCTGTAAGTAGGAATGTAGGCTGGAACTCCCCTGATCCATGTCTAAAACCCATATATGAGTGAGTACATAACATGTTTGTCTTTTTGTGTCTGGGTTGCCTCACTCAGGATGGTTTCTTCTAGTGCCATCCATTTGCCTGCAAATTTCAAGATTCTATTGTTTTTTTTTCCATTGAGTAGTACTCCATTGTGAAAAAATACCAAAATTTCTCTATCCACTCTTCAGTTGAGGTGTGTCTAGGTTGCTTCTAGGTTCTGGCTATTAAAAATAATGCTGCTATGAATACAGTGGGACAGAAGTCCTTGTTGAGTGAATGGGCATCTTTTGGGTGTATGCCTAAGAGTGGAATTTCTGGGTCTTTTGGTAGACTGATTCCCATTTTCCTGAGGAATCTCCATACTGATTACTCCCACCGCAGTGGAGGAGTGTTCCCCTTGATCCACAACCTCTTCAGTATAAACTGTCATTGGTGTTTTTGATTTTAGCCATTCTGATGGGAGTAAGATGGTATCTCAGAGTTGTTTTGATTTGCATTACCCTGATGGCTAAGGATGTTGAGCACTTTCTTAAGTACCTCTCAGCCATTTTAGACTCCTCTATTGAGAATACTTTGTTTAGTTCTGTAGCCCACTTTTTAATAGAATCCTTTAGTGTTTTGGAGACTTGCTACTTGAGTTCTTTGTAAATTTTGGAAATCATCACTCTGTCAGATGTGGGGTTAGTGAATATCTTTTCCCATTCTATGGGCTGCCTTTTTTGTCTTGTTGACTGTGTCCTTTGCCTTACAGAAGCTTCTCAGTTTCAGGAGGTCCCATGTAGTAATTGTTGACTTTAGTGTCTGTGCTACTGGTGTTATGTCCAGGAAGCTGTCTCTTGTACCAATTCATTCAAGGGTACCTCCCACTTTCTCTTCTAAGAGGGTCAGTGTGGCTGGATTAATGTTGAGGTCTTTGATCCATTTGGACAAAACCTTATTTTCTAAAGTTGATTTTTAAATCAATTCACATACAAACTTAAAACTTTCAGAATTCCTAACCCCTTATATCCTGAATAGTATTTACTGTTTTAAAATTTAAAATTTAACAATAAAGTAACAGAAAATAGTAGAATTTTGAAAAGTTCTTTCATACTTACTTATTTTAATTAATTAATTAGCTAATTAATTAATTAAATTCACAAATTCCCCTCCCTCCTCTCCTCCTATTCCCTCTCCTTACATGTCTTCTGCCCCCCACCTACTTCTACTCTGTTTCTATTCAGAAAGGGCAGGCCTCCCATGGATATCAACAGAACATGGCATATCAGCTTACAGTAAGAATATACCTCCCCTCATATTTAGGCTGGGAAAGACAATCCTATATGATGAATAAGTTCCCAAGGGCAGCCAAAAAATTAAGGACATCCTCTGCTCTAATTGTTAGACGTCTCACAAATAGACCAAACAACACAAATGTCACATATATGCAGAGGGTTTAGGTCTGTCTCATGAAGGCTCCCTGGTCGTTGGTTCTGACTTTGAGAATTCCTTTGATCCAGGCTAGTTGTTTTTGTGGGTTTTCTTGTGATGTTCTTGACTCCTTTGGCTCCTACAATTCTTCCTCATTCTCTTCATCAGGGTTCTTCTAGTTCAGCCTAATGTTTGGCTGTGGGTCTCTGTATCTGTTTCCATTAGTTACTGGATGAAGGGTCTCTGATGACAATCAGAGTAGTCAAAAATCTGATCACAGGAGGTAGCTGGTTCAGGCTATATATCCACTATTGCTAGGAGTCTTCAATGGGGTTATCCATGTAGATAACCAAAAGCTCCAACTTTCTACTTATCTCTTTCAGTACCCTCCCCCTCCACTCATCCCTCCAACCCAATCCATTAAGTTCCCATCCTCGTCTGCCCCTTGTTCACCTGGAAGATCTCTCCTATTTCTCATTCCAAAGACATTCATACATCGCCCCTCCTCAAGCCCTCCTTGTTACCTATGCTCTCTGGGTCTGTGAATTGTAGCACAATTGCCATTTACTTTACAGTTAATATCCACTTGGAAATGAGTATATAGCATATTTGTTCTTGTAGGTCAGGGCTACCTCACTCAGGATGTCTTTTTCTAGTTCCATCCAATTGCCTTCAAATTTCATGATGTCATTTTTTACAGCCGAGTAATACTCCTCTATATAAATGTACCACATTTTCTTTGTACATTCTTCAGTTGAGGGGCATATAGTTTGTTTCTAAGTTCTGATTATTACAAATAAAGCTGCTATGAAAATACAGGAGCAAGTGTACTTGTGGTATGATCAAGTATCCTTTGGGAATATGCCCAAGAGTGGTATCACTGGATCTTGAGATAGATTGACTCCCAATTTTCTCAAAAATCACTATATTGATTTCCAATGTGGCTATATAAATCTGAACTCCCACCAGCATTGGAGAAGTACTCCCTTTGCTCCATGTATTTTCCTGCATATGTTGTCATTTGTGTTTTTGACCATAGCCATTCCTACAGGTATAATATGGAGTCTCAGAGTCATTTTTATTTGCATTTCCCTGATGACTATGTATGTTGAACAAAATAAACCAGGATAGCCAAACAATCTTTTACGATAAAAGAACTGCTGGCAGTATCACCATTCCTGATCTCAAGCTCTTCTGCAGAGCTATATTAATAGAAACCACATGATATTGATGTAAAAACAGACAGGTGGATCAATAGAATTGATTCAAAGTCCCTGATGTAAATCCACACAACTGTAGACAGTTGAATTTTGACAAAGAAGCCTAAATTATACAGTGGAGGAAAGAAAACTTTATCAAGAAATAGTTCTGGTGTAATTGAATGTTAGCACGTTGAAGAATGCAAACAGATCCATATCTATCACCCTGCACAAAACTCTAGTACAAATGGATTGAAGACCTCAATGCAAACCTAGTTACACTGAACCTCATGGAAGGGAAATTGGGGAATAGAGTTGAATGCATTGTCACAGGAGACAACTTCCTGAATAGAACACCAGCAGCACAGACATTTAATAATTGGGACCTCATAAAACTTGAATTTCCTGTAAGGCAAAGGATACTGTCAATAGGCCAAAACAGCATCCTGTAGAATAGGAAAAAAATCTTCACCAGCCACACACCAGACAGAGGAATGATCTCTAAAATACTTAAGGAACTCATGAAACTGGACATCAAAAAATTCTATTAAAAATGAGGTACAGGGGACTGGAGAGATGGCTCAATGGTTAAGAACACTAGCTGGTCTTCCAGAGGTCCTGAATTCAATTCCCAGCAACCACACGATGGCTCAAAACTATCTGTAATGATATATGGTGCACTCTTCTGACCTGCAGGGATACATGAAAACAGTACACTGTATACATAATAAATAATAAAGCAAATCTTATAAAAATTAGATACAGACCTATTTACTAATTTTAAGCTGAAGCTGCTCAAGTGAAATTGTTCTTGGAATCAGGAAGACAGTGTATAAATGCATTTGAAGCTTTCGTGTGTGTGTGTGTGTGTGTGTGTGTGTGTGTAATTTGCGATGGAGCTTCACTGTGTTACATTGTATTGTCTGAAGCTCACTACCCAAATTAGTCTGGTTTCAAACTTGTGGAGAGATCTTCCTGCTTCTGCCTCCCTATTCCTGGGTTATCTCTGTCCCCACAGCTGAATTAACTTCCTCAAAAGGGATATCTTCCAAATGAGTTTTCAATTTTAGATTCTTAAAGGCCTCAGCAATTCCTGAAATCCCTCAGCTCCCCTTCCTATGAGTCACTGTGAATCCTGTGTCTTCTTCCTCACATACAGCTCCCCAGAGACACTGCAGTCCCTCTCTCCCACTTGTGTATTCTGAAACTTTCATCATGCTGATACTCCTTTCCGGGGAAGTCTGTAAAAAATCCAAATTCTTTTGCTTGTCTGCTCTGTGTTCTCATTTTCACTGTAAATCTGGCTAAAAGCAGCTAGTGATAACCATGATAGTGAATGTTTTGCTTTGACAATGTTGAAAGGGACATCTACTCTTTCCAAAGTTATTTATCATAACAACAAAACTTGTGGGTAGCATTCAACAAAAATGAGAGATAAAAAGTGTGTGGATTGTGTGTAAATGTAAAAATTTAAAACATAGGTAATGAACTGCCAGAATTTGCCTGTAAACTTTTCTTTTGGTAATATCGTCCCAATGAACCTATATAATATTGGCTAAAATTATCGACTGAGTTCAGTAAGTTAACAGAATAGATTAAATAAAACCTTAAAAAACAATTTATTGTGTATGTTAGAAAGAAAGAATTAGACAATGAAATTAATCTTTAATAACATTCAAAATTATTCAGATCTGTAACAGATACACAAACTTAGTAACCATGCATAGCATATCCACACTGAAAGCTTCATGCACAAAAAATCACCTATATAATGAAGATAAAAATGAGGCCATAGTTTGGATAATTCAGCACAACAAAGATGTAAACTCTCCTTAGTCTAAAATAAAGGTTAATTGTCATTCTAATCAAAATTTGTGAAGAATTTTTGAAAATATAGATAAGTATCTTGGTTTTTGTTTTGTTTTGATTTGATTTTTTGTTTTTGCAATAGTATTTATGGAAAGGCAATGCACTAAGATAACTGAAATAATTTCAGTAAACAGGAAAAAATGTAGAAGAATCAATCACCCTAATTTCAAGACTTATTATATAACATGCCAATTAAGACAATTTATAGTGGCAAGAAATAGAAATAGACATGCAGTTCATTGAAACATGCATAGGAAGGACTTCACCCGTAAATCTACATGATTATAACTCACATTAATTTTACAGAACTCAAAAAGTGATTCATTGAAGTACAGATAGCATTTCAACAAATGATTAGGAAGCAATTTGACTGGTATCAAAAATACCTAAATAACTTCCAAACACAACAGAAATAACAAGCCCAAAACATCACAGTTGGTGAGTGAGTAAAAAGCATAGAGAAGTTTTTATCTTAGGAGAAGAAAAAAAGTCACCTTCGCTCCAAGTTGTTCACTCCATTAGTCTCTCAGTTCACTGAGAATGGTCATCCAAATTGCTCAAAGTGCCTTTGTTATTGGGTGTGCCAGGTCAAATCTATTCCCTTCCAGAGACACCTTCATATACAGCCTTTTAGACATCCTGTATCCCAGTCAAGATGACAAAAGTCATTTCTTAAACACCACACACACACACACACACACCCAAAACACACACCCTTATACATGCACTTATGCACATACACACACACCTATATCTTTCCAGAAGCTAATAAACATGACAAGTGCAATACACATGAAGGGATAAACAAATTGGGCTGTGCCTATGTGTTGAGGCTCTCCTTAGAAATGAAAAGCCGGTGTCTGTTGACAGAAGAAAATGAGTGCTTCAGAATTTAGGCTGAGTAAAGTGTATCTGACCAAGCGAGGTCATGTGATATCATGATTCTATTCATAGGAAACTGAAATGATAACACATTCAGAGAGACTGCAAGTTGGTGGCTGCTGCAACCACAGACGAGATGGATGTGGCTATAGAGTACACTACAAAGGACCTATGGTAGACTGGAGACTAGGCAAGATTTCTTCACCTAAGCGTAGTAACATTTTCTGACTTGCATATATCCATGTCTGTACATCAAATTGTTCACTGAGACGAGGTATACTTAATACTAGTAAATAGTCTATACAAAGTGATTTTAACACCGTATGTGACTGTGTATCATGGTTTATGATCCAAATTCTCTAAACTCAGAGATAAAAGATTTTTGCTCTTTGAATCCCAGACCCTTCCTACATATGGTCACATTTCCTGCCCCAGGATGACTAATTGGGAACACTGAACTTGTTTCAAGGAAAACCCTACCCTCTCATAGATCTGGGTCTTTCTCCCTCAAGGTAATAAAGCACGTACACAAGCAGACACCAAGTCATCTGAGTCTTGATGTTTTGAATATTTCATCTTAAAGTGGATTTTGCGAAGCTCAGTTATTGCAGTGTTTGTAAGTATCATGCTGCTACTAAGTCCTATCTACATCTCACCCATAATATTACCCAACATTTGGCTAAATTGAAAACAATTTCCTTACTGTGTCAGTGTATTCCAAAGGTTACCAATTAGGTGTTCCCCAATGAAGCATTTTTTTGTGCAGAATTGTTTCCAAGTATTTGTTCCCAGTGGGCTCCCATATCAAATCAACTTGATTTGCATATTGTGCGTGCAATAGAAGATGGGGCAGATGTCGTTTCTTTCATACATCTTTAACAGGTAAAATGCAGTCAGTTGACTCATCTTTGGCATTTTCTGTCTTCCAGCTTAGAACTCTGAATCTTCTGTTCCTCATGTATTTTAATGGTAACCTGCTGTGGCATATACAAATTGCCTTGACTGTGGAGGTGTGACCACCAAAAAACTCTGAATGATTCTGTGTGTTATGTAATTAAATATTTACGTGTGTTCCTTTTCTCCCACATCCTTTGAATGAAAATATTTTGGGCCTTGGTTGCTTTCAGTCACTGTCTGCTATATGTGATTAAAATAATTAATAATGGGATGGAGACATGACTACGTGGTTCAGAGGACTTGTGCCTCTTGCAGAGGGACTCACACAAGGTTCCCAGAAGCCATATCATGACTCACAACCGTGTCCAACTTAAGTTAGTGTGTATTCATAATGCCCTTGTCTAACTTCTTCAGGTACTGAGTATACATAGGATATACACACACACATGCAAGCAAACACCCATACACATATGATAACAATAAATAAATCTTAAACATTATCTTGAATATATGCACATGTACAACACACACACACACACACACACACACACACATAGAGGCATGCACAGCAATGCAGACAATATCTTTATTGGGTCATAGCCAGACCTACTCTATATATTTAGTGCTGAGATCGTGGATAGAAGATAGGGAGAAGAAGCAGGTAAACTCAAAAGACTGTGGGTTTTAAGTCAGAGACATGACTTTTTACATGATAAGCTACATGAATTAGATCAAATAATGTCTCATATCCAAGTCTCAATTTAGTATAAAGAAAATGAGAAGAAGCATCTCACCCTGAAAGTGAAAATTATTAATCCATGGCAAGATTTAGAAGTGGTTGGTAAATGATGTACATGGTGTAATTGGTTTATTTTTCTTGTTATTACTGCCGGTGTTGTTCATTTACTGGGCAATCTGATGGTCTGTGTTCAAACTGATTAATTGTGTGACTTAGAGAAACTCAGATATGCTCATTAATTTCTGGTCCTATTGCCTATATTATAGAGATACTAATATGATTATTACATAGTAATTAGGTAGTGAAGGCAGAACATTTAGCAGTGTCTGTGTGGCTCTTTAAATAAGAAATATGCCCCACAGCCTCAGGCATCTGAACACTTGGTTCCCAGTTAATGGCGCTGTTTAGGGAGGCTGAGGAGTTGTGAGCTTGGGGGAGGAAGTAGGCCACCAAGGAAGGTCCTTGAGAGTAAAAATCTTTTAACCACTCCAAGGTCACTGTCTGTGCCGTCTCTGCCGTGTGCATTCAGTTAACGGGGTGAACACTCAGCTCCCTGATCCTGCCACTGTTCCTTCTGTCTGAGTCCATGCTATTCCCATCATTGTGGACTCATTCCAATCCTCTGTAATCTGAAACCAAAATATACTCTCACGTTCTTAAGTCGCTTTTGCTCATAGAGTTTTTCATAGCAACAGAAAAGTAATAGAGTCTCTTTATATGGCATAAATGTTAGCTACCAATTTAACTATTAATAGTTTTAATTTTAAATGTATATGTACCTGTATATGTGTAATGTGTATGTATGTAAAGCCAGGCACATATGTGTGGAGGTCAGAGGACTACTTTAAGAAGTGGTCATCCACTCTACCATGGGTTCAGCGAATGGAGTTCAGGTGTCATTTTTGTGCAGCAAGTGATTTTTTTTTCCTATTGAGTTATCTCCCTGACCCAAACTGTAATTGTATAATTCAATTTGTGCAGTCTTTTGTTTGTTTTTCAAGACAGGGTTTCTCTGTGGCTCTGGATTTCGAGGCTGTCGTGGAACTCGCAATTGTAGACCATGCTGCACTTGAACTCACAGAGATCCACCTGCCTCTGCCTGGGAGTGCTGAGATTAAAAGTGCTAGCCACCACAGCCCAGTGTAAATTTGTAAAGTCTTTTCAGTCCTCTTTACATACCAAAGACACCGAAACTTAATTAAGCTTTCTGTTTATTGTGGGTGTAAAGTGATTATATTGTTATCCTAACTGATTTTTTTAAGGTTAAACTTAAGCAAAATTCGTAATTACATTAGGATCCTATTTTGTATACTGTAGCCAAGAATCCACTGAGTCAGAAATACCTTAAGTGCTCATTTAAATGAAGATCTTTGGGCACACTGTAGCTTGATTAAATTAGAATATTCATGGTGTGGTACAGGAACCTACTCTCTCTCCCTCCCTCTCTCCATATATAGAGGGAGGGAGATAGAGAGATACATATATGAATGTATGTATATACATATATAGGATAGACATACATACATATATGTTTATATCTGCAGAGAGAGAGAGAGAGAGAGAGAGAGAGAGAGAGAGAGAGAGAGAGAGAGAGAGAGATTTACTATGTAGCCACATTTAGCCTAGAACTCACTATATAAACCACACTGGGCTAGAACTCACAAGCAGTCACCTACCTTCCCCCACCTCCCAGTGCTAGAGGAAAAATGTAAAGAAAGCAACAAATTCAAGGGGAAAACTGATATAGTGTAGTTAAATAGGAATAACTCCTGAGAAAAATACTTTACATGTAGGGCCATATTCTTTGAAATGTCTCTTTGCTTTCTTCCAAATGTGTCAAGTCAAGGGGACAAGGGAGACATGTTAGCATCTTAACTAAAGCCCATATGGAGAGAACAGGCAAATTGTTGTGATCTCAAAGAAATCCATTTTCCAGTGCCCACTCTAAATCATCTGTTCCTGGAGATGTTGGTGTTCAGGAGGTAAAACTGTGATCCTAAGCTATAAACTTTTCCCACTGGTGTGGTGATACATTGTTTATGATCTAATAAAACAAGCTGAAGATCAGAGAAATCAAACAGGCCAAGCCACCAGAGAGCTCTTACCTCTACCTCAGACCCAAATGGGTGATCCTGTCTCCATAAATCCTCAGAGTGCAATGTTGACTATACTGCCCTCCACCAAACCTCACACTGCAACCCACTGAGTTACTTCTCTCCTGCCAAACATATCACTCCTGTCTCTACCTCCATAGTGCTGGGATTAAAAGTGTGTGATCCCAAGTGTTGAGATCACATTTGTATGAGCTGTTTCTCTTTTATACTGGATCAATTTCATTTAGCTCAGTGTGGCCTTGAACTAACAGAGAACAGTCTATCTCTGTCTCTGTCTCTGTCTGGGATTAAAGGTGTGTACCATCACTGCATGGCTCATGGACTGTGGCTAGCTTTGAATTTTGATATCCAGTTGCACAGAACCTCAACAGTAACTTCCCTACTAATGAAGTCACTAAGCCTGAAGATTCATCCATGCCCATTGGCCATTTCTGCTCACACAGAAACCTATCTCACTACTGGAGGGCAACTGAGCTGTGTGTCGTGCAAGCATGTGGGCCAAGTCCTCCAAATAGCTATTAAAATGAACAGAGATCGCTCCATTCATGACTCTTCCTGGTGGTCCATGTTGAGGTAGTAAATTATGCTTTAAATTCTTTGGTTTTAGATATGTAAAAAGTTCCTTTTTAAGCCTAAAAAGTAAGAGTTCTTCCCACTTTTTGCCTCTGCACATGGGTAGGTATTGATTGACAGGAAAATAAGGGAATTGGGAATGTTGAGCAAGTCAGTGTGCCCTTCATAGCTTCTTGTTGGAAGGACAGGCACATCTCAACCAATAAACTTCAAAATCATGGCAGCATGAAGAAAAAGCCAAACATGGATTTACTATTTGCTTGGGTAAGGAGTACAGTTTATATTAACTTTAATACATTTTCAAAAATAGTAGATTAACTATTTTTTGGTGTGGAGAGTGGAGAGCTTTGAAAACTATCAATTAATTTTTTATATTCTAAACAAATTAATTTCTAATATTTAATGAGGTTTATTAACTCTAGGTTCTACCAGTTATTAACTGTATTTTACTTTGGGACAGGGTAATAATTTACCAGTATTTGAGTTTCATCAGCTTTAATGTGCAAATTATAACAATATCTAACTTCAATATGGTTGCATGAAAATATTTCAAGGGTGTTAAGTGATTCTGTAAATATCTGCTAGAGGCTAGCAAGATGGCTTAGTGACTGGTAAAACTGCTAGGTAGAATGACCTGAGTTCTGTTCACATAACCCAATGGTGGAACGATACAATTATTCCCACAACCTGTCCTCTGGTCACAACACGTTAAGGGTGCCATGTACACTTTCATACAAATGCACAAATTTTTTAAAGATGTACCAAAGAATGATTGTCATAGAATAACTCCTGAACAATATTGGCAGTTATAACGACAGGGAATCATATACAGTATCAAAAATGTGCCTGTAGGATCACTATATTAGTACCTCCAATGGGAGTCAGTCACATGGTCAACAGTGTGTGCTCCCAAATCAGCCTGTGGTGAAGGAAGTGATGGAAAAAATCTGCCAAAGAAAAGGAATTCTATTATTGCTCTCTGAGGTATCAGCAAAGAGACGAGCACATAAAAAAATGGCAGGGGTCAGAAGGTTTAATTCAGAAAGTTTATGTGTCATAGTCTGATCAAGATCTCGTAAAACTGGACCAGTTAGATGGCACCACAGGTAAAAGCACTTGCCACCAAGCCTACTGACCTGATGCGACCGGTGAAACCCAAATTGCTAACCTCACAGGCTCTCATATACACACATGCAGGCACACAATATTAACAATGTAAAAATAAACATGGGATAAGAATTAGCGAGCTTGTGGAATCACACTAGGAAGTTCGAAGAAATGGTTATTACTCACATGTTAATCTAAACGTGCTTGGCAAATCACCTGCGAACGGACTTACTGAGTACATTGCATGGGACTGCCCATGTTAGAAAAAAGACTGCTTCTCAAAAGTCAAATGTTAGGTAGACATCTAGGAGAAAAAACAAAACAAAACAAAAACTGGACTTTGATGGTGTACGTCTTTAATCCCAGCACTCGGGAGGCAGAGGCAGGCAGATCTCTGTGAGTTCGAGGCCAGCCTGGACTACACAGCGAGTTCCAGGACAGCCTCCAAAGCCACAGAGAAACCCTGTCTCAAGGAACAAAAAACAAACAAACAAAACAAACAAACAAAAAACCAACAAAGCAAAGCACTGAAAGATGGTTTATCAGGGAAAATAATGACTGTCTTTTGCTGTTCAGTCCTAACGGGTCATGCACACTGTGTTTCCTGAAAATAAACTTGTCTCATTTATTCCTTATTTAGTAAATAAAATAATTTTCCTGTTTGGCAGTCAGCAAACCAGACATTATCAGTAACCACTGAAGTGGGGTCAGTTTTCAAATTAATAATCAGGAAAAGCTTGTTGAAATAAGGTCTGGAGAGATGGCTCGACAGTTAAGAGTACTTGCAGCTCCAACCGAGGACCATATCAGACCACGTCCAACCACCTCCTGCTCCAGAGAGTCCAGCGCCCCCTTCGGGCCTCATTCAGCACCTGCACACACATGCACTTGGAATCACACACATACAGGTAATTTAAAAATTACAACAAATGTATCTTTTTAAAAGTCTGAATATTCGCAAAAGCTTGAAGACTCATTTCTATCCTATTCTATCTATAATTATCTTGACCGTGTGTTTATTATTCTTTGCTGTATTTTATATACATTGCTAATAGTTAGGAATGGGTATGACTTTTTTGGGGTTGTGGCTATTCTTTTTAATAATCAGCTTTATAGATTTGGCAGGCTGCTTTAAAAACATAACTCTGCTCTATTAAACAGCTTTGAGAGCTAAAATGCTGCTCTCTAGCCTGCTGAGTAAATATGAATTTCACAGTTAAATACATAAAATAATGATTACATCCAACGGTCATGAGGGACATGTTTTAGGAGTATACTAATTAAACTACATCCTTCAAACAACATGTTTCTACACTTACCAGCAATGAACCATATCTGATTGGTCATTAAGTAATTAGGAATGCTAATGTAAATAAAGCGTCATTCAAATGGGGCTTTCAGACTCGGGATGAATCATATATTTTGTCTTCTGGTCTGAACTATATACACATCAATCAACTAAAATAACCAGGAGGAAAAGCACTGAATGACAGGCTGAGAAAGATGGTTCTGTCACTTATGCTAAACAGAACATATTTTAGAGCAGTGTTTTAAAACTCCTATTGATGATATAAAACTACTCTCAAAAAAAGATTTGGCTCATGATACTGTCTTTCTATGAATGTTAGAATCTCCACCCTCTTTCTTCCTCCTCCTCTCCCCCTTCTCTGCTCTCTGTCTCTATCTCTGTCTCTGTCTCTCTCTGCGTGTTTGTTCTCTATAGTTCCTCACATTTGTGGCTGTATATCTATTTTCCAGGAAATAAGAAAAGTGGCTCAAGAAGAGTTATAAAGATAGTGAGACACAGAGAATTAAATAGCATCGGTCCAAGAGAAGACAAAAAGTACAGGCTTAAAGATGACAAAAAGCAGCAGATTGGGGGAAACAGAAACATGGATGAATGAAGTAATCTTAAGGTTAATACAACCTACACTCTAACTGGCTGAAACTGGGCACTTTTAAGGTGTTCTGATGCTGTTGATGTTGAGAGCATAGATCAAAACAATTGAATAAAACTATTCAGTCTTTTAAAAATAGCAATAAAAGGATAAATTACAAAGATTTCAGCTAGCATAAAAATGCTCCAACACTCAAGATTTCTCAAAAGGATGGTTTGGATTAAATGATTAGGAGAAAACTGCCTGCTAAATATTTATTAAATGAATTAATGAATGATGAAGCTGCTCAGAATTTACTATAAAATCATCTACTTTTCCTAGAAAGGAGATATAATCCGAAGTTTATTTCACTGTCATTTTGTTAAAGTTCAGCCTTTTAATAAGGTCCCCACTATCCCTGTGTATTAATATAATTTTTGTAAATAGAGATACAATTTGTAGTCAATAAAGTGTGCATATGCCATATGTAAGGCGTGATAACATTGGCTGTAATGCTTAGCTGTTGAAGGCCAGCCAAATAAGCGTATAGTACGTTTTTATAACACCAGAAAATTTAACATGCTTGTTGTATAAATGTCAATTGCTTCAAAGATAAGCACCACAGTTTACACTTTGGAACTTCTTACAGATGGAAATACACACCACATTCTCTCATGTCAGCAGTCCTTCAGACAGCATAATGCTGATAACATTTAACCATGTTTTCTAGATTTCATGCATCTGCATAGGTTGTCGTGACTGGACATCAGATGCTTGTTTCGCAGTTTATTTTGTACATGCAATCTGTATTTGTCATGTACGTGTATTCTTATTTCTGTAGAGTATTATAGTGCATTAATACTGTAACAGTCTTACCCATCCTTCATTTGAATGAAAATTAGTTTTGTTCAGGTTTGGCAATTGTGGGCTTTTCGTAAAAATCTTATACAGAGCATGTTTAGCAATGTCTCCTGTCTATGTATCTAAGTTTTAGATTGCTGGTACCTAGAATATATATTTTTAATGTGGATTGGTGCTGTCTGCCAAACTGTATTTTAAATGTCACTGTACTATCTCATATTTTTTTAAAGTAAACACAGCCTCCTCTCCAAAGCAGAAATTTAAATTTTATGCTGTGATGACTTATAGAGGTAGTATTAGTTCATATTTGTATAGTTCATATTTGTATGTCTGATGATGTGGTACGAATTTTCCTATGGATTTCAAGTATCCTCTTTTTTAAGAAAATGCATTTTTTGTGTTTAGTACAAAGAAATTCTTCTTTTTAAAATGTCTTGACCTCTATATTCATTAGTTTTTATCAATTTGATACAAACATAAACATATCTGAGAAGAGGGAATCTCAATTTAAAATTATCTCTATCATATTATCCTGTGAATAGTTCTGCGGGGTTATTTTCTTGATTAATTTTTCATATGGGAGGACCCACCCTCCTGTGAGCAGTTCCACTCTCAGGCAGGTGGTGCTGGGTCAGTTCTTTAGAAAAGCAAATTGAGTAATCCATGGGGAGCAAGCCAGTAAGCAGCATTCTTCCATGGTTCCTGCTCCTGCTTGAATTCCTGCCATGATACACCTTAACAGAAGACTGAGTGTGGCTGGGAAGTGTAAACTGTATAAATCCTTCCCAAGTTTTTCATCACAGCATCAGGAAAAAAAACTAGAATAATGCTCATATTCAAAATTTAAAATTTATTTGAAAAGGCTCACAAATATGAAAGTATAGGTAAAAATAATGTACTTGTAGGATAAATATTAGCAATATTTAGCTCTGTGCTAGTTTTCTTTCTCTTGCTGTGATTAGGAAAAAAAAGACTGACCCAGAAACTCAGGGAAGGGAAGAGTTTATTTAATTTTCTTTATGGGAAGTCAGGGCAGAAACACGAGCAGGAACTTGAAGTAGAAACCGTGGAGGAATCTGTTTCTTGGCTTACTCAGTGGTTCACACATCAGCTAGCTTCCCTGGACCAGGGAATGGGCAGACACAGTAGGCTGAATCCTTATTTATGAATTAGTAATATTCCACAGACATTTCCACTGGCAAACTGGATTTGGAAAAATCCCTCAGTTAAAACTCCATTCTTAGGTGATTGTAGGCAGTGTTGAACTGGGAGCCAGTGCTAACTAGGATAAGCACAAAGGACTGTCTAGCTTGCACCTTTCTTCACTTCAGAAAGGAAAAATAACACATCAAAAAGGTTTAAGGAGAAATTCTCCTTTAGGATGTGATTTCTTCTTCTTTGTTCTAGAGCTCCTAGGTGTGCTGGTAAGTTGCTGGTGTGTGATCTCTCTGGTTTTGATTTGCTTTGCTTGGTTCTGTTATGAAGGCACTTAATGTTCTGAACTCACCTCCTAGAACTACTTTCCCTGTGTCCCATAGGTTTGGGCATGTTGTGTGTTCAGTTTCATTCAATTCCAGAGTCTTTAACTTCTTTCTTTATTTCTGTCTTGATCCATTTTTTTCATTCAGTAGAGATGTGTCCAGTTTATATGAGTTTTTAAGCTTTCTGTTGTTTCTGTTAATGTTGATGATCCAGTTTAGTCTATGGTGCTCTGGTAGTAGGAAGGGAGTTGTTTCAATTTTCATGTATCTGTTTGGACTTGTGTTGTGTCTGAGTATGTGGTCAATTTTTGATAAGGTTCCATGAGGTGCAGAGAAGATGGTATATATATATATATATATATATATATATATATATATATATATATATACTGTAGTATTGCTTCTTTTACAAATATGACTGCCCTTGTTTTTGAGACATACCTACAAAGAATTTAAATGTCATCTTGGTGGGTTTTTCCTTTGATGAGTATGGATCTGTAACTTATGATAAGCTTTGTTTTGAAGTGTACTTTGTTGAATATTAAAATGGCTACAACAGCTTGCTTCTTAGGTCCATTTCCAACACTTTACCCTGAGATAGTGTCCTTTGATGCTGAGGTGTGTTCCTTGGATGAAGCAGAATGGATCCTGTTTTCAAATCCATTGTTAGGTTGTATTTTTTTGTTGGGGAGTTGAGACCATTGACTTTGAGAAATATCAATGACCAATGGTTGTTGATTCCTGTTATTTTACTACTGGTGCTGGAGGTTTCAAGGGAAAGTGTGTGAGTGCACGTGTGCATACTTGCACAGACATGCTTTCATTACTTCGGTTTTGATGATCTGAAAGTATTTATTCCCTCTGCTTTCATGGGGTTGTTTAACTTACTTTGATTGGAATTTTCTCTCTAGCACCTTCTACAGTGCATAATAATTTGTAGATTAATATTATTTAAAATTGGCTTTATCAACAGCATTTCTAATTTTATTCATCTATGGTGACTGAAAGTTTTGCTGAGTATAATAGTCTGGGCTGGCATTTGTGGTCTCTTAAATTCTTCAGCACATCTGTTCTGGCTTTCTAGCTAAAATTGAGGGGATCATTGAAGGGTAGTATGGAAACCTAGTGTAGTGGAAACTTCCTAAAATTTATGAAGGTATCTTAATGAAGTCTCCTAAATAAAGAGGGATACATAATCCCAAGTAACCATCTCTTGTCACCAAGGGAAACTTTCAATGATGGTACCAGTTTACATTCAATTGAGTTGTTGGCAAAAGGGGTCACATGAAATCCACAAACAACCCAGTCTGTTACAAGACAATAGTTTGTTTTGCACAAACTGACAGCAATGCCCCATTGCTGAAGACAATAACCACACAACTCATTGAACTTGGAGAGACTGAACTGGTACCTACATAGAACCTTCACCACCATGTTCTAGTGTCTTTGATATGGGAAGCTGTACTGAGGAGTAACAAAGGACAAATATAAGCATCAATCTAGTCACAAAACTTTGAATCTACAATCTGTCCTTCATGCAAAATAATCTAGGCCAGTGATAGCACAAAGCTGTGGAAAAAACCCACCTATGTCTGTTTTGACTTAAGGCCCACTCCATTCCATGGGATGGAACCCATTCCTGATATTGCTTGGGTGACCAAGAACCCAGGAATAGAGGGTATAACCAAATACTGCTATCCTAAAAATAAAGTAAACATAAAATAAAATAACTTCTAATGATATTCTGCTATATTCATAGATGAGTAGTATTTTACTCAGTTATCATTAAAGAAGCTTCCTCGTGCAACAGATGGGAACAAATACAGAGACCCACAGCCAGGCATTTGGAGACAGACAGACAGACAACAGACAGAGTGATGTCTCTATTAAATGCCTCCCCTCAGGACACAGGGAAACATGAAGAAGAGGCACAAGGAGTGGAGGAACTAGAGAGGATTGAGGCTACCGGGAGAACATGCCCTGTGAAGCAACAATGACAATGACTACAGAGTCTGTACCAAGTCCTCTGCATACGTATTATAGCTTTTAGATAAGTATTTTTATGGGACTACTGAGTGTGGGAAGTAGGTATCTGAATCTTGTGCCTTTTCTTGGTTCTTTTTCAACTTAGATGTGACGGGTTTTGTTTTATGTGAAGTTTTGTTTTGATTTCTTAGATGCCTGTGCTTTTCTAATGAGAAACAGAAAGGGAGTGAATGCAGATGGGAAAGAAGATAGGAAGAAAATGGGAGAAGGACTGTAATCAGGATATATTGTATGAGAAAATAATCGACTTTTAGTAAAGTGAAGAAAAGGAAATTGTCAAAAAGTAAATGAAACCGTAAAAAGAAAAGGATTTATTTAGTTGTAGACTAACATGAGATAGTAAGACATAATAAAAATGTTTTCATAAAAATATTAAGATTTTATAATAAATGAAAATGTCTTTAACTTGATAAGAAGGCATCTATAAAGATAACCCAAAGCTAGTATCAGTAGTTTAAGAAAAGAATGAAGTATTTCACCTAAAGTCAATTGTAAGACAAATGTCCACTCTCTGGCCATTTTTATTTTAAAGTAACTACAGCTTTAAGATTTAAAAAAATGCAAAACCCTCTCAAAGAGAGTTTTCTCTTTGCAATGATTTCAAGATTCATTTGTAAAACATCTTTCCTATTTTTCTAATACTATTATAGCTTGTAAATGTAATAAGCATAAAATAATATTAAATATGTACTTCACCAATGATGAATCCAAAGTGAAGCTAAACCTGTTCCCCTTAGTTACACAACACATAAAATAAAGATAATTTTATAAAATAATATATACAGATTTTCACCTCAATAATTGTAATACACAGTTTAAAGGAACTTGAGAAGCACTAAGTAGGAAGGCAACAGTATAAGAATACACTTAGCCATAGAAAGACCAATATGACCCACCAGAATCTAGAGACTCAACACAAGCAAGACCCAAAAAGCACACCATAGATTAACAGAAGGGATAGACATTAAAAATTATTTTATGGCCAGGCGTTGGCGCATGCCTTTAATCCCAGCACTCGGGAGGCAGAGGCAGGTGGATCTCTGTGACTTCAAGGCCAGCCTGGTCTACAGAGCAAGTTTCAGGACAGCCTCCAAGACAATACAGAGAAGCTCTGTCTCAAAAATCAACAAAAAATTATTTTATGAAGATGATAGAGACCCTCAAAGAGGAAATAAGGAAATCCCTTAAAGAAATAGAAGAAAAAACAAACCAAAAAATGAAGAAATAAGCAAACCTTTTAAAGAATCTAAAGAGAGTCAAGGGAAAACAAACAAACAAGTCAAGGAAACAGCCCAAGCAGTCCAAGACTTAAAAGAAAAAATAGAAAAAGATAAAGAAAACACAGAATGAGGGAATACTGGAAATAGAAAAGTTGGGTAAATGATCAGGAACTCCAGATGCAAGTATAGCCACTAGAATACAAGAGATGGCAGAGAGCATCTCAAGTGTTGAAGACTCATTAGAGGATATACAATCATCGACCAAAGAAAATCTCAAGTCCAACAAATCCCTAACACAAAATATCCAGGAAACCACAAGACCCCGCAACTCCACTCTTAGGCATATATCCAAAAGATGCTCATTCATACAACAAAGATGTCTGTTCCACTATGTTCATAGCAGCTTTATTTGTAATAGCCAGAACTTGGAAGCAACCTAGATGTCCCTCACCCGAAGAGTGGATAGAGAAAATGTGGTACATCTACACAATGGAGTACTATTCAGCAGAAAAAAATAATGGAATCATGAGATTCGCAGGCAAATGGATGACACTAGAAGAAACCATCCTGAGTGAAGTAACCCAGTCACAAAAAGAGAAACATGGCATGTACTCTCTCATATATGGATTTTAGACATAGATCTGGGGAGTGCCAGCCTACAATCCTATGGCCAGAGAGTCTGGGAAACAGAAACTTCATTTAGTGGCTGATCGAAGAAGAGGCAGACTCCCTTGGTTAAGTACTGAGCTGAACTCAAGAAAGCCAGTAACAGAGAGGGAGGACTGATGATCAAAGGGATTAAGACTGGGCTGGTTTAACCCTCAGAAACAGCTGACCAGACAAAGGTTAACTCTTGAATCCCAGGCATCAGCCTGGGAATCCAGCATGGGACTGATCAAGACCCCCTGAATCTGGGTGTCAGTGAGGAGGCCTGGGGAATCTATTGAGCCTTGGGCAGCAGATCAGTACCCATCCCAAGTATACAAACGGACTTTGGACTCACATAGAACAATGTGAGGTGCACTCTCACCCTGAACTCTTGGGGAAGGGTCTAGGCCCTGCCCTATATGAAATGACAGACTATGGACATCCCCATGGAGGGCCACACCTTCCCTGGGGGAATGAGGGGATAACGGAGGGGGGATTGGGGGGAGGGCACGGGAGGAGGGGAGGGAAAGGGAGATGGACCTGGAACTTTCTTGTGAAGCAACCTTGTTTCTTATCTAAATTTAAACTGGAAAATAAAATATATAAAAAAATCCAGGAAATATGGGACACTGTAAAGAGGCCAAACCTGAGAATAATAGGTATAGAAGAACGTGAAGAAATAGAGCTCAAAGGTACAGAAAATATATTCAACAAAAATCATAGAAGAAAAATTCCCTAACCTAAAGAAGGAGGATATGCTTAAGGAAGTACAAGAATTTTACAGAACACAAAATAGACTGGACCAGAAAAAGAAGTTCCCTCACCACATAATAATCAAAACATCAAACCTACAGAATGAAAAGAAAATATTAAAAGCAGCTAAAGAAAATGACAAATAACATATAAAGGGAGATCTATCTAAATTACACCCAACTTCTCAATGGAAACTATGAAAGTCAGAAGATCTTACCAAAGCTAAGGGAATAAGAATGCCAGACCAGACTACTGTATACAGCAAAGCTTTCAGTAACCATAGATGGAGAAAACAAGATATTCCACAACAAAACCAGATTTAAATGACACGTATCCACAAATCAAGCCCTACAGAAAGTACTGGAAGGAAAACTTCAACTCAAAAAAGATAACTTCACTCACAAAGACACAGGCAATAGATAATCCCACTTTACCAAATACCAAAAGAAATAGGGAGGGGAACCCACAAATAATAAGACCACCATCGATAAATCCAAAGCAAACAAGAATCAACAATCAATGATCATTAATATCACTGGTCTTGACAAGCCTATAAAAAGACACAGACTAATAGAATGGATCCTAAGACAGAAGACATCCTTCTGCTGGGTACAAGAAACACATCTCAAAGTCAAAGACAGACATTACGTCAGAGTAAAGGGTTGGGAAAAGATTTTCCAATAAAGGGACTCAAGAAACAAGCTGGTGTAGCAATCCTAGTATCTAACAAAATACACTTCAAATTAAAATCAATCAAAGGAGATGAAGAAGGATATTTCATATTCATCACAGGAAAAGTCTTTCAAGTTGAAGTCTCAATTCTGAACACCTATGCCACAAATACAAAGGCACCCACATTAATGAAAGAAACATTACTAAAGCTCAAATCACACATAAAATGTCACACACTAGTAGTAGGAGATTTCCACACTCCACTCTCATCATTTTCCAGGACCTTCAGACAGAAACTTAACAAAGAAACAAAGAAATAACAGAAGTTATGATGCAATTGGGTTTAACAGACATCTATAGAACATTCCATGCATACACAAACGAATATACCTTCTTCTCAGTGTCACATGGAACCTTCTCTAAAATCAACCACATAATCAGAAACATAGCAAACCTCCACAGATACAAAAAAAATGGAATAACCCCTGTATCTTGTAAGACCACCATGCCTTAAATTGGAATTCACCAACAATACAATTTGCAGAAACCCTACAAACACATGGAAATTAAACATTGTGCAATTGCAAAATCCCTGGTTAAAGGAAGAAATAAAAGAAATTAAAGACTTCCTGGAATTCAATGAGAATGAAGACACAATATACCCAAACTTATGGGACACTTTGAAAGCAGTGCTGAGAGGAAAGTTTACAGCATTAAGTGCCCACATGAAGAAACTGGAGAATAGTCACACTAGAGAATTATAGCTTAACCGGAAGCACTAGAAAAAAAGAAGCAAATTCACCCAGGAGAAGTAGACGCCAGGAAATAATCAAATTGAGGGCTGAAATCAATAAAGTAGAAACCAGGAAACATTGCAAAGAAGCAATGAAGCAAAGAGTTGGTTCTTTAAGAAAATAAACAAGATAGACAAAACTTTATCCAAACTCACCAAACAGCAGAATGTGAACATGCAAATTAACAAATCAGAAATGAAAAGGGGGACATAAAAATAACACTGAGGAAAACCAGAGAATCATCAGGTTATATTTTGAAAACCTGTACTCCACAAAATTCAAAAATTTAAAGGAAATGGACAATTTTCTGAATAGATATCACTTGCCAAAATTAAATCAAAAACAGATAAGCAATCTAAACAGACCTATAATCCCTAATGAAACAGAAGCAGTAATCAAAAGTCTCCCAACCAAAATAAGCCCTGGCCCAGATGGCTTAAGTGTAGAATTCTACCAGAATTCAAATAAGAGCTAATTCCAATACTCCTCAAAGTGTTCCACACAATAGAAGCAGGAGCTTCCCTGCCAAACTCTTTTTATGAGGCTACAATTACCTTGGTACCCAAGACACAACTAAGAATGAAAACTAGAGACGAATTTCCCTCATGAACATTGATACAAAATACTCAATAATATACTAGCAAATCAAATCCATGAAGACATCAGAAAAATCATCCGCCATGATCACATACGCTTCATGCCAGGGATGCAGGGCTGGTTCAACATATGAAAATGTATTAATGTAATTCCCCATGAAAACAAACTCCAAAGGAAAAACCACATGATCATCTCACTAGATGCTGAAAATGCCTTTGACAAAATGCAACACTTCATCAGAATAAAGGTTCTGGAGAGATCAGGGATAACAGGAACATACTGGAACATAATAAAAGCAATATACAGTAAACCAAAAGATAACATCAAACTAAATGGAGAGAAACTCAATGAAATTCCTCTTAAATCAGTAATAAGACAATGATGTCCACTGTCTCCATATCTCTTCAACATTGTACTTGAAGTTCTAGCCAGAGCAATAAGACAACAAAAGGAGATCAATGGAATACATAATGGAAAGGAAGAGGTCAAACTTTCACTATTTGCAGATGATATGATAGTTTACACAAGTGACCAGAAACACTCTACAAGAGAACTCCTACAGCTGATAAATACCTTCATCAAAGTGGCAAGATACAAGGTTAACCAAAACAAATCAGTAGTCCTATTATATAGAGATGACAAAAGGGCTGAGAAAGAAATCAGAGAAACATTACCCTTTACAATAGCCACAAAGAACATTAAATATCTGGGGGTTATGCTAACAAAACAAGTGAAAGAACTGTATAGCAAGAACTTTGAGTTTCTAAAGAAAGAAATAAGATAACAGAAAATGGAAAGATACCCCATGGTCTTGGATTGGTAGGATCAACATAATAAAATTGGCAATCTTGCCAAAATCAATTTATAGATTCAATGCATTCCCCCATCAAAATACCAGCACAATTCTTCACATGCCTTGAAAAACATTAATCAACTTTATATGGAAAAGCAAAAGACCCAGGATAGCCAAAACAACCCTGTACAATAAAGGAGGCATCACCATCCCTGACTTCAAGCTCTATTATAGAACAATAGTCCTGAAAACAACTTGGCATGGTAGGTAGACAAATGGAATCGATTTGAAAATACTGATTTTAACCCATACACCTATGAATACTTGATTTTTGACAAACAGCTAAAATTATACAATGGAAAAAAGAAATTATCTTCAACAAATGGTGCTGGCATAACTGGATATTGGCATTTAGAAGACTGCTGTCTATCACCATGTGTTGAGGAAGTCCTGTTATTTGCCTGTGCATTTGTCAATAAAGTACTGTCTGGCCAATAGAAAACCTAGATAGGAGGGACTAGGAGTCAAGGAGGATTTTGGGAAGGGGAAACACAGGAGAGTCAACATGTAACGCCATGGGGTAGGAACCCGGAACTATTCTCCGGTAAGAGACATACTTAGATTAACAATTATGGGGTAATTACTTAAAGCAGAGCTAGCCAGTAAGAGACAAACAAGGCCAACAGCTTCATAATTAATATAGCGTCCTGTGTGTTTATTTGGGACTGATGCGGATCTAGAACCAGGCTGGTGCGGCAGAGCCCAGGCGACTGGCGGGGGGATAAACCAAAGCGGCTAGCAAAAGAAAAAGCTTCTCTTAACAGAATGGTGTCAGGAGTGGGATCATGAATTTCCACGCAAAATAACAAAAGCTTTAAAGGAATTTTAGAAACAGAAGAACAGAGAGAAGCACAGATTATTGGTAGCAGCATTTTTCTCAGGTGGGCTCTGTTTTGCTAGCGACAAGCCGAGATTCACGTGGCTCGCTTACTGGAGTCTTCCTGACTCGGCATAAAAAAAAAAAAAAAAAAAAAAAAAAAAAAAACAACAACAAAAAAAAAAAGCAAGGTTGTTTTAAGAGACTCTGCTAACGATTGAAAAGTGTGTATGTACAGTTGGAAGTGGCAGCTTTTGCTGGATGTCAGCATGGACTGAGGCGGTAAGCTGAAATTACGCTTACGTCCGCCATCTTGAAACGGCAGTTTAAAACAGCCGCGGTTTTACAGATAAGACACGTGGCCAGAAAAACATAAAGATTTACAGTAAAGTCAGACTTGGATAAAGAAAAACCTCTAAGGGTTTACAGTGTGTTTAAAAATATATGTGAGATTGAGAGAGAAAATGAAACGACAAAGTGGTAAATAAATAAAAAAGCCGGCGTTGTGGTGGCACACGCCGGTAGGATTTACTCCAGAGGCAGAGGCAGGCAGATTTCCAAAGATAAACCCTGTCTCAGAGAAAAATAAATAAAAGTAAAATAAATAAAGTAATAATAGATAAATAAATAAGCCACGTAAAGATGGAAAATACACAGAGAGTCTGGATACTGTACGCTATTGTGTTTTTCAGTTTTTTGCTTGCTCAGGAAGGAACTGCTACTAAAGTACACTTGATTATAAATGCTGCTAAATTAATTCAACTTATATCTTTTGAAAATGCCTTGACTTCAAAATTTAAGTATAAGGATATGTTACTCGGAAAAGGAGTTTTAATTTATGTTTCCACAGAACATAAAAAGCTGAGGATTCCTTCCAGACTTCTGTGGTTCAACGAACCAAGACCCCCGGAAGCAGTGGACCAGGTGTTCCAACAATCGAAACAGCTAAGATGATGCAATTTTACAGGCCCCGAAAATACGGACTGATACAGGTTTCTGAGTTTTGTCATGATCCCCATGGTGTGAACAGCGCCCCCTTCCAGCACGAAGCAGTTTGGAATGAGCGATGTCCTAATTCCCATCTTGTTTATAAATCTTTGTTTTCATTTAAATGGGATTGTTTATAATTGGCTAATGATCACAGCCGATCTCTTGTTAATGGAAAAAAGGGGAATTATGGTATGGGTATTGTTTTTCATTTATCGATACAAATTCAAGGTCAATTTTGTGATGTTTATATTTCTCCTCTTGATTAAGTATTGTGCTTATACTGATCTTTTAAAATGTAATGCATAATTAAATACAGATTATAGATAGTTACTTATAATTTATAGTTAGGTAAGTTAGGTTTTCTAGATATATAGAGATGTATTTGAGACAGACAGATAGTCTTCAAACCTCTCAAAGACCATCAGAAAATGGCATTTAAAATGGTTTAGGGTTTGTCTTGACAATGAGAAATGTCTGCTCCTGGCAGCACCAATTACATCTGAGAGGAAGATGGGCATCGAAGAAACTCGTTATAAAGTTTGCTTTCAACATGGCAAGATTAGCCATTTGGGCAAGAAACTGCTCTTGCCTAGATTGTTTGACTGTTGTTGTATAATCTGGACATGCAGGACCCACAGGAAAGTGACTACTGAACTCAGTCTTACAGGGTTCCTGCTTGATGAAGAGTCTACGAGACTTTCTGCAGGACAAAGAAAAATGACTGACAGACTGCCAACGCAGATGGACAGTTTGAAATTTCCTGTTTTGCTGAGAAGTGTTCCAGACACATTGTGGCCTACGGGCTGAAGATGGATGCCCCAATGATACAGAGGAACTTCGGGTGACTGTCCAGGCAGTAAAATGTCTCTGTCAATCCTAGTGTTTATATATTATCCTTCTGTGGGCTTTGATGGAGTTGAAGACAGATAGTTATAATTATAGTTTTCCTTAGTTATGATAAAAGGTACATATAGAACTTTTGACTCACAAGGATGGGATGGATGATATTTTCTTTAACTCTTGCTAAAATATTGTAACTATGTTCTTACTTGATAACTGTTCTGTCATATACAATTTGACTATGTTAAAATTAAGACCTTTCTTTTGTTTAAAAAGAAAAGAGGAGATGTTGGGGAAGTCCTGTTATTTGCCTGTGCATTTGTCAATAAAGTACTGTCTGGCCAATAGAAAACCTAGATAGGAGGGACTAGGAGTCGAGGAGGATTCTGGGAAGGGGAAACACAGGAGAGTCAACATGTAACGCCATGGGGTAGGAACCCGGAACTATTCTCCGGTAAGAGACATACTTAGATTAACAATTATGGGGTAATTACTTAAAGCAGAGCTAGCCAGTAAGAGACAAACAAGGCCAACAGCTTCATAATTAATATAGCGTCCTGTGTGTTTATTTGGGACTGATGCGGATCTAGAACCAGGCTGGCGCGGCAGAGCCCAGGCAACTGGCGGGGGATAAACCAAAGCGGCTAGCAAAAGAAAAAGCTTCTCTTAACAACCATGCACAAAATTTAAGTCAAAATAGATCAAAGACCTCAACATAAATCCAACCACACTGAATCTCTTAGAAGAGAAAGTGAAAAACCCTGTCTCGAAAAACAAAAAAACAAAAAAAAAAAAAAGAAGAAGACTAGAAAGTGGGAGGTACTCTTCAATGAACTGGTACAGGATACCACTTCCTGAACATAACACCAGTAGAAAAGACACTGAGATCAACAGTTAATAAATGGGGCCTCCTAAAACAGATGTTTCTGTAATGCAATGGACACAGTCAACAAGACAAAAAGGCAGCCCACAGAATGGGAAAAGATATTCACTAACCCCATATCTGACAGAGGGCTGATGTCCAAAATTTAAAAGAACTCAAGAAGCAAGTATCCAAAACACCAAATTAAAAAGTGGGGTACAGAACTAAATAGAGAATTCTGACTAGAGGAGTCTAAAATCGCTGAAAGATACTTAAGAAAGTACTCAACATCCCTAGCCATCAGGGAAATGCAAATCAAAACAACTTTGATATACCATCTTACTCTTATCAGAATGGCTAAAATCAAAAATACCAATGACAGTTAATGCTGGAGAGGATGTGGGGAGAGGGCAACACTCCTACACTGCTGGTGGGAGTGCCAACTTGTACAGCCACTTTGGAAATCAGTATGGAGGTTCCTCAGGAAAATGGGAATTAGTATACCACAAGACCCAGCAATTCCACTCTAAGGCATATATCCAAAAGATGCACATTCATACAAAAAGAACGTCTGTTCCACTATGTTCATAGCAGCATTATTTGTAATAGCCAAAATCTGGAAGCCCTTTAGATGCCCCTCAACTGAAGAGTAGATAGAGAAAATGTGGTACATTTATACAATGGAGTACTATTCAGTGGAAAACAATAATGGAATCTTGAAATTTGCAGGCAAATGGACGGCACTAGAAGAAACCATCCTGAGTGAGGTAACTCAGTCACAGAAAGACAAACATGGTATGGACTCACTCATTTACGGATTTTAGACATGGATCTCTGGGAAACAGAACATTCAACCAATGACTGATGGAAACAGAGGCAGACAATCACAACTAAACACTGAACTGAACTCCTGGAATGCAGTGACAGAGAGGGAGGGGTCAAGACTGGGCTGTTTAACGCACAAAAACAGCTGACCTGAACAATGGGGACATCTAGGACCCTAAACTGATCGCTGACAGCTGGGAGGCCAGCATGAGACTGATCCAGGCTCCCTGAATGCCGGAGTCAGTGAAGACACCTGGACAATCTCTGGGTCCCTGAGCAGTATTAATCCCTGGCATACAAATGGTCTCTGTGTGTCCAGTCCACAAAGAAGGATGCTCTCACAGCCTGGACTATTGGAGGAGGGCCTCGGCCCTGCCATGAATGAAGTGATACACTCTGGAGATCCGCTATGGGAAAGGGAGAGGGGATAGAGTGGAAGGCTGTGTGGGGCTGGTGGAGGGGTGCAGAAGGAGAGGAGGGAGAGGGAGCTGGGATTGACATGTGAAGTAAGCTTATTTCTAATTTTAAAAAATGTAATATATAACAATAAATTTTTTAAAGATGCACAATAAATTTAGCCCTTTACAGAAAATACATGAAGTTTTCTATTCTTCAGGAAAACTAGGAACATATATATATATATATATATATATATATATATATATATATATATATATATGCCCTCTTGAGATTAGCTAGGTATTCACTGAACTGAAGCCACACCAGTCACTGTAGGGAAAAATCAGATAAAATGTTCCTAGAACTCAGGAGACTGAGACTAGAAACTAAAAAGTAATGACTGGGTGACAGGAGGTTTTAAGTATGATTAGTAAATGACATATAATGGGGCTAGAGAGATGGCACAGCAGTTATGACAGGACTGGAGTCATCTCCCAGTAGCCACTGGAGAGGCTCACAACTGCCTGTAATCTTGTGCCCTTTTAAAGCACACATGCACATACAGACACACACTTTATCTTAGTTATTTTCTAGTGCTTTGATAAGATAAGACAGCATGATCAAGGCAATGTACAGAAAATGGAGTTTATTAGAGGCTTACAATGTCAGAGGGTTAGAGTCCATGACCTTCTCAACACAGAGCATAACAGCAGGCAGGCAAGCATGGGATAGAGCAGTAGCTAAGAGATTACATCTTAAAACATAACTACAGAGGCAGACAGACTGGGAATGTTGTGAGATTTGAAATATCAAAGAGACACACTCACCACCTCCAAAAAGACCACACTTCCTAACTCTTTCCAAATAGTTCCACCAACTGGGCAGCAAGTTTTCAAACATGTAAGCTTATGGTAGTCATAGTCATTCTATTCAAAACAACTCTCTCTCTCTCTCTCTCCCTCCCTCTCTCTCTCTCTCTCTCTCTCTCTCTCTCTCTCTCTCTCTCTCCCTCTCTCTCTCCCTCTCTCTCTCCCTCTCTCTCTCTCAACAAATCTTTAAAAAGTAAAACCCTAAGTGATATTAAAGTAAAGATGGTGAATATTGTAGTGAGAAAATTATGTAGGGATGAAATTGGGGAAAACAAGTATGTAGATATGGCAGCAAAGGTTGTTCGAAAACCCTAGGAGGAAACATGCACTTTGTAAGCCAGTTAAAAAATACAAGTTCTCAAAAAGTCACAAGAGAAATAGTTTGCAATGCTGGATAATGCTGTTCTAAAACACAGTACCTATTAAACAGAATTCCCAGTGTCAGACTTACTGTCCATGGAAACCCCAAAGGACCCCAAAACAACACAGGCTCTAGCCATTCCTCTTGGTTGCCCAACAAACCTAGTGGTAAAATCCTATTGTTAAAGATAACAGACATGTTTGCTGTAAGAGATGGAGAGATCAAACTGGAGCTAAGCTAGAATGGTAGTGTCTGCTAGCTAGCTGTCTTAGTCACAGAGGGGAGAAAGCACCCATATGGTCTTAGTCAGCTGGAAACCCCGTTAACGGCAACCCAATCAACTAGGTAAGATGTAACAACTATTGTAATAATGGCATGTCTGTTTGGGGGTTAACCAACAAAATTCTGATTAATTTCCAAGCCCATTCCACATAAGGGAAGTCAAGCCTGATACTATAAGACAATTAAAAAAAAGAAAACAAACAAACAAAAAACCTCAATGCTGAGGGTCTTAGCCTGTAGCAAGATAATTGATGTTGTATAGGCAAAGTGACATGGACACAGAATGTATTCTAAATACTTACAAGTTTATAAATATTTTTATCAAAGAAGATTCCTTTTGTAAAAAAAATAGTGTCTACTCCTCCTGGGTGAGTTTGCTTCTTTTTGTTCTAGAGCTTTCACTTGTGCTGTTAATTCTCTAGTGTGAATATTCTCCAGTTTCTTCATGTGGGCACTTAGTGCTATGAACTTTCCTCTTAGCACTGCTTTCAAAGTGTCCCATAAATTTGGGTATCTTTTGTCTTCATTCTCATTGAATATTAGGAAATCTTTAATTTCTTTTTTATTTCTTCTGTGACCCAGGAGTGGTGCAATTGCACATTATTCAGTTTCCATGAGTTTTTAGGGTTTCTGCAATTTGTGTTGTTCTTGAATTCTAACTTTAAAGCATGGTAGTCTGATAAGATACATGGAGTTATTCCAATTTTTGTACCTGTTGAGGTTTGATATGTTGCCAAGTATGTGGTCAATTTTTGAGAAGGTTCCATGTGGAGCTGAGAATAAGGTATATTCTTTTGTGTTTGGATAGAATATTTTATAGATGTCTGTCAAGCCCAATTGGGTCATAACTTCTATTAGTTCCTTTCTTAAGTTTCTGTTTGGGAGTCCTATCTAGTGGTGAGATTGGGGTGTTGAGGTCTACCACTATAAATATGTGAGGTTTTATGTGTGGGTTGAATTTTAGTAATGTCTCTTTTACGAATGTGGATGCCTTTGTGTTTGGGGCATAAATGTTCAGAATTGAAACATCATCTTGGATTTCTCCTGTGATGAATATAAAATTACCTTCTTCATCTATTTTGGTTGATTTCAGTTTAAAGTCTAGCTTTTTAGATGTTAGGATTGCTACCATGCTTGTTTCTTGGGTCCATTTGATTGGAAAAAACATTGCCAACCATTAACTCTGAGGTAATATCTGTCATTGGATCAGATATATGTTTCTTTCATGCAGCAGAAGGATGGATTCTGTCTTTGAATCCATTCTGTTTGCCTGTGCCTTTTATGGGTGAGTTAAGACCATTAATATTGAGGGATATTAATGACCTTTGATTGCTCATTCTTGTTTGTTTTGGAATGGTTGATGGTGGTTGAATTGTGTGTGGATTTCCACCCCTTTTCTCTTTTGGCTGTTGGTAAATTGTGATTATCTATTTCCAATGTTTGTATGGTTGTTTCTAACTTCCTTTGATTGGATTTTTCCTTCTTGAACTGTCTGTAGGGCTGGGTTAGTGGATATGTATTGTTTAAATCTGGTTTTGTCATGGAATATGTTGTTTTCTCCATCTATATTGATTGAAAGTTTTGTTGTGTATAGTAGTCTGGGTTGGCATCTGTGGTCTCTTAGTTTTGATAGGATATCTATCCAGGACCTTCTGGCTTTCAGAGTTTCCATGGAGAAGATAGGTGTAATTCTGATAGGTTTGCCTTTATATTGTATTTGACTTTTTTCCTTAGCTGCTCTAAGTATTCTTTCTTTATACTGTATTCTTGAGGTCTTGATTATTATGTGGAAAGGGGACTTTTTTGTGGTCACTCTATTTGGTGTTCTGTAAGCTTCTTGTACTTTCATTGGCATGCCTTTCTTTAGGGTAGGAAAGTTTGCTTCTATGATTTTGTTGAATAAGTTTTTGCCCCTTTGAGTTGGGTTTCTTCACCTTCTTCTATACCTATTATTTTTAGGTTTGGTCTTTTCAGTGTCCCATATTTCATGGATGTTTTGTGTTAGGGCTTTGTTAGACTTAAAATTTTCTTTGGACGATGAATCTATTTCTCCTAATGTGTATCAACACCTGAGATTCTCTCTTCCATCTCTTATATTCTGTTGGTTATGCTTACATCTGTAGTACCTGACAGTTTTCCCAGTTTTTCTATTTCCAGCATTCCTTCAGACTGTGTTTGTTTTTATTGTCTCCATGTCAGCTCTCAACCCTTGCACTATTTGAATAGTTTCTTGTCATTTTTGCTTTGTGTTTTCCTCCCTTTCTAGATGCCAGGAAATAATCAAATTGAGGGCTGAATACAATAAAGTAGAAACTAGGAAAATGATACAAAGAATGTAACAAAGAGTTGGTTCTTTGACAAATATCAACAAGGTAGACTAACCTTTATCCAAACTCACCAAAGGGCAGAATGTGAACATTCTAATTAACAAAATCAGAAATTAAAAGGGGGACATAAAACGAATACTGAGTAAATCCAGAGAATAATCAGGACATACTTTAAAAACCTGTACTAAACAAAATTTGAAAATTTAGAGGAAATGGACAACTTTCTGGATAGATACCATCTTCCAAAATTAAATCAAGAACAGATAAGCAATTTAAATAGACCTATAACCCCTAAGAAAATAGAAAGAGTCATCAAAATTCTCCCTGCCAAAAAAAGCCCAGGGCCAGATGGTCTCAGTGCAGAATTCTACCAGAAATTCAAAGATCAGCTTATACCAATTCTCCTCAAAGTATTCCATTCAATAGAAGCAGAAGGGTCTTTGCTAACCTCTTTTTAGGAGGCTTAAATAACCTTTACCCAAGGCAAATAAAGACACAACTAAGAAAGAAAATTTCAGACCAATATCCCTCATGAACATTGATGCAAAAATACTCAATAAAATACTGGCAAATCAGATCCAAGAACACATCAGAAAACTCATCCACCATGATCAAGTAGGTTTCATCCCAGGGATGCAGGAATGGTTCAACATATGAAAATTCAACAATGTAATCCACCATATAAACAAGTTGAGAAACAAAAATCACATGATCATCTCACTAGATGTTGAAAAAGCATTTGACAAAATCCAACACCACGTTATGATAAAGTGATAACAGGATAAAGGGATAACAGGATAAAGGGACAACAGGAACATGCGTTAACATAATAAAAGCTATATACAGAAAACCAACAGCCAACATCAAACTAAATGGAGAGAAACTCAAAGCAATTTCTCTAAAATCAGGAACAAGACAATGCTGCCCAGTCTTTCCATGCCTCTTCAATATTGTACTTGAATTTCTAGCAAGAGCAATAAGACAACAAAAGGAGATTAATGGAATACATATTGGAAAGGAAGAGGTCCAACTTTCACTATTTGCAGATGATATGATAGTTTACATAAGTGACCTGAAAAACTTTACCAGGAAACTCCTATAGCTGATAAATACCTTCAGCACAGTGGCAGGATACAAGATCAACTCAAGAAAATCAGTAGCCCTACTATACAGACAAAAAAAGGGCTGAGCAATAAATCAGAGAAACATTACCCCTTACAATTGCCACAAACAACATAAAATACCTAGGGGTAACCCTAACCAAACAAGTGAAAGACCTATATGGCAAGAACTTTGAGTCCTTAAAGAAAGAAATTAAAGAAGACACCAGAAAATGGAGAGATCTCCCATGCTCTTGGATAGGTAGGATCAACATAGTAAAAGTGGAACTCTTGCCAAAAGCAATCTACAGATTCAATGCTATTCCCATTGAAATCACAGCACAATTCTTCACAGACTTTGAAAGAACAATTCTCAACTTTATATGGAAAAACAAAAAAAAAACCCCAGGATAGCCAAGACAACCCTGCTCAACAAAGCAACGTCTGGAGGCATCACCATCCCTGACTTCAAGCTGTATTATAGAGCTATAGTCTGAAAACAGCTTGATATTGGCTCATAATTAGACAGGTAGACCAATGGAATAGAATAGAAAACCCTGATATTAACCCACAAACATACGAACACTTATTTTTGACAAAGAAGCTAAAATTTATACAATGGAAAAAAGAAGGCATCTTCAACAAATGGTACTGGCATAACTGGATGCTGGCATGTAGAAAACTGCAGATATATCCATGTATATTGCCATGCACAAAACTTAAGTCCCAATGGATTAAAGATCTCAACATAAATCCAGTCACATTGAACCTGTTAGAAGAGAAAGTAGGAGGTACCCTTTAATGAATTGGTACAGGAGACAGCTTCCTGAGCATAAAACCAGTAGCACAGACACTGAGATCAACAATTAATAAATGGGACTTGCTGAAGCTTAGAAGCTTCTGCAAGGCAAAGGACACAGTCAACAAGACAAAAAGGCAGCCCACAGAATGGGAAAAGGTATTCACTATTCTCACATCTGAAAGAGGGCTGATCTCCAAAATCTACAAAGGGCTCAGAAATCAGGTCTCCAAAATACCAAAAGATCCAATTAAAAAGTGTGCTACAAAACTAAATCGAGAATTCTCAATAGAGGAGACGAAAATGGTTGAGAGGCACTTGAGAAAGTGCTCAACATCCCTAGCAATAAGGGAAATGCAAATCAAAACAACTCTGAGATAACATTTTACTCCTGTCAGAATGGCTAAAATCAAAAACACCAATTACAGTTTATGCTGGAGAGGATGTGGGGAAAAGGAACACTCCTCCACTGCTGGTGAGAGTACCAACTCGTACAGCCACTATGGAAATCAGTATGGAGATTCCTCAGGAAAATGGGAATCAGCCTACTACAAAACCCAGCAATTCCACTCTTAGGCATATATCCAAAAGTTGTTCAAATTCATACAACAAGGACATCTGTTTGTAATAGCCAGAACTTGGAAGAAACCTAGATGCCCCTCAACTAAAGAGTGGATAGAGAAAATATGGTACATTTACACAATGAAATACTATTCAGCAGAAAAAAAAACAATGGAATCTGGATGACACCAGAAGAAACCATCCTGAGTGAGGTAACCCAATCACAAAAAGGCAAATATGGTATGTACTTACTCATGTATGGATTTTAGACATGAATCAAGGGTGTGCCAGTCTACAATCCCACTGCCAGAGAGGGATAGATACAGGAAGTACCCTAAGAGATATACATGGTGGAATAAGGCAAGATCTCCTAAGCAGATTGGAAGCACAAGGTGGAGGAGGGGAAAGGGAGGCAGGAAAAAGAGAGGGAGAGAAGAGGAAGGGAGAGGAGGACATGTGGAAGCAGGAAGTTTGGGTTGGGGAAAGAATAGAGGATGAGAGATACCATAATAGTGGGAGCTATTCTTGGTTTGAGGAGAGATCTGGCACTAGTAAGATCTTCAGAGACCTACAAGGGTGACACCAATTGGCAAACTAGGCAGTAGTGGAGAGACTACATTAAATGCCCCTCCCTTATAATGATTTTGACAGCTGTCTTACATACCATCCTAGAACCTCCATCCAGTGACAGACAGAAGCAGAGGCAGACTCCCACAGCTAAACACTGAACTGAACTCCTGGAACCCAGTGACACAGAGGGAGGAGTGATGAGCAAAGGGGTCAAGACTGGGCTGATGAAACCCAGAGAAACTGCTGACCTGAACAAGGGGGTGATCTTGCGCCCCATACTGATGGCTGAGAGGCCAGCATGGGACTGATCCAGACTCCCTGAATGTGGGTGTCAGTGAGGAGACTCAGGCAATCTATGGGGTTTCCGGGTAGTAGATCAGTATTTATCCCTGGCACACAAATGGACTTTGAGGACCCATCCCACAATGAGGGATGCTTTGTCAATCTGGACACTTTGGGGAGGGCCTGGGACCTCCCTGGAATGAAATTGACAGACTCTAGAGATCCCCCATGGAGGGTCTTAGCCTTCCTGGGGAATGAAGTGGGGATTGGGGGGGGCTGGCAAGGCTGGGGGGAGTAGGCGTGGCAGGAGGGAGAGGGAGCTGGGGCTGACATGGGAAGCAAGCTTGTTTCTAATTTAAATATATAATAAAAATGTGTAATAAAATGGCAGTTAATACAGAGACCTTGGCTGCTTTAGGGGTTGAAGATAAGTGAGAGTGAGTTGAGTGTTCATTCCTAAATAGAACATTTATATTCCCCCCCTAAGCCTCAGAGAACATCAAGGAAGAGGGGACACAAAGGTTATAAGAGCCAAATGATAGTGTAACAGGTCTCAAATGCCATTTGGTTGGGCATCATATTGCTATCATGATCACATGGCAGATGAGGTCACCCTCTTTGGGTTTGCAAAAAACAAAACAAAACAAACCTGGGAGGGGCTCCTAGAGTCTCACTCGTCCCCACTGAACTATTGATTACTGGAGGATTCAGGGACTGACCAACCTCCCATAGACAATCCTGTACCTTTGGTTACTGAGCCCTGTGAAATAAGCAAGTCATAACAGGATGAGAATCTGAAGAAGAGCACTGGAGGGGACTATGCAAGTTTTCACTCTCACCAGCAATGGGGGAGGGAATGTTCCACTTGCTCCACACCCGCACCAGCATGAGCTGTCACCTGTGTTGTTGATTTTAGTCATTCTGACAGGTATAACATGTAATCTCAGAGTCATTCTGATTTTCATTTCCCCAGTTGCTAAGGATGATGAGCATGTCTTTAAGTGCTTCTCTGCCATTTGAGATTCCTCTGTGGAGAATTCTCTGTTTGGACCTGTACCCCATTTTTTAGATTATTTTGTTTGTCGATGTCTAGCTTGTTGAGTTCTTTATATATTTTGTATACTAGCTGTCTGAAAACTTGCACAGTCACTTTGGAAATCATTATGACGATTTCTCAGAAAATTGGGAATCAATCTGCCTCAAGTCACAGCTATGGAACTCCTAGACATACACCCAAAGAATGTTCCATCCCAACACAAGAACATTTGCTCATCTATATTCATAGCAGCTGTATTTGTAATAGCCAGAAACTAGAAACAACCTAGATACCCCTCAAAAAAAGTACATTTATACAATGGAGTATTACTCAGCTGTTAAAAACAATGACATCATGAAATCTGAAAGTAAATGGATGGAACTACCAAAACTAATCCAGAGAGAGGTAACACAAGCTTCTGGAATCCTTAATGTTGAGAAGAGTAAGAGTTAATTTGTTGTTTTGTTTCATAAGCAAAATAGATGTTCTGTGCTTCATTTGTCAAATACTGTCCTACTCTAGCGACAGTATGAAATATCAAAGAAAGCATGGCAAGCCTTTTAATAAACACTGAGCATATTTACCTACTTCTTTTTGTTATCTTCCTGAAAGTGCTGGGCTCTAAGCACAATAGTTCTACAAGAAACTTAACCACTGACAGAGAGTCTGGGAAACAGGAAAGAACCTAAAAGATATGCATGGTACCCAAGAGAAGAGAAATGAGGCAAGATCCTCTGAACAAATGGGGAACACAGCGAGGGGTGGGGGGGAGTGGGACCTGGGAAGTAGAGAGGGGGAGAAGTGGAAGAGAGAGTAGGACGTGGAGGAACAGGAAGGTCGACTGGGGGCGGGTAGGATAGGGAGAAGAGGGAATCATAGGTTAGAAGACAGATCAGGTACCATTGTGACCTCTAGTGATCTAAACGGATGACACCAATTGGCAAGCTAAGCAATAGTGTAGAGATCACCTCGAATGCCCATTCCTGATAGTGAAATTGATGTCTATTATCATCCTGGGGCCTTCATCCAGTGACTGATGGAAGCAGAGGCAAACACCCACAGTTAAATACTGAACAGAACCCAAGGAACCCAGCGACAGAGAGAGAGGAGTGAAGAGCAAATTGGCAAAGAATGGGCTGGCAAAACCAACAGAGACAGTTGATACGAACAGGGGAGAGCTCTTGGACCCCAGACCGATAGCTGGGAGGCCAGCATGGGACCAATCCAGACCCCCTGAATGTGAGAGTCAATGAGGAGGCCTGGGCTACCTATGGGGTCCTGAACAGTGGATCCCTCGAATACTAACAGACATCCTGTGTCCATAACACAAAGAGGGTTGCTCTCTCTGCCTGGACTCTTAGGGAAGTGCCTGGACCCTATCCTGAATGAAATGATATAGACTCTAGATATCCCCTATGCAGAAGGAATTGGCAATAGGGTGGGAGGATGGGGTGATGGTGAGGGGTGTGGGAGGAGGGGAGGGAGAGGGAACTGGGATTGACATGTAAAACAAGCTATTTAAAATTAAAATAAAAAAGAAACTGAACTTTTCTAAAAGAAAGGCTTAAAATTGCCTCCAGTTAGTATGTTACAGTGACTAGTCTAAGATCTAAAGTCTATGAGTAATAATAACATCTAACTAGACCTTTACTTTTATGTGACATGAAGAGTAGTAGTTGCAACATAGTTCTGGGGTAAGAAGACAAAAATAGGAAAGTGGTTTGTATATGATTGTCTGTGTGGAATCCCTTTATTGACATATATTTAATAAAATTAAATGCGATATTTGTGCTGCATAATTGAACCATGCAGTAATTCGTAGCCAAGATAAACATATTGAAAAGTAGGGACTGGAGAGAAGACTCAGTGGGTAAGAACATTGCCAGACTCTTGAAGGAAGACCCAATTTTGTTCCTAGCACCCACATCTAGTAGATGGCAACATCAAGGTTCTCATGTCCTTTCCTGCACTCATGTGCACATGCATATATGCATTGTGCATATGTGTGTGCACATATACGTACACACACATAATTTTAACTTTTAAAAAATTTTAAATTTTAAAACCCCTCCTGTTCATGGCTTCCAAGAGAAATGAAGATTCCAGAATTGTGGCTGAAAAATCTACCTCTGTTCCTAAATCGTTTTCAATAATTTCAAGTCATTAATGCAAAATGAAAGATCAAGTCAAAGTTTAACAAGTTAACTCTTATCTCGCACCCTTAAAGCCAATATTTTTTGTGATTCTATCATTTATCATATTTATTAATTTTATGTATTTAAATTTAGAAATTAATTGGGAAGTTTCAGTAGGATGAAGGAAAATGTCCTATGGAAATTAAATGCAGTAATTTATATTTAGAGTCTAAACTTTACAAAATTGTGTGACACAAATAAAAGACTTGAGATGGTAGAAGACTGGAATGAAGATTTTAAGTCATTTCCCAACTTGCCATCTAAAGTTTTACTTGTGGAATAAGAATTGCTTGGGAAAACATGAACAGATTGTACTGAGAGAAAAGAATTCCTAGGACCAGTTTTCTACCAAGAACAACTTCAGTATATTATATTTATATTTTAGTCTGAGTCCATAATAGATGAAAAGCAGGCCTTTCATAGAGTAAATGACATCACAGCTCCCCTGCTGTAGGGCTTACTCAAGACATTCCAATAGAGACATAATCCCTTTTGTCCCTCTGAAATTAAAATGAATCAAATATAAAAATAGAGCTGGCTGAGAGGATCTATGTAGCCATTATGATGATTATGCTCTGTAGAACTGTATGCTGGGATCTGCAATAGGTAAATTGTGCTAAATAAAGAATAGCATTGGTCCTCCTGATAATTACATTCTGCAAAATGCCCTACTTGCTAGGGAGTAGATGGAGTGAGAGGAGATTTAGATTCATATTAAGAATTCTTGAATAGAGTGCAAAGTTTAAAATGGTACCATCGATTAAAGCTCCATTCATAAAGGATATTAGAAAAATAAAAAGCACAAGTAAGTGAGGCAGATGTTGGCAATTGGAGTCAGCCACAAGCCTGCTCGACCTTAACCAAAATTCAAAAGGCAGATGGCAGAAGCCTCAACAAAACAGAAGTAATTCTCCAAGATCTGGTGTGTTTCTATGCAAATCGGTTACCATTCTTGCGACAAAGGACGAGTTCCCTTAGCACTTCACATGCATTTTAAAATATTTGTAGTAGATTTTCATTTTTTTATCACGGGTTGTTAACTCAGAAATATGTAAGGTCATGGGAAAATCTGTTAGGAACTTCAGAAGATTTCCAGCCTATGAATGATCCAAACAGAAACTTCTTGACTCGTGTTTATTCACCTTTAAAAGAAATTCATCAGGTTAGACAAACATTGCCCAGCAGTCTCCCATTCTTCATTGTTTTTTCCACACTCCTCCCGTTCAGAAACACCCAGGGCTGATAAAAGCATGCCCCCCTAGAAGCTGAGGGCTATCCACAGTGTCCTGTAAGGGGAAGTGCACTTTACAAATTGGAATTCCAGGTTGTGTTTTCAAAGATGGTTCTTGCCACTTCTCTCACCTTTCCCAAATGACCTTTTCCTTGATAGACTCTCTCTTATTGTTGTTAGGAACTTTTTTCCACTTGGGAACTCTAGAGTTGTTTAGAGCCACCTTAGCCCAGCCATTGTAAACCTATTCTTGACCCGTCTGATCATTACTCTTCTCTCTCTCTCTGTCACTGGATTCCAGGAGTTGAGTTCAGTGTTTAGTTGTGAGTGTCTGCCTTTGCTTCCATCAGTCACTGGATGAAGGTTCTGTTTCCCAGACTCTCTGGCAGTGGGATTGTAGGCTGGCACTCCTCCGATCCATGTCTAAAATCCATATATGAGTGAATACATACCATATTTGTCTTTTTGTGACTGGGTTACCTCACTCAGGATGGTTTCTTCTAGTGCTGCCCATTTGCCTGCACATTTCAAGATTTCATTATATTTTTCTGCTGAATAGTACTCTATTGTGAAAATATACCACATTTTCTTTATCCACTCCTCAGACTAGGGTGGTTTAATTCACAGAAACAGCTGATCTGAACATAAGGGAGCTCTTGGACCCCAGACTGATGGCTGGGAGGCCAGCATGGGACTGATCCAAACCCCTGTATGTGGGTGCCAGTGAGGAGGCCTAGGCAATCTATGGGGCTTTGGGTAGTAGATTAGTATTTATCCCTGGCATACAAATGGATTTGGGTGCCCGTCCCATAATGAGGGATGCTCTCTCAGCCTGAACTCTTGAGGAGGGCCTAGGCTCTACAATGAAGGAAATGATAGACTCTGGAGATCCCCCATGGAGGACCTCACCCACCCTAGGGAAAGGATTGGGGATTGGGTGAGGGGCTGGGAGGCCTGGGGTAGGGAGAAGAAGGAGAGGGATCTGGGACTGACATGTGAAGCAAGCTTGTTTCTAATTTAAATTAAAAAATGAAAAAAAGTTGTAACTTTTGAAATTGCTATAGATCTTGAGTGTTCCACTGTATTTTGCATTTTGCTTTGTTTCTCTATTTGATAGTCAATCTTTTTTACCCCAAACTTATTGGTCTGTAGTCATCAATGAATTATTAAAAGCATTCTTCCTGGCTAGGGTTTTGACTCCCAGTATTTAACTTTTAGGGGGCTGTTTGCTTTTGTCTTTCCCTTCTTACTTCATCCTACATTTTAAACTTTTAGTCTTCTTTTCCATCTTAAACACTTAGTCTTATATTCCTATAGATCTATATTATCTGTAATATTCTTCTGGTGCTTGTTATTTTTTCTATGCAAAGACAAGTTTCTTCTTGGCCTTTTAACATGAGTATAAATTTTGTATTGAAACTGAATGTGGTGCTTTTGGTATTATGAATTTTGGTCAATGAGTGTATTCTTTTATATAAACAGAGCTAGTAGAATATGTGTGTTTACTATAAAGGAAGAGTTATTGGATTGGTTGACATAACAGAAATAAGTATTCCAACAACCATCTTCACTTGAAGAGGTAAAGAACAAGGCAACTGCTTAGTTTAAGAATGTCTTGGTTGGGGTTACTATTGCTCTGATAAAACACCACAACTAAAAGCAACTTGGTGGGAAAAGGGTTTATTTGGCATAAGCTTTCCCTCACTGAAGGAAGTTATTACAGGAACTCAAACAGGGCATGAATTAGAGGCAGGACTGCTGCACAGGCAGTAGAGGGGTACTGCTTACTGGCTTGCTCCTCATGGTTTTGTCATCTTGCTATCACATAGAAACCAGGACCACTAGCCCAGGGACAACACCACCCATAATGGGCTGGGCGGTCACACAGCAGTCAATCACTAAATAAGAAAATACCCTAATTTTGTTGTCTTATTGTTCTAGGAAGAATTTCAAGTACGATATGGAAGAGATATGGAGAGAGTGAACATCCTTTTCTTGTTCCTGATTTTAGAGGAGTCTCCTTGAGTGTCTTTCCATTTAATTTGATGTTGGCTGTCTGTTTGTTTTTAAATTGCTTTCATTATGTTAAAGTATGTTCCTGTTATACCTGATCTCTCCAAGAACTTTATCATGAAGCAGTGTTGGGTTTTGTCAAAGGCTTTTCAGTGGCTAGTGAGATGATCATGTTGTTTTACTTTTTCAGGTTGTTTATATGTTGGACTACATTGATGGATTTTTTTCAATTTTTTTTATTTTAAATAGCTTGTTTTACATGTCAATCCCAGTTCCCTCTCCCTCCCCTTCTGCCGCACTCCCCTTTCCCCCCCACCCTCCCACCCTATTGCCAAATCCTTCCACATAGGGGATATCAGAGTCTGTCATTTTACTCTGGGTAGTGTCCAGGCACTCCCCTAAGAGTCCAGGCTGAGAGAGCATCCCTCTTTGTGCTATAGGCACACGAAGAATGTTTGTATATCAGGGATAGACACTGATCCACAGCTCAGGGCCCCATAGGATGCCCAAGCCTTCTCGCTGACACTCACATTTGGGGGGTCCAGATCAGTCCCATGCTGGCCTCCCCACTGTCAGTCTGGGATCCAAGAGCTCTCCCCTGTTCAGATCAGCTGTCTCTGCTGGTTTTGCCAGCCCATTCTTTGCCAATTTGCTCATCACTCCTCTCTCTCTGTCACTGGGTTCCTTGGGTTCAGTTCAGTGATTAATTGTGTGTTTGCCTCTGCTTCCATCAGTCACAGGATGAAGGCTCCCGGATGGTTATAGACATCAAGTTCATTATCAGGAATGGGCATTCGAGGTGGTCTCTCCACTATTGCTTAGCTTGCCAATTGGTGTTATCCCTTTAGATCACTCGAGGTCGCTCTGGTGCCTGATCTGTCTTCTAACCTATGATTCCCTCTTCCCCCTATTCTACCCCCACCCCCCTCAACTTCCTTTTCCCCCATGTTAAACCATCACTGCATCCCTGTGATGAAGCTTACTTGATTATGGTGGATGATTTTTCTGATGTGTTTCTGGATTCGATTTGCCAGCATTTTATTGAGTATTTTTGGATTGAAGTTCATGAGGGATATTGGTCTGTAATTCCCTATCTTAGTTGTGTCTTTGTGTGGTTTGGGTACTAAGGTAATTGTAACCTCATAAAAAGAGTTTGGCAGTGATCCTTTGGCTTCTATTGTGTGGAACAATTTGAAGAGTATTGGTATTAGCTCTTCCTTGAATTTTTGGTAGAATTCTGCACTGAAGCCATCTTGCCCTGAACTTTTTTTGGTTGGAAGAATTTTTAAAACTATTTCTATTTCTTTAGGGGTTATAGATTTGCTTAAATTGTTTATCTGTTCTTGATTTAATTTTGGTAGGTGGTGTCTATCTAGAAAATCATCCATTTCCTTTAACTTTTCCAATTTAGTGGAGTACATATTTTCAAAGTATGACCTGAGGAGATCAAGGTGATACAAATTAGAAAGGAAGAAGTTAAACTTTCACTATTTGCAGATGATATGATATTCTACATACGTGACCCAAACAATTCTACCAGGGAACTCCTACAGCAGGTAAACACATTCAGCAAAGTGGCAGGATACAAAACTAACTCAAAAAAAAGCCAGTAGCCCTACTATATATAGACAATAAAGTAGATGAGAAAGAAATCAGAGAAACATCACCCTTTACAATAGCCACAAACAACATAATATATCTTGGGGTAACTCTAAACAAACAGGAGAAAGACCTGTATAACAAGAACATTGAGTCTTTATAGAAAGAAATTAATGAAGATACCAAAAAATGGAAACCTCTTGGATAGGTAGGATCAATATATTAAAATTGGCAATCTTGCAGAAAGCAATCTACAGATTCAATGCAATCCCTATCAAAATACCAGCACAATTTTTCACAGACCTTGAAAGGACAATCCTCAACTTTATATGGAAAAACAAAGACCCAGGAGAGCCAAAACAACCTGTAAAGGAACTCAAGGAGGCATCACCATCCCTAACTTCAATCTCTAATATAGTCCTAAAACAGCTTGGTATTGGCACAAAAACAGGTAGACCAATGGAATCGACTCAAAGACCCTGATATCAACTCACGTACCTTTGAACTCCATATCTGACAGGGGGCTGATGTCCAAAATTTACAAAGAACTTGGGAAGCAAGTCTCCAAAACACCAAATTATTCTATTAAAATGTGGGGTACAGAACTAAATAGAGAATTCTCATTAGAGGAGTCTAAAATGGGTGAGACACTTGAGAAAGTGCTCAACATCCCTAGCAATCTGGGAAATGCAAATCAAGACAACTCTGAGATATCCTCTCACTCCTGTCAAAATGGCTAAAATCAAAAACACCAATGACAGTTTATGCTGGAGAGGATGTGGAGAAAGGGGAACACTCCTCCACTGCTGGTGGTAATGTCAAATTGTGCAGCCACTTTGGAGATCTACATGGAGATTCCTCAGGAAAAATGGAAATCAGTCTACCACAGATCCAGCAATTCCACTCTTAGGCATAAACCCAAAAGATGTATTCTCATACAATAAGGACATCTGTTCCACTATGTTCATAGCAGCATTATTTGTAATAGCCAGAACCTGGTAGCAACCTAGATGCCCCTCAACTGAAGAGTGGATAGAGAAAATGTGGTACATTTTACTCAATGGGGTACTACTCAGCAGAAAAAAAAGATGGAATCTTGAAATTTGCAGGTAAATTCATGGCACTAGAAGAAACTGTCCTGAGTGTAATTTTCCTCCACCAGCCACTTAGGCTCTGCCACAGTTGTAGTCCCCAAATAACACACAGCAGGCTATATTATTTACGAAGCTGTTGGCCATTTGCTTATTTCTTACTGGCTAACCCATAATTGTTAATATAAGTATTTCTCTTACTGGAGAAAGGGTCTGTACCTGTTACTTCTGTGGCAGCTACATGATGTCTCCCATGTGTCTCTCTTTCCCAGAATCCTCCTTGACTCCTAGTCCCACTTATCCTGCTTCCCTATTGGCCAACAGTGCTTTATTGACATATACACAGGACTCACCCATCAGTAACCCAGTCACAAAATTACAAACATTGTTTGTACTCACTCTTATATGGATTTTAGACATGTAGCAGGGTATTGCCAGCCTACAATCCCACCGTCAGAGATTCTGGGAAGCAGGGAGGACCCTAAGAGAGATATGCATGGTAACCTGGAGAAGGGTTATGGGAAGAGATCTCCTAATTGTATTGGGAGCTGGGGGTAGGGGGGGAGAAGGAGGTGGGAGAAAGAGAGGGGGTAAGAGGAGGGGAGAGGAGGATACGGGGGAGCAGGAAGGTTGAGCCAGTATAAGAATAGAGGAGGGAAGGATGAGAGATACCATAATAGAGGGAGCCATTATAAGTTGGAGGAGAGATCTGGCACTAGTGAGATCTTCACAGATCTACAAGAAGGACACAAACACAAACTGACATTAAGGCTACCTTAAATGCCGTCCCATGATAATGGGATTGATAACTACCTTATATGCCATCCTAGAACCCTCATCCAGTCGTGGACAGAAGAAGAGGCAGACACTCACATCTAACAACCGAACTGAACTCCTGGAACTCAGTTTCAAAGAGGAGTGATGAGCAAAGGAATCAAGACCAGGCTGGCAAATCCCACATAGGCAGCTGACCTAAACAATAGGGAATGCGTGGACCCCAGACTGATCCAGACACCCCTCACCCCGAACCTGAGTATCAGAGAAGAGGCTTTGGCAACCTGTGGGACTTTGGAGAGTAGATCACTATTTATTCCTGGCATACAAATAGACTCTGGGATGCCATTCCACATGGAGGGATGCTCTTTCATCCTGGACCCTGCCAGGGATGATATGACAGACTCTGATAATCCCTCATGGTAGCCCTTACCCTCCCTGGGGAGTGGCTGGGGATTGAGTGGGTTTGGGGGGTTGGGAGAATTGGAGGACTGGGGGAGAAGGGGAGGGAGAGGAAATTGAAAGTAACATGTGTAAAAAATTAAAAAGAAAATACCCTACAAGTTGCCTACAGCCCAGACTCTAGAGACATTTTAAAAATTGTGGTTTCTGCCAGGCGGTGGTGGCGCATGCCTTTAATTCCAGCACTCAGGAGGCAGAGGCAGGCGGATCTCTGTGAGTTCGAGGCCAGGCTGGACCTACAGCCTCCAAAACAATACAGAGAAACCCTGTCTCGTAAAACCAAAAAAAAATTGTGGTTTCTCCTCTCTGATGACTCCAACTTATATCAAGTTGATATAAAAAAATAGCCCAAACAAAGAATCTGGAGGCTTCAGCCATCCCAATATAGGGCTGGAATCCTGGGAACTCCCTGGAGAGTCACCAAGATTGGTTTCACATTTAAATACAAAAGAACTAGTGAGAAGTGATACATATTAACTTAGGAGGAAGTATGACTTCCTCCAGGTTTTCCATGTACGACACAACCCTGCCAACCCATTGAAATGTGCCGCGAATATTGAGAATGCATCTTTATTCTCACTCACCATCCAGTAAGTCAGCACTCTCTAACAATGCCGAGTCACTATTTACCAATCCTAGCCATGTCTTACCCCAGTTAAAATGGCAGACAAGGCTAACTTGCATTACGTTTATAGTGCCAGGTTTTTATATTAATCTGTATAAGAAGTAGGCTTCATTTCAAATTTTCAGGAGCTTGAAGTGGCAAAGTCTTCTAGTTTGTCTGGTATTCTTGTTCTTGTGTTTGTAGACTTCTTTAAGACTTCCTTGTTTGATAGACATGATGTCTTGCAGTTCTTTGAACACAATAATAAGAAGTTTAAGGGGTAGAAAGATCTGCAATCAGTGAGTAAATCTTAAGCAATGACAATTTTCCTAGGCTTCATTGCCTTAAGTGAGACAGAAAGGCTAAAAGACACTGGAATATGGGATTCTGGAATTAAGGAGATGAGACTATATCATGATAAATTATGTTAATAAGGTCTTCATTATAGAAATTCTGGGAGCATATGCATTTCACATTGGGTTTTTCTCTCTATCATGAAAAGATTATGCAGGGATTTTGCTTCTGTCTGTCCGGCTTATGGAACTGTGTTCTCTCTCTGAAACAGGAACCCGCAAGGCTCCGTTGCTGTCATAGTTCTGCACAAAGCCTCTGGGATTTTTTCAGGATTGGTTTGCGAATTCCCACTACTAGATCAAACCAGTGCCGTTTTTATTTTCTTTCTTTTTCTCCCTTCCTTCCTTTCTCCCATTCTTTCTTCCTTTCTTTTCTCAGATAAACAGTTCATGTTTTATGCTTTTGAGTTCTGAGTTCACCTCTCTCTAACTGGACTTTGAAATGGCAATTAACCTAAGTGCTCAGATGGATCCAAATATGTCACTACAGCCAGGCATGTTGGTTTTCTACACGCCTTTAATCCCAGGATTGGGGAGGCAGAGAATCGTGGATCTCTATGAGTTCAAGGAGAGCTTAGTCTACATAGGGAGATCCAGGAGAACCAGGACTAGATAAAGAGACTGTCTGAAAACAAAACAAAACAAAATAAAATTAAAAAAAACAAAAGAAAGAAAAGAAGGAAAAAGAAAGATAAAGGAAAAACAAGAAAGAAATGTCATTGATTTTAGGTTTCAGTTTTGCCTTTCCTCTGTTCTTCTTGTTGCACAAGTAATAACTTTTAAGCTTTCTACAAAGTAGGAATTGATTTGACAGGGGACCTTGTTTTAGTTCCCAGCAACCATATCACTGTTTTTAACTCCAGTTCCAGGAGAAACTCATGCCCTCTTTTGCCCTCTTGATCCCTGAGCACCTGTGTGGTGCACTGATATACAAGCAGGCAACACGCCCAGATATATGATGGTGGTTTGAACCAGAATGGCCACCATAAGCTCATATTTTTGAATGTGTGATCTCAAACTGCTGGAACTGCTTGGAAAGGATTAGTTGAGGCTCTGTTGGAGGAGTGTCACTGAGGGTGGCTCCCTCTGCCCCCCTCTAGTTGGTCACATGCAAGTCACTGTTAGAGCTTCATACCTACTTGTCTGTCCCCATACTCTCTGCCATGATAGTCATGGACTCTAACCTTCTGGAACCATAAACCCTGAAATTAAATGCTTCTTTTATAAGCTGCCTTGGTCATGGTGTTTCGTAATGGCAATAGAAGAGTAACGAAGATACACATGCATTAAACAGTTTTAAATTAAAAACATAGGAGTTGGCAAACCTTACCCACACCTATCTCTACATGTACCTTACTACAACTCTTCTCCTTGAATGTGAAAACACAGAGGAAGAACCTACAAGACTCCAGAAAGAAAATGTTTGGATTTATTTTACTCTTCTTGTTTGTTACATCTTTTGTGGTTCAGTGAACTCTAATACAATTTTGGCCCTTTCTTTTCTGAAGTCTCATCCCAAAGTAAGATCCTGGTAGGAAAAGAACAAAAAGTAACTGATATCAGACAGTGGAATGCACTGTTTTCATGAGGAGAGTTGTGGAGGACAATAGAGAGAACAAGATTAAGTAAGTCTGGCATCTCTCTGCTAAATTCAGGAGATGAGAAAAACTTTTATCAATGTCTGTCTATTCTGGTTAATGTGAATATTGCTTCAAAGACAATGGATCATGTGATATCACACAACTAATAGTGATGTTCAGAGTTCTTACATTTTTGTAGTTCCTGGGGGATGGCATGCTCTTAATTGAACATTATGCCTTTTAAGTAATAGAGTAGTGAAATATATTAGACATTTGGGTTCTGCAGGAGTGTTGCCATGAAACTATGCAGGTCACATTTTGATCCAAATGTTAATTGACAGTGTCCTTTAATGTGCATTTTGGGGCTCAGTTAATAACAGTGAGGGAAACTCATTATCTGCTGGGCAAGAAGACTGTATAGCATTGTGACATACCATGTGATACTCAAACTATTTCACTGAGTCCAGGGAGCTTTGCCTGAGGATAAAACCACCCTTTCACCAGCATGTGTAGGAGGAAGGCTTCAGCAGCCCATGGAAGTACCCTTAGGCAGTGGGGTCCCTGTCACCTGCAGGCTGTGAAAAATACATTTTTTTAAAATTTCTTAAAGGACCTAAACCTTTTCACTCTCACTTTGTCCATCAAGAAAAATTGACGAGCATTATTCTCTTGTCTCAGCTTTTCAAGGAGCTTTCTTTTTGACAGATTTCCTTGTTCCCAGCTTAGGGTGGAGAACATTATCCATGTTACCTGTTGAAAATCTGCAGCAATCGACTTCATCTGAATTCCTTTCTCAGGGTTTTGCCACAGTTCTGAGCCTACCAACAATGTCCCAGCTAAGGCACGCATTTGGGCTGTAATATTCTAGCCTGTGCAGAGCCACTTGGATTTCAGTGACACAAATTAGTAATTTTCAAAATGGAGGAAAATGAATGCAAATGGCTAACACGTGAGATCGTTTAAAATCACTTTACAGGCACACCACTAGTTGGGTGGAACACACTAATAATGTAGGACTACCAGTTCTCTGGCAACAGATAACATATTTGAATAGCCGTTTGTGAAAAGCAAACAGGGCCTCTAACAAAAAAGTATTTTAATGGACTGTTGTGGAGCTTAGTCTTAAACTGTTTTTGTACATATTCAATTGAACTAATTTTCTTGAGCACACCCCATTATGCCTCAGTTCTCCTGGAAGCTGACTCAGAGGCGTTTGAGTACATGAAGCTTTCTCAAGAGGTTATTTCAAAAAGCCATTGGTAGGTAACACAAGGAGGAATAAGGAGTCAATAAGGAACTCATCAGGAGGCCAATAGTCATCTGGAGGGTGAGAGGCATGCTACTAAATGCAAAAAGATGTGGCTCAGTGGCTCCCTCTAATTAGAGGGCTATTTTTCCCTTCATTTTTTTCTACCTTGCATATAGATTTAACTGATAGTGGTTATTCTCAGAGTAACAAGCCTATTTTATTAAAATATTTTCATACCTTATATTTTGATCATGCTTTGCCCTCCTCAGGTCCTCGCAGATCCTTCAGGTCACTGGATCCACTTCTCACTCCCTCCCTCTCTCCCTCTCCCTCTCTCTCTCTCTCTCTCTCCCTCTCAAAAATAACCCAAGAAACAAAAACAGAAGCAAAGAAAATCAAGAGACAACAAAAAATAAAATAATCAGGCAAAAGACCAGTAAGTCAAAATAATATCCAAAACAAAACAAGAAATTCACAAAGAATACCATTGAGTTTGTTTTGCATTGGTCAACATTCTTAGGCATGGGTCTTTCCCTAGAGTATAATTGAGAAACCCAGTGACTGACACTCCATTGGAGAACACTGGTTGTTATTTTGCCAACAAGTATCCATCACAGCTAGCTTCTTGCTTAAAGGTGAGATCTGCTGTCCACTCTTTCTCCCTGTGCTGGCACACCCCTCTGGCTTGAACCCATACAGGTCTTATGCATGACATTACAATCTCTACAAGTTCACACATGCATCAGTTCTGTTGTATTTGGAAGACCCTGCTCTCCTTGAGTCACCCACAACTTCTGGCTCTTACAATCTTTTCCCTTCCTCTTCTGAACAGATCTCTGAGCTTTGAAGGAAGGGCATTGACAAAGACACTCTCATCTGCAGCCACTAAGAGCACCACCTGAACTTATTCATTATGTTCCCTTTTTAAAGGACTCTGTCCAGTTTCCATGCCCCCTCTCTTTTTCTCTCCCTCTTTCTGTCACTTCCTCTCCCTCCCTCTCTCTAACTCTCCCTAACCCATCTCTTTCTCCCTCCATCCTTTCCCCCACTCTCTTTCTCCCCACTCCCCTCCCTGTCTCTGCCTCTCTTTCCTCTCTGCTGCTCCTGTCCCCTGAGGCTGGTCTCCCCCTTCCCTTTCCTTTTTACAATCCTTTCCCCTTAATAAGAAAGAAAACCCCTCCACTTGGACTCTGTTGCATGGTGTCTTTCTCTCTCGAGCAGCTTTTTAAAATGATAACACTTGGCTTCCTAGGTCAGTGGCTCTCACAATACGGATCTTCTAGACTGTAAAACTGCATCACAAGGGAACTTCTAAATGGTGGAAATTTTCCCAATGCTCCCCTCTTTGGAAGTTTGCCCCACATCTGCGTATTTTTCTGTGCTTATTGTTAATGGTTGTTACACAAATTCACATTACACCTATTATTTAGGGTTATGAGCTTTCCCTTTTACAATGTGAAAACTTTCTGGACCCTAGACAAATGTTCCTAAGTTTACTGTAGACAGATGTGATGACACATGCTTTTAATAACATAACTTGAGAGACTGGTAGATCTCTATGAGTTTGAGACCAGTCTGATCTACATATATAGTTACAAACCACCCAAACTGTATAGCAAGACCCTGTCTTTAAAATTAAGGAATAATAAGGGGGGAGGGCACGGGAGAAGGGGAGGGAAAGGAACTGACTTGTGAAGCAACCTTGTTTCTTATCTAAATTTAAACTGAAAAATAAAGAAAAATAAAATAAAATGAAGGAATAAGTAAATAAAAAAATAACCAAGCACACAATGACTGGAAGTCTTGAGTTATTTCCTTGGGAAAAAATAGCTGAGATCAATTTATTTTAGCTATGAAAACTGTAAAATATATTTGCATGTTTGGAAAAACATTTATGTAGTCATTATCCTTTATTTCAGTCTTTTTGAACTGTCATAAATAAGTACAATGCTTTAGACAATATATAAGGAGCAGAAAGTTTTCTAATGTGCCAGAACAGTAGATGAAAAGTGGAACCTCCCCTCATCCCCTCAAGCTGAGGGAAAGATTCTCATGATGACTCACCTACGTGCCAACAATCATCCATCTTAATGTATAAAGAGTTGTATTTTAACACAGACTTTTGAAGGGACCACATTATTCAAAGCATGCCAACCTTGTCACACAATTTTGCTATAAAATTTTAGGGTACATAGCTTTACCCAAACAAAAATGGGAGATAGAATTTTACTTTCTCTCAAAGCATGCAATATCTATAGAGAAATCTAAAATTATCACAGTTCTGCAAGTAGTATTCTGTTCTGAAATAAATGGATATTGTTATCTCTACCCACAGACTTCTATTTTATTTTCTATTATGCATATACCGGTACTTTGCTTGCATAAATTCTCCATGGTGCATGTCTGCCTGGTGCTTCTGAAGGCCACAAGTGAGAGGCAGAACCCCTGGAATTGGAGACACAGGACAGCAATGCACTGAGAAGAAAGGACAGAATATAGGAGCTAGGAAGAGCTTTCAGAATATTAGAGCTCCACAAACCCATTTCCTGCTCTAACCCCTAACCAAGAAGATAACTGGTTCACACAGTTTTATGTTGTTAAATTTAAAGTTACCTGGTACAAGGCCATGGAAATGAATGCAGTAATCATTTGAGATACCCAGTGAGTATCCTTGTTCAACACATCCAGCATCATAATAGGTGGATGCTACTAGGAATAGTGAATTTTTAAAGTGGTTATTAATTGTCTCATTTGCACTATGTACAATAATGGCCACATGTATCTGACCACATTTTTCAATGACTGAATATTAGTAAATAGTCTAGGGTTCCTGTCAAATTGTGACATATTATGAAATATTATATTTGAGGAGTCTACTGCATATACCTAACATTTAAGGACTCAATTGTATGTGTCATGCATGTGCCTAAATTATATATGTACAAAAAGTTGGTTTTGTCCTTCATAATTCCTGCTTTGCATCCAAATCATCACAGAACTGATTTTTTAAATGAAGATCAAACTTTTGTTTTCTAATTTAGTTCTCAAACTTTGCCAAAGGTAGAATCACCAGGAAGGAATTTATAAACCCTGTCAATCACCAGGTCATAAAAAAGCATTAAGCAGGAAATTCCAAAAGTAAGAGTTGTGGTTGGGGGAGGCATGATTAAATATGTTCCCAGAATTTTCTGCTTGGGGCACAGACTAAGCAGCATCTACCTCTTTTCCTAAAGACTTGACAAACCCAAGGGCCATTCCATCAAAATTCACCCTGGAGAACCAATGAGTTTATGGAGATTTCTTACAGAGCAGTGGGTAATGGTTTACTAACCGTAGTGTGGGTGAACCCAAAGCAGTTATGATGAATGATAGCTTTCCCATAGCCCACAGTCATGGAGATAGAGGCATATTTCTCCAGCCATTCCCAGTCTAGATAGTCTATCTCCTCCCTAAGACCATGTGAAATTAGAGCAGAATAGCATACACTGCGTGGGGAGAGTGGCTGGATACTCAGCAGAGGGCCCAATGACCCTCTCCAGCCTCTTCTATGGCAGAACATCAAAGTCAAAACCCAGATGTGGCGATCTTTGATAAGCAGAATCACATGGTCTTATGAGAATGGGGGTTGTTTTTCTAGAAGCAAACAAACAAACCAAAAAAAGGAGTGTAAATGATGGTATTATAGAAACAACACTAGGGATTTCTAGAATAATTAATGTGGCATCATTGTAAGGAGCCATTTATATTCACCTGACCACTTACACAAGAAATAACGTTTCTAAAGTTCAGCATAATGGTGGCCATTACTTTTTAAACTATTATGGAAGTCTCAAGGAGTCTTTTGAATATGGCCTCTGCACATGTTGCGTGTCTATTGAAAGTGATCCTTCCTCCCAGAGTTCCACTTGGCTGATGTTCACCCTGTATCTTTCTTGCCTGCAGAAACTGTGCCTGTGAGTAAATGGGATGACGGGATGCCTCATAAGAGCTCTCTGGATGTCTGAGTGGATACAAAAGGAGTGGGAAAAGGTGAGAGAGGTAGGCCTGGAACACAGACTCTGCCCGTGAGAATGTCTGGGGGGGTTGCCTTGTCCCTGGAGCTTGACAAATACTTGAAGTAAAACCTAAACGTTCAACATTCCAGATGCATTTGTTAAGAGATCTTCAATTCTTAGTAGATCAGTATTTATCCCGGGTATACAAATGGACTTTGGACTCCCATCCAACAATGAGAGATGCACTCTCACCCTAAACTCTTGGGGTAGAGTCCAGGCCCTGTCCTGGATGAAATGACAGACTATGGACACCTGCATGGAGGGCCTCACCTTCCCTGGGGAAATGAGGGGATATTGGGGGGGCTGGTGGGAGGGCACAGGAGGAGAGGAGGGAAATGGAGAGGGACCTGGAATTGACATGTGAAGCAAAATTGTTTCTAATTTAAATTTAAATTTAAAAATAAAAATATATAAAAAAGATCTTCAATTCTTTTGCCCCACTCTCATTGAAATCGTGTGACAACAGTGGCACCTTCATGCTGCCTTATTTCTGTTTTTATGGCTTATGTGCAGATTCCGATTTTTTTTCATATCAATTTGTAGTCCTGGGAAAGTCTTCAGTAGAAGATGTGGTCTGACTTACATTTCAGAGGAATCATGGACTCCTCGTTCAGGACCTGCCTCACACCCATCCACAATTCAATTTCACCTTGGCACCCTCTACAGCATACACCACAGAGCCCCATTGGTAGAACAGTGACTAGGTATGATGCCTGGCAATAGTTTCCCCATGTGTCTTTTCCCTAGCATTTTAGAAGAATCCCTGATTTCTTACATAGTCTAATAAACACAGCCCAATGTATAGTCTCCTCTCATTGTAATGCAACAAACCTACTCCAAATCACTCTGCTCTGAATACACAGAAAGCACAGAGTGTAGAGGCAAATATGAGAGAAGAATTTCTCAGCAGTCTGCATTGCTATGTCCTGGTGAAGAAGGCAGTTTGTTCCCTGGTAGAACACCAACCAACATTTTCTGCTTTCTTCCTGTGTCTAGAGATCATGATTAATCTGTCTTTGTAGAGGAGAGATATTTGCCTCAGGGTACAAAACTCTTCCAAGATCTGTGTCCCCTTTAGAGATGGTGGTTGCTAAATCATGGCTGGATGCAACTGTCATTATTTTTTTTACTTTAATACATTTGCCTTTATTAATGTGTTTATCTTTAAAAAGCCATAGAGACTAGTCACCATTTTGATTCCAATCTGCAGATGATAAAATTGGGTCAGGTCTTGTTCTGAGAAAGGTCTAGCAAAAGTTCTTCTCAGTCATCTTATTTGTGCTTTATCTTCAATGCTTCTATTGACAAAATAGTCATTCTTTCCAGCTTGACAAATATGGGATTTAACATTATATATTCAGAATACTTAAATTATACATCTGGGAGTCTGAGATCTGCCCTATATTCCCTATGAACCTATATCAATACCAGCTACACCTCTACCCTGAAAGAACTCAATTTTCTGCATTATCTTGTTTTCAGGCCCCATTCCTGGATTGAGCTGTCTCAGCACATGGACACAGCACAACCCTTATGGTATCAACCAGCTGCCTTGGAGTCCTTTTTGTTCTAGTCACTTTGAAGTTGTATGCAGGAAAAGAGAAGCCTTGAAGAGCTGATTCTTGACAATTTCTTTCACTTTCATGCTGGAGTTTGGCTGCAGCAAAGGGGGTACAGAAGACAGAGAGCAGACATAGTAAATAGTATCTCCTATGTTACAATCCTTGTGCAAGCCTTGTTAGTTGGAACCCTTTGTCATATAAGCTATGGATCTTGAATCCAACTGGTATTACAGCATGCAGATAGGCCTAAATATTTAGATTCTTTAGCCTGATACAGCTATTGTGCAGGACTAGGGCGGGTTAAGATCCTTTGGCCCTTAATACCAGTCAGTGCCGACGTTCTTAATCTGCAGTCAGTCTTCAGCCTTACGAAGTTGATGGCTCTCTGAAGCTCTTCTTGGGCGCAACTGTCATTCTTACTGATGTAGGGTGCCACAAAGATGCTCGCATACCATGCCTGGAAGATTGGTTGCTCAGCCCAGCCTCAGCAGCATCATGAAATCCAGAGTGGATTGCAATGCTCAGCTGACAGTGTTCTGGTCCATCCACTGAGCTCCTTGCCTGTTTACAGCTGAGGCTAACAGCATCTAATTGGTGTTCACTGGTGGCTTTTTGTCAAATAACAAAAGCTGTGATGGGATACATTCCTTAACCAAAATGTGACTAATCACCAAAATGTGGGAGACACAGAAACAGTCATGTGAAAGAAGAAGAGGAGGAGGAGGAGGAGGGGGAGGAGAAGAAGAAGAAGAAGAAGAAGAAGAAGAAGAAGAAGAAGAAGAAGAAGAAGAAGAAGAAGAAGAAGAAGAAGAAGAAGAAGAAGAAGAAGACGACGACGACTAAATTTTAACTCTTTAACTCAGAGGTCACTAAAATTTCTCAACATTTGAAAAGCCTGTAGGGGTGGGCTTACCAGAGCCCTACATTGGTTTTAGTAAGATCTGAGACACAGATAAGTCTCAAGATCTTCAGAAGATTTTGTAAAATTCTATACAAAATTTATTCTGCTCTATATATTGTCATATGATCATACTTTGTATAAATATAAATATAGGCATGTTCTTTTCTGTAAACTGACATTAAACACACTATTCAAATGACAGTATAGAGTTTCCAGAAAGGCAATATACACACATATGTATATATATAGTATAATTTATGTGTTTGTGTATCTCTTATATCTCTCTCTCTCTGACTGAGGACAATATATATATTGTCCTGTGGTTAATTTAAGGCCTGTTCATATTTTCCCAGAAAGTGTTCTGTAAATTTCTCTCAGCATGGTAATGAATGCTACAGTTCAGAAAACACAATTTAACAAAGAACTAAGGTATAAGCTCCTGGGATTTTCTAAAGCTCAAACACTTGAGGAAGAAAAGGAAGCAAACTTCCTTTCATTCATTTGCTCATTTAAATATTACTGAGGCCCTTTTAACACACGGCACTCAGAGTAGGAAAAAAAAACACAACCAGCAACAACAAACAAGCAACAACAACAACAAATTCAAATACGATAATAATTAAATATGGTCCCTTGCCATTCTGAGTCACAGACAGAGAAAGCTGATTAATGGTGTTGTGTGATGCAAATGGATAGCAACACGTGTAAGCACAGAGAAGGGGTTCTGCGTTCTGACCCGGGAAAAGCAGCATGCTGGAAACAAATGCACGTCACATAAGAAAGGTGTCCTGGAGATGACCTTTGGGTTTGGCATATTTGATGAATAAACCATGACATGCTTGTGAGGAGAAAAAGAGCATTTTCCAAGTTTAAAGTGAATATCCAGTATTTTAAAAGGGAGTGAAACAGGGGAATAATGAAAAAAATGCAAGGTCAACTGTATCTAAGGATTAAGGAACTCCAGCAAGCAGGGTTTGGGTGCCTAGGTGTCACGTCTGCTGCGCGGCCTGTGTCCGAGAACGTGCGGAGGGTGTCGGGTATTGAAAACACAGAGACTCGTTCAATGATATAAAGAGAACTTTAAACAGGCTCCAAAAAGGTTCAAGAAAACCTCCTAAGAAAAGCTCCCACCAGAGAAGCTTCTGCTCTCTCCTCTCCCCTGGCTGGTTTTGCTCTGACCCCAGAGGTGGATGTGTGTGGGTTTTTGAAGGTGCGGTTAGTCTTTGGACAAGGTCAAGGTCAGGGCGGTTTCCGTGGGAAGGCCTTTCCCAGGAACTTATTGTATCGTTTTTAGTAAACATGTTTTTACTAAACATTGTCTTACAGCTGCCTACTCCCAGGCAGAAGGGGAAGTGGCCAGGAACTTATTGTATCGTTTTTAGTAAACATGTTTTTACCAAACATTGTCTTACAGCTGCCTACTCCCAGGCAGAAGGGGAAGTGGGTCTCTGCTCAAGGTCTGGTGTTCCCACAATTCACCCCTTTTTATTTTCAAATGAGGCACTCCTGGCTTAGGTCAAGTAGGGTCACCCTCCCTTTCCCGTCTTTGGGGGACCTTGAACCCCTGTTTTAGGTGGGAGGGGTCTTCCCCACAGGTTGCCCGTCATCGGAGATACCCCAACCTTAAATCATCTGTAACCAACCTTCATGGCTATCGGGATTGCCATGGGCTAAGCTAAGCAATACTTGGTTACGGATCTCTTGTCTCTGGAACAAGGCACGTTTGAGCTTGGCATAAAGCCAGAATGCCTACCGCCACTGCCACCATTTCCAGGACCCCCATTGACATAGCGCCTCTCCATCACCATACCCATCACCAGATCTGGGCCATAACATTCTACGAGCCTTCATCTGTTACAAGGGTAACCCGCATGTGATTTACATTTACAATTTGATAAAGTTTCCAATCGTTTCAAGATCTGCTCAGGAAAGCATTTAGAAAGTGCACTTGCACAGATACATTGGGCACAATCATTGATGTTACACATGTAGCATTACGAAAAATATGAACAATAGTTGTCGCATTAGGACACGTTGCATTTCTCCAGAAAAATACACTGGCCTAGTCGTGATTCCAGAAACAGGAACCATCAAGTCTGGTATTTCAAGTGACCATGTCCTGTTCAAATACTGAAAAGAGGCTTTTGCCACTCATAGTCCATATCAATGTCCAAATATTTTAAATGGGTCCTTTTTTCCCCTAAAGGGAAAACTGGCAAAATGAATTCTGTTGTTTCAAGGTGTGTCAAGGGCAGACAGTTAGTCTTTCCAGTTCTTTGTTGGCTTCGGGATGAAAACTCACGGGTCCGGAAGGTTAATGCAGCAGGTCTGTTGAGAAACTGGAAATCTCGAACTGACTGTTTTCTTTCTTTCTTGGGCTGTAGATTCGATGACATCAAGGATCAGGAACACTGATTTAGGAGATCTCACTCAAACTGGCTTAGGTAGGCTCCCATGGTCTCAGGTCCAGTTTTTCTCTGCTCCATGCATCTCACTAAATGGTCTGACAGCTGCTAAAGCTTTATTCTTTTCCTGCAAGAAAACACAAACATGCCCTCGACCCCAAATTAGGGTCTTCTCCACTGTCTAGTGTATGGATGTCTCCATTTGACCTGAGCAATGGTTGCTCAAGTTCCATCATGCCAGAATCTGTCTGAAGCTCACTGGCATTCACATTATAAAATTTTTAAATGAGAAGTGTATTATTTGATGAGTCATGTGGGGACTGGGGGCATTATTCCCCCTTTTTTATTTTCTAAAAAAGTTTTCTTTTTTGAACTGTTGAAGCTGGACCATAACAGTAGAAGGATTTGTCTACCCTCCTTGGTTAACTATCTAGGTAAATTGGGCTTACTAAATAACTTTTGAAAATTATTTGAAGTCTGTGAGCAGTCTTTCCCAATCTAACCTGTAGAACTCTCACTAGCTGACAAGGCCTCATTTGTATCTTAAATTTTTCTGTTAAAACATTAACAGACTGGCTGGATGTTCCTTTTGGCTATATTTAAAGCAATCTAGGTAGCTTCTTAACTATTTTTGAAGGGATTTAAGTATCCTTTTAATCATATAAGCAGTTTACACTCACGCATTCACAATCACATTTCATACATACTGGTGTGGCCACACCATACATTCAGAACATACATGCATCTTTCAGTCATCCTTTTTCCCTAGGTCATGATTAGTCTGTTGCAATGAAGCTTCCTTAATTGAAATCTATGTAAAAGAACAACTCCAGCCAATCCTTGAACTAAAAAGGTTAAAAAGTCCTATATGTTTTTATCATTCCTCCATTTGAGCTACAGTCATGGGGTACAGCCGTACCTACTCCTTGTAACTCTGTAGATGCAAGGTAGAGAGGCCAGGCTTTTGGCCAAAAGTTTTTAGAGATGACTCACAAAATAGAACTTAAATGTAAACAAAATTTTCCATTCCATATACCTTTGTCTTTTTCTTTTTCTTTACTTAATACCAGTACCTCTTTTACTGTTACCAAAAAAAAATAATTTTTTTTTTGAGTCAGGGTTTCTCTGTATTGTTTGGAGGCTGTCCTGGAACTTGCATAAAGGTGTGTTGGGATTAAAGGCGTATGCCGCTGGGAATCTCTTGGATTCCCCTACTTCCTGACCCTGGTATCAGGCTTAGGAGGGGGAAACTCAGAATGTCTAGTTTCTGACTTTTTAATCTCATTGGCAGCAGCCGCTCCCAATGTATTATTGGTGTTATAAAAATTGATGAACAGGGAGCTGGAATGACTAACTGGCATCAACATGGGGGGGGAATCCTCACCAACGCCCATATTTCCCTTACCTGAGTGTTCAGCAATGGTTGGATCTTTATCACGGTGAGCATTCCTAGTATCCCTGATGCCTGATGCACCGTTCGGGGACCCAAATGGGCTTCTCACTTCCTGGAGGGAAAACACAAACAGCCCCTCGGACCCTAGCTAGTAGGGGAGTGGGTGGCTGCCATTTTCCTGTAATCAAATCCTTCCATCTGACCCATCCCAAGGACTGGGAGGGTTTGTTCCAATGTCTCTCCATAGCAGACAAATTATTATGGTCTACGGTCAAAAAATTTAAAATGTAAAGTATGGTGGATAACTGAATATTGGGGGAGGTAACATACTCCCCCTTTTTTATTTTCTTAAAATACTGTTTGAGAGTGGCATGGGTGCGCTCCACAATAGCCTGTCCCGTGGGGTTGTGAGGAATACCAAATGAATGGACAATGTGATGTTCCCTGCAAAAGGCAGCAAAGCGATTGCTGGCATAGGCAGGGCCATTGTCCGTTTTTAGGGCATCGGGTACGCCCATGTAGGCAAAGGCCTGTAGGCAATGAGAAATAACATCTTTAATCTTCTCTCCTGAGTGGAGAGAGGCAAAAATCAGTTTAGAATACGTATCCACAGAGACATGCATATATTTTAATTTCCCTGCCTGCGGCAGGTGAGTGACATCCATTTGCCAGAGATGGTTGGCCCTGAGGCCCCGGGGATTTACCCCCTCATTGGGAGAATTATGATAAGGGGCACAATCAGGGCACTGAGAGGTAATCTGTGTAGCTATGGATAAGGGGCACCCAGTGTGAAATTTAATGGAGCGGGCATTTAGATGATACCTCTCATGGAGCTGGTGGGCCAGCTGCTCCTGAGTAAATAAGACCCTAGGGCGGGTCAAGGAGTCAGCAATTTCATTGCCCTGGGCAAGGGGTCCTGGAAGGTTAGTATGTGCACGAATAAATCCCACATAAGCAGGGTGGATGCGCTGCCAAATAAGATGTTGGAGCTGAACTAATAAGGAACGAACCTGGGAGGTTGGAAGAACATATGGAGAAGTTTCTAAAGGTCTAACAATGTTGGCAACATAAACACTATCAGTATATAAATTAAAGGGCTCTCCCTCAAACATTTGGAAAGCCATCAAGCATGCAAACAACTCGGCGGCTTGTGCTGACATCTGCCCTATGGGTACCCTCTTCTGCACCTGAGAAGAAACCACCACTGCGAAACCCTTGGAGGAGCCGTCTGTAAAGACTGAGCGAGCTCCAACTAGAGGGTTCTCCTTTAAAATCTTGGGAAAGATCACAGGGTGTTGTTTGAAAAAAGACATCAAGGGGCTGTTGGGATATTGGTTATCAAACTGTGCGCCTGTAGATGTAATAAACAGGGTCCACCCATCATGGAAGATCTGTAGATGTTCCACCTCCTCCTTACCATAAGGAAGGATAATTTTATCAGGACTCTTTCCAAAGGTTTGAATGCTAAACTTGTGTGCCTTCCACAACAATTGTAAAATGAGATCATAGTAAGGGGTCACTACCTTCTTAGGGAGGCTGACAAATGTACCCAATAAATAGGACCAGTCTGCCAGAACACGGCAGTGGGCGAAAAGCTAGATGAAAGTACAACCAGAACAAGGGGCTGCCCATAATCTATACGCCGAAGGTGGGCTTGCTCTATACTTCTTAACAACAATTGTAGGGCTTCCCTGGCCTCTGGGGTAATCTGTCTAGGGAAGTTGGAGCAGGGTCCCCAGGAAGAATATCATAAAGCGCTTTAAGAGCCCCTGTTTTAATAGAAAGAGAAGGGCGAAACCATTGTACCTCTCCCAAGAATCTCTGCCAATCATGAAGTGTTTTTAAATTTGAACAATCAATTTGGAGTCTTTGTGGCCGGAGGCCAGTTTGTTGAATTTGATGACCCAAATAAGTATAAGGGGTCTCTTTTGGATCTTTTCAGGAGCCAAAATAAATCCTCGGGCCTCCAGAAGCTCCTGTAGCTCTGCAAAGGCTATGTAACATTGTCTTTCTTCGGCCGCAGCCAAAAGAATATCATCCATGTAGTGGATAATGTAAAGATCAGGGAACTTACGTCTGAGGGGATCTAAACAGGCAGCTACATAAATCTGGCATATAGTTGGACTATTAGCCATCCCTTGGGGAGCACCACCCATTGGAAGCGAAGGGCAGGCTCCCTAAAGTTAATCGAAGGAAGGCTAAATGCAAACCGAGGACTATCTTGAGAATGCAAGGGAATAGAAAAGAAGCAATCCTTCAAGTCAATGACAATCAAATGCCAGTCTCTAGGAATGGCCACAGGCATGGGCAAGCCAGGCTGCAGAGCCCCCATAGGCTGCATGGTCGCATTCACGGCCCTCAAGTCTTGTAGTAACCTCCATTTCCCTGAAGATTTTTTTATTACAAATATAGGGGTATTCCAAGGGGACGTGGAAGGAACCAAATGACCTGCCTCCAATTGTTCTTGAACTAGCTGGTGAGCCGCCCTTAGTTTCTCCGCTGGTAAGGGCCACTGTTCCACCCATACTGGATTATCTGATAGCCATGTGATGGGTATGGGGGCTGGCGGTGCAACAGTGACCCTCATCAAAAATGGCCAAAACCCTTCCTATCCCCTGGGGCCCTGGTCTCCAAAGGGAGGGATGCCACAGGGCAAACCTCTCCCTGTTCTAGTTTACCTAGTTCCCTCCCCGGGCTCCAGCCCCTCCCTTGCATCATCTGGGGGCCCCTGCTTTTGGACTTGGGTGCCTGAGTGGTGAGGACCACTCCCATTTCTTGCATGAGGTCCCGTCCCCAGAGGTTAATAGGGAGGCCAGGCAAAACATATGGCTGGAAAAGCCCTGTGTGGCCCTCAGAGTCTTGCCACTTTAGGATTCTGAGGCTTTTTTGGGGCACAGCCTGTCCTATTCCCTGGAGGGTCACTGTTCCTTCCTCTTTCGGCCAGGCGGGGGCCAGAATTTATCTGAGAGGACAGAGAAATCTGCCCCAGAATCTAAGACGCCCCTAAAGGACTTGCCTTCTATCTTTAATGTAAGCTGGGGCGGCTCTCCATAGTGGCTACCCAAAATGCTGCCGGGCCGGTACTTCCAAAACCTTGGTTGCCCCTTTTCTCTTTAATTTTTCTAGCCTCACAAGGAGCTGTAGGGAGAAGGAGTATCTGAGCAATCCGTTCTCCTGCAGGGATGGCAACAACCCCACTGCCCACTGATGTCATTATTTTAATCTCCCCCTCACTATCCTGGTCTATAACACCGGGGTGTACCTGGATGCCTCGAAGAATAGTACTGGACCGTCCCAAGAGTAGTCCAACCATGCCTGGGGGCAATGGCCCATGCACCCCAGTAGGGAGGGCCTGGATCCCCATTTCCGGTGTTAGGATTGCCCGGGCAGAGGGAGCGAGGTCCAATCCTGCACTCCCTGAGGTGGCTCTAAGGAGGTCTGAGATATGAAGGGGTTGCTCTGGGGGAGAAAATGAGTCCTGCCACAGCCCAGAGCAGGGGTCATTGCCCCGTACACATTGGTTTTGGGGCCCTGGGGCGGGGCCCTCCTCCCGTTTCCCTGATTATTATTAGCAGAAAGGAAATTTCCCTCCCTGTCAGTTTTAGAGTAGCAGTTATTGGCTCAATGATATCCCCTTCGACAACGGGGGCATAAACCAGGTCTCTTGAGACCCGCAGTACTATTTTGAGGGCACTCTCTACGGAAGTGTCCCTCCCTACCGCAGCTAAAACATGTTTTTCTCCCTCCCAGAGTAGGTCTTTCTTTCCCCACTTGGGGCCGAATAGCAGCAGCTAGCACTTGGCCCTGGATGAAGTTCCCATCAATGTCCCTACAGATCCGGATATAGTCATTTAGACTTTTATTGCGATAGGGGCGAAGGGCTTCCTTACAATATTTATTTGCATTTTCAAATGCCATCTGCTTTATGACTGGCATCGCAGGCCCAATGCCCCCAAATATTCTTTCTGCTACCTGACTGAGACGGTCTACGAAGTCTTGAAAAGGTTCGGAAGGTCCTTGAAGGACTTTGGACAGATGATCCCCTCCTTCCTTGGAAGGCAATGCTTTCCAAGCCCCTTGGGCCGCTGCTGCCACTTGGGCATAGACTGCGATGTCATATTGCATTTGTTGCTGAATGGTGGCATATTGACCACTCCCGGTAAGCATCTCCACATTTCTCTGGGGCTGTCCGGCCTGTGCATTCCTTTGGGCTGTCTGGCTGCATCTTTCCTGAAACTCACCTCTCCAAATCAAATAATCTCCCCTGACAGAGCTGCTCTGCAAAGCTGCTGCCAATCGCCAGGTGTCAAATTAAGAGACGCAAAAGATTCCATTAAGGAAAGTGTAAAGGGAGCCTGTGCTCCATAATTTAAAGTTGCCTCTTTCAGTTGTTTTATATCTTTGAAACTTAAAGGGTCATGGCGCCGAATGACCTGTCGAGAATTGTTCGGGTCTGGAACTTCCATTACCGGGGCCACCACCGGGCAGCATTGGACCCCTCCTCTGGGTCTTCCCTCCAGGTCCAAGAAGGACTGGGTTATCTCATAGGAGGAGTCCCTTTTTTCAGAGTATGGGGAAGGGTTTCTCTCCCTGTCCTGTCTTTCCTTAATTAGAATCTTTTTTAGTTCTTTTTTAAGGGCCGCGATCTCAGCAAGTAACCGTTCCTTTTCAGACTGTGACGAGTCTGAGTCTGAGCTACTTCCATTTTCTAGGTCTGATAGAGAAGGATATAACCGATTCTGACCGGAGTCCTTCTTTTGGGTCGCACCCGGAGATGTCTACCCATTTTTTGTTGTTACTAAGAGACTCCTCCTCATCCTCACTAACAATGGAGCCTCTAGTTTCAATCACGGTCTCTTCATCATCACTCTCTGCCCCTGAACTCAAGGAGGCTTGAGTCTCAGTCTCTTGTAACTCTAAAAAAGCCTCTTTTGTGTCCTGAACTACCTGGCGGTGACGAACCTTATCTGTCAAAAGTGCTCCCCTCACTAATCTCCATAAGGAGAATGTCGTAGGGGGCAAGGACTCAGATCCCTCTTTTCGTAAAAGTCTATGAAGATCACGGCGAACCTCCTCCCAATCTGGAATATTTAAGCTTCCCCCAGTAATGAACCATGGACTGGCTCGTTCGATCGATTTTAGAAAGCCTTCTAGGGTTTTAGACTTGACTGCAGTCCCATGTTCTTTAAGTAACTTTTTTAGTTGATACTGTAATGATTCTAGCTTCCCGGAACTATTCCCCATAGTTTCTTAACCCGTCCACTTACCTCGCTTTCACGATCTCAGTGGGACCTCCAATTGTCACGTCTGCTGCGCGGCCTGTGTCCGAGAACGTGCGGAGGGTGTCGGGTATTGAAAACACAGAGACTCGTTCAATGATATAAAGAGAACTTTAAACAGGCTCCAAAAAGGTTCAAGAAAACCTCCTAAGAAAAGCTCCCACCAGAGAAGCTTCTGCTCTCTCCTCTCCCCTGGCTGGTTTTGCTCTGACCCCAGAGGTGGATGTGTGTGGGTTTTTGAAGGTGCGGTTAGTCTTTGGACAAGGTCAAGGTCAGGGCGGTTTCCGTGGGAAGGCCTTTCCCAGGAACTTATTGTATCGTTTTTAGTAAACATGTTTTTACTAAACATTGTCTTACAGCTGCCTACTCCCAGGCAGAAGGGGAAGTGGCCAGGAACTTATTGTATCGTTTTTAGTAAACATGTTTTTACCAAACATTGTCTTACAGCTGCCTACTCCCAGGCAGAAGGGGAAGTGGGTCTCTGCTCAAGGTCTGGTGTTCCCACACCTAGGCAGCAGAATTTGGAAGGAAGCACAGTCCATAGTGCACTGAGGTCTGTCTATAAGAGCTGTAGATATGCTGCTGGTATTATTTTACTAAACACACACACCAAAAGTGGTCAGGGACTTCGAGACCTCCCAAGGGATACAAGAATTCCACCACAGTAGACATAGCACTGGTCTGCTTATCTGAATTGGGCAGTGGTGGCACACACCTTTAATCCCAGCTCTCCAGAGGCAGAGGCAGGTAGATCTCTGTAAGTTCAAAGAGTGAGTTCCAGGACAGACTCTAAAGCCACAGATAAAAACTGTCTCAAAGCCCCCCCTTTAAAAAGAGAGAGAGAGAACTGAATTGGTAAATGTGCACAATCATGTTTCTTTCCAGAAGCAAAGAATCCTCAGAATCAGAGCCTTAAGCATCCAGGCTGAGAACCGTCAACTTTCACAGTATACTGATAGTGTGGAAGGACTCAAAATGAAGTCCAGTTCATCTACTATAATTCACATTGGGTATTTTTCTAACTGTGTTCAGCTTTTGCTTCTGCGTCATGTTTTCCAGTCCAGGGTTTGATATAACATTATTTTACTTGAATTATTAGATTATCAATCATTTCACCATTTAACTAATTTATTAATAATAGTACCATTATAAATTATGCCACATGAAATTGTCAAGGTTTGTTTTCTAAAGTGTCATAGTAGCCACTTTAATGAACATCCTAGAAAGTTCTTGAACAAACACTTCTGTGGGTGTGAGCTGTCAGGAGACTGTCTCTGTGTCAAGTGACCTTGAATTTGGGCCAACATTTGGGGGCATCTGTCAACACTGATAACAAAATAACAGAAGTTTGACTAATTTCTGTCTTATGTAATGTGTATTTTAAAACAGAATTTAAGTATGTACACCAAGCTATAAGCCATAATAAGAATCTGACACATTCTCTTCCTTCCCCAAAATGATGAGAAGTGAACTTGACCTTGTAGCCACATACATACACTGTAGTTTCAAGTGTGCCTTTTCTGGTTGTTCTTTTATATAATCACTTATGGTCATGTTCTTGGTAACGTCATCAATTTAAACTCTGTCAATAACAAGTTTTTAGCTCTCAAGGACTATTTTACTTTTATAGGTCATCAAATTGAGAAAGTATTAGTTTTTAAGACTATGTAATTTTAGAACTGAGATATAGCTCAGCAGGTAAAAAACACTGGCTATTCTTCCATCAAACCTGGGTTCAATTCTTAACCTACACAGCAGACCCTAGCTACCTGTAGCTCCAGTCTCAGGAATCTAACAATCTAATACACTCTTCTGGCCTCTGAAGGCAATGCAAGCATGTGGTGCACAGGCATACATATAAGCAATACACACACACACACACACACACACACACAATTCCTTTTTCAGTTTCATCACTCACAACCACATCCATTCCAATGCCGATCTTAAGCCATTTGCTTCTTTCTAAGCAGAAGCCAAAAACTGTCTTTTAGAAGGATTTTATTTTTAATTATGTATAATTGAGTTGTGTGTGTGTGTGTGTGTTTTAGTAGTGCATGTGTGCATAGGCACAAGCACATGCAAGAAAACAGTGGGGAATCCCTTGTAGCCAGAGTTATATGCAGCTGTATGCCTTATGGTGAGGGTGCTAGACACTGAACACAAGTCTTCTGCAAGAGTAGTACAGTCGTGCATGCTTTTTACTACGGAGCCATCTCTGGCCATCAGGCATCTCATTTCTGCCTCCCAGATCACACTATCTTTTTATTTTTGTCTTACTTTATACTGTATAGTTTTTCAATACAGAGGAATCTCAGAGATGCTAGCGGCTACTCCTTCCGAACAGATGAATGTCTTGTCAATGAAGAGACATGAGCGTCTGTAAGGAAATGAACTGATATGCTTTTGCCTCTACCTCATGGCAAAGAAGGTGACCCCAAAGCATCTGTTAACACCACTATCATTAACAAATGCCAGAATTTACTAATGAATAATGATCAAAAAACAGTCAGACATGCCTTCTGCCTCATACTCAGAGTTATAAAAATCCTTCATTCACTGGTATTTAATGTCTCACAGGGTAGAAATAGATTAGCATTTCAACGGAGAACATTCCATGGTGTCACAATATTTAATTGTGTTCCCACTACATGCTAGAGATTTCTCAGGACAGTGAATGGACCCCATATACTTACAACAACCTGATGTGCCAGATGATGAGTTCCTTCAATAATTTATTTTCAATTTTCATATTTTTAAGGTTGAATGATTATCCACTAATACAACTATATGACATCAGAACAGGGACTCTCCTGGAGGATTAATTCGTGTGTGTGTGTGTGTGTGTGTGTGTGTGTGTGTATGTGTTGCATGCACGTGTGCCATATGCACATGTGAGTGCAAGAGTGTGTTTTATTCTGTGTTCACTTTTACACATGCATATAGACCAAAGGAGAACATCTGGTGTCTTGCTATATCACTCTTCACCCTATTCCCTTGAGACAGGGTCTCTCAGTGAACAAAATTGGTTGTTAAAAAATCTAGTGAACCTCCTGTCCCTGTTTCCTCCCCATAACGCACACATACACACTACCACTGCTGTGGTTACAGGTATGACCACACCTAGATTTTGTCTTGTGTTTTGGGAATTGCAACTCAAGTCTTCTTGCATGTTCAGCAAGTGCTTTTACCTGAGCTATCCCTCCAGTTGGGAATCAGCCATTTTTAAAGTGTTTAGTACAAAGAAGCTGTTCCTTATAAACTCCATGAGAACTGGTGGTGGTAGCTAATGCCTTTAATCCCAGCACTCAGGAGGCAGAGGGAGGAAGCTCTCTATGAGTTCAAGGCCAGCCTGGTCTACAGAGGGAGTTCCAGGGCAGGCTCCAAATTTGCATGTAGAAGCCTTGTCTCAAAAAACAAAGAACAAAATACAAAACAAACAAAAACATAAACTCCATGCAATATATCATAGTTTAGAATGTATTAGAAATTTATTATCCACTTTTTGAGTTTACACTACTAAATGTAGGTCATTTAATCTTGGATAGTTAAACAACTTTTTAACAGAATATCTAAAGTCCTATTTACTTGAATTGACTAACAGAATACCGTGTCCTAAAGATTAAATTGATCTATACCTAGCTAAATGTTGAAGTGCATGGGTACAGGAGAGGCAAATACCAGAAGGACTGAACCGTGCTGCATTTTGTGTTTTTTAGTACTCAAAATAGTCATACTTTTTCTTTGGTTTATATTTTTCTTAAGCAGTGAGGCAGTATCTGGAAAGCTGATGAAAATGCAATTGACATCATATGGACTATGTTGGTCAATGTCCTTTTGGAGCTAAAAGATCATTGAAAGAAGTTCCCTTGACTTTTGTTTTGTCTCTAGTTCAATGATTTTAACTTCCATTAGTAGAGCAAGGGTAACAGATTAGAAGTCTTTAAAAAGATCTTTGCTGGCAGACATAATATAATTTCTCAAAGATACTTTTGTTCTTAAAGAATTAGTTAATACATGGATCAATGCACCTGGGATTGGGAAATAGATAAGATCTCCTGAGAAAACTGGGAGAATGGAGGAGGAGGTGGAAGAGGAAGGAGAGGAGAGAAGGGAAGTGGGGAGGGGAACTGGGAGGAAAGACAGAGAGAGAGAGAAAGACAGAGAGAGAGAGACACAGAGAGAGAGAGAGCAAGTAAAGAGATCTTGATTGTGCTATCAAGAAAGAGAGAGAGAGAGAGAGAGAGAGAGAGAGAGAGAGAGAGAGAGCAAGTAAAGAGATCTTGATTGTGCTATCAAGAAACCTGGTATTGAGGAAACTCCCAGGAAGCCACAAGTATGACCCCAGCTAAGACCAGAAGCATTAGTGGAGAAGGTGCCTGACCTGGTCTTCCCCTGTAATCATATTGATGACTACCTGAATTATCATCACAGAACCCTCAACCAGCAACTGATGGAGACAGGTGCAGAGATCCACAGCTAAGCATTTGGCTGAACTCCCAGAGTCCAGTGAAGAGAGGGAGGAGCAATAATATGAGCAAAGGGGTCAAGACTATTCTGGGGATACCCACACAAACATCTGATCTAAGCTAATGCAATGGGAGCTCACTGTCTCTGGATCGATAGCAGGGGAACCTGCATAGGATCAAACTAGGATCTCTAAATGTGAGTGACAATTGTGTGAGTTAGGTAGTCTGTGGCATCACTGGCAGTGGAACCAGGATTTATAGCTAGTGCCTGAACTGGCTTTTTGGAGTCCATTATCATTGGAGCGATACCTTACTCATCTAGATATAGTGGAGAGGGCCTTGGTCATGCCTCAAAGTGATATGCTGGACTTTGTTGATTCCACATGGGAAGCCTTAACCTCTCTGAGGAGTGGCTGGGCCTCGGGTGGGAGGAAGGTGGGCAGAGGAGGGGGAGGGAAGGAAGAACAACTGAGATTGGTATGTAAAATGAGAAAAGATTGTTTTAAAATAAAAAAGATGAAAAATAAATATTGTGTAAAAAGAATTAGTTTATACTTATCAAACAGATACACACTTTTATTCTTGCAATTTCCTTTGACTTTATAAAGTCTTACATAATATGTTCTGATTATTGTTTTCCCGTTTTCCTCCCTGTGCCTCCCAGTTCCTCCACCTCCTTCCCATCCAGATCCCCACCCTTTCTGTCTCTCCTTAGAACACAAACAGGAATCTAAGGAATAGTAATAAAGTAAAATACAAGTTCTTCTTACTTACTGTACTAGAAAGCCTTAAAAATCCCTTGAAGCCAGGCTGTAACACAAATGTATAATCTCAAACTGCTTAGGAATCTAAGGCAGACAAATGACAAGCTCCAGGACTGCAGTATAGGCTGAGCACAAGGTCAGTCTCAGTGCTTCGTGAGGCTCTGTCTCAAAGTAAAGGGGAAAAGGGTAAGTACAGGCTTAGCTCAGTGGTACAGTGCTGGCAGAGAGGTGGGGATGGCAGCTATAGATCTGTGAATGTATCTAGTGTCTGAAGAACATGACAGTCATACAGCAGAATGCATCTCTGTTCAGACTCAGTATTTGCAAGGAGTGAAATTATTAACGAGTAGCACATTTGAGGGTAAAGGAATGACTTTTGAATTGATATATAAGCTAACACTGCTATTCCCATGACTTGTGCTGTGATTTCTCTGTGTTCATCTGCAATTCACCAAAAAACTATTATATATCTATGGGACACTTTATTGAAAAAGAATGAATGGCTTTGCCCATTCATTTGTATATTTGTCCTATAGAATCACTTAATTTCTTAGCAGAATTCAGGGTGTTTGTTTGTTTGTTTTTCAGGAAAGGACATACTATACTAACCTCTTCCCAAATTGGCAAAACATTTCTGTGTTGTAGGAGCTTGATATTATAGGGTGGTTACCACTATGTGTAGTCTCTACACAGACTCCAATAGGACTCTGTTACAGTTTGAGTGTCCCTTTAGCAATCCACATGAAGGTAGTTCCTAACACAGTATCATCAGAGGTGGAAAGTCTTTAAGACTTAACCCTCAGGTCACTGAGGGCTTCTCTGGAAAAGGATCACGGAATGCCCCTCCTTCCCTTCCTTCCATACTTCATGAAAATGTGCTTTGTAACGATAAGCTGTGTGTCCCAATAGCAGCATCAGATTAACATGCACAGAATTCTTTGAAATTGTTAGACAACAAGAGCATGCTTCCCTCTTTCAGTTGACTGTCTCAGATACCTTGAATTGCAACAACTGATCATGGCATAGGCATCATCAGGTATAACACAGCAGAGCAAACAACCCTCCTGTCACCTTGCCACCTTGTGAATGTCTTCTCCAGGACATATAGCAAGTTGACAGGGGTTGGAAAAGACCTTGAGACTGTGTCCTCGACTGTGAGCAAAGAAATTCATGGGGCAATTTTGTTTGTCTTAGGCCCCAGTGAGGGGCCTTTTACTTACCATGTTCAAGAAAATCAGTAACGCAAAGGAAACATAAGGTAGATAATGCAATGCTCCATGGAAGGGTCCAATGTAGAAATAAATAACCTTGGTTGCACAGTATGTTTGCTGGTAGACGTCTCAAGCCATTTAATTTAAGCCATGAGCGATCTTCAGTCCCCCAGATTTACTGGACCACACTTTAAGAGAAAACCCTACATTATATTACATAATGATATTATATAATTTTGGATTCTTTTTATGACTTGCTTCAGAATGATAGTTCATAAAGAAATTCTCCCCAAATTTTTAATTTCATGTGCAGGTAAGGAGTGATACAACTAAAACAAGAATGTCCTTATTAGTTATTTATCTATTTGAAAGGGAGTAATTTTTGTTGGTTGTAGACTCAAAATGAAGGCTTTTTGATTCTGTTTTCATGATCTCTCCAATATTATACAGATTCTGCATAGAATACTAATTGTTATTCAGCTATATAGCTTACATTTGATTTTCTTTGCCCCAATTCTGTTTTCAAGTGCATTATAATCAGTCAAAATCTATCAATGCAATAAATTATAATGTACATACATCACTATTATTAGCATGTGTATCAGTGACCTGCTCATAAGTTTCCTGGGCTATGTATATGGGCACACACACACACACACACACACACACACACACACAGAAAGCCTAAGCATGTGTACCTGTATTTTTAATGTGCAAAGAAGGAACTGTTCCGAGGAAAAGCAAATTTTCTACTTCATGATCTGCCCTACATTTATTTTCTCCCAACAAAATGTTGGTTCTCACTGAATTAGTTTTAATATATTTGCAGTCTATGCGAGCTCTGCGTGTTTCTGGAGAAAAATGCAAATCCCATATGAAATCACATTTGGTTATAATTTGAAAGTGTTTTTTTTTTTCTGAACACAACTAGTAAACAAATAAACAAATCAGTTTGATCTGCTGGCCAGGCACTGTAGAGAAGGAAGGTGTTTTTATGAACAAAAAATGTATTTTCAGTGTGGAGGTTCTTCTCAGGGAAGGTGTGTGTGGAGAATATCTGTGTCCTGTGCATGGCTCCGAGCTACTTTCATGTAGCCGGTTTCCCTGGCTGTGAGCTGAAAGAGGGTAGAGTGAATCTCAGCGGATCAATTAACAGAGGGACCTGTCCTTCAACAGCAGAAGATCTATTTCGGGATTTGCATATCACTGAAAAAATTACAAAGCTGAGATAAATACAAGCCCGATAATAACTCACTGCAGACTTGGCTCCAGTCCTAGATTTCCTTGGCTGTTTGTCCTAATAAAGTGTCTCCATGGCACTTAGGGCGGGAAGGTTATTAGTAGCTGTCAATCAAAGGAGGGAGTAGGCATCAGCAGGAGGAGTAGGAGAGGAGAGGTGACATTCATCCTCTCTTCTCACTGATATTGGGCATAAAAGTCATTCAGAGCAAGTGGTTAAAAAGGGACAGGTCCCTCTTCATCCCCACAGAAAAAAAAGAAAAGCTGCCTTGGTTACCAACAATTTAATAATAAAACGAAATACATCAATCATCTTTTCTTCTACCTTATTGATGCTGGACGTCTATTAATTCTGAGGAAATGAAGGACGTCTGAAAGAGATCTTCTCGGAGGACTCTGGACTTAATGTTATTGTTTTTTTTCTCTTTTCTCTCACTAAATGCATGTACATCAGGACTAGAATTTAATGAAGAAAATTTTCAACACTATGGGTGTGTGTGTGTGTGTGTGTGTGTGTGTGTGTGTGTGTGTTTGTGTTCCTGCAGATTTTTCTTATAACAATCAAGTAAATGCCTCAGGAAAAAAATCAAGAACAAAACTAGAACACACTTTTAAAATTCATTTAAAGCAGATATGCTGATTTTTCTTTCCATGTCACCCAGTTTATGCTCAGACGTTACCTCTATAGCAATTGATTGATACTTTAAAGGTCTTTAAATTATTGTACCACTTTCTTAATTAAAGTACATCCAGTGCTTGAGAACATTTCGCTCCATATGCATATTTTCATAAGTAACAGAGTCCATAGAGTGCTAATTGATATCCTGGTCTCCAGACAATACTTTACTAAATGAAATGACAATTATAACCAATTAAAATTCACTTTACATACCACTGCACCTATTTGGTATGTATTATGCATGAAGACCGAGAGTACACTGCCTTCCTGCTTGGGTTTTCTGTGTGCCTCAGAAATTGATGGACAGCTCCGAGATCATCTTTTTAGCGCACCGGCCCTCCTCAAACCAAGGGTCACCTGGGGGCTCATCAGAGATCCCATATTTTGGCGTAACTTTGATTAAATAACTAATAAGAGCTGATGTTTGTTGAAGAGAAAGGCTTTTCTCATATGTGCCTAACAAACATCAAAAGGGCTTCTCTACAGAAGTATTCTTATGACGACGAGTCTAATAGGTACAGGGCTGTCTAATTGTTTAGCTTGTCCCCTGCCCGGCTCGGAGGCTCAAGTTATCCTACAAATAAGAAAGAAAGAAAGAAAGAAAGAAAGAAAGAAAGAAAGAAAGAAGGAAGGAAGGAAGGAAGGAAGGAAGGAAGGAAGGAAGGAAGGAAGGAAGGAAAGAAAGGAAGGAAGAACTGCTAGATTTCACTATAACCTGTTGCTCTCTGCTTGATTAATGGGAAATTTTCACACTTGTATATTTTGCCAAGGCCCAGTTAACCTTGAATAAGCATCAAAAGCTAAAAACATAATGACAGACACACGGGTTACATTTGTCAGCTTATTAAACATCACAATCTCCTGTCTTTTCACATTTGGAAAAATTTCAAATCAGAAATAATCTGAAAAAAAACAGAAAAAGAAAGAAAGAAATTGCAAAAGAAAGAACAAATCGGCTTCTAATTTGGGGAAGCATAAATAATTAGATGGCCAATTTTTCTAGGGGCATGACCTTTGTTCTGCGCCTCGGTCTCTTCCCATACTGGATAGATTGAGATATGTATGCCAGTGCCAGAGAGCACATCCTAGTCCTTCCAGGAATTTCTTTTTAATTCATCTATTCATGTGGATTTTGCATCAAGTAGACTAATTTCTGAGCAACAAGTTGCATTCAGTTTTTAAGTACTACTAATCTAGGTTCTCTGGGCTCGTATGACTCAGAGCCATAGATTGTTTAGTTACCAATTATTTTGCCAAAACTTGGAAGACAGGGTAGTTTCAGCTTTCTTTTGAAAACATATCACTTGATGTGGGAAATGTAACAGCATCTCCTAAGCTGTGTTTTTGTTTGTTTGTTTGTTTAATGAAGGGTCTTCTGAGTCATTAAAAAATAAACAACTTAAATCTGAGGGTAATTTGTAACTTTAAAATGTATGTGTATTCTTTTTTCATGAGCCTTGAATTAAACTTTTAGTAGGATCTAAGATTAAAAAATAAACAGTCTAATTTATGGATGTTTCAATCCATTACATGAACCTGATAACTATTAATTAGGCTAGCCTCCTCAAACATGATATAAGTACAAAATAAATTGTGACTCATTCAGTTCAAGTTTTTACCTTAATTTATGAGCAAATGATAATAATTATAAATACACTCATAACTGGATATATAATATCACAAATCAGATATTTTATCCATTAATTGTCACTTTTTCAATAGGGACTATTTCTTCCTCTGTCATGTAACTTGCCTTAATTATTCCTGCCTCTGGAACAGTGTATTCAATACGCTGAACTGTGGGTTTCAACACAATGTATATTTCAAGCAGGCCTAGCTATAAATGAAATTTTTGAAATAATCTTATTTCAATCATTTTAACTAAATTCCCCTTTAAAGTAATCTCAATGTTATTAATTACTAAACTTTGCATTTAAGTGGCAGCATTCCATTTACAGTAAAAATAAATATTTTCCTTAAAATATTTTTATTTAATTTTAAATATTAGCAATTTGGGTTTTTTTTTCATTTTTGGTATACTGAGTATCACTAAACATTCTCCAGGTGCCAAAATATCCTTAAAATATTTTTTCTAATTATGAAAAAATGCATTAAGTTTACCTTTTTTTTCATTTTGTTTTGGCTTTTTTCTTTTTAGGAAAGTTGTTTTGCACAGTAAATGAAGTGCCAATGCAGACAAATGTAACCAACATTAAGCTGGCCAATAGAACTGAGCAAACTGCTAAGGTCATTAATATAATTTGTTTTGGCACTATTACATCTCCTAGTGCTACTCTGGGTAGTTTGCCGGGCACATCAATTTGTTTTCAGCTATTGTGGAATGGGATATCTTGGCTTTCATCCAAAGCACCCTCTCGATTTGCATATCTTTGTTATCATTTCAGGTTCTCAGAACATACTGTGGACTATCACACCATCTGCACCAAGATCCTCACATCCAAACACAAATTAAAAATGAAACTGTAAAATTTGCAAGGAAACAATACAGACCTTTTATCTCATTCTCCCTCTGTTCATTTTCAAAAGAGAAACTTGCTTGTAGCCAAGCATAGCAAAAAAGGCTTTTATTAATTGGACTGGCATCAAGCATGCATACATAAAATTGTTTATTTTTTTCCTATAAAGGGGTTGCCTGACATAAAAGGGTCTTTGAAGATGACATTCAGATTTTGACATTTGCATGATATTGTATAAATATCAGAGGTAGGAGACTTTTCTGACAAACCAGATGGGTCAGGGGGAAAAAAAAGAAAGGAAAGAAAAGAAAGAAACACACTACCATACCATAGAGGGATATTATGTCTTTGCCTTAACAATACTAACTTTTCCTCTAATCTACGAGTTACTATTCAGGAAAAACAAACAGACTTGCCTCAAACCAGAGCTACCTGCTTCAAAAAGGAAGAGATTGGAGGAGGGAGGGGGAGGGGTAGGGAAGGAGGAGAGAGGGGGAGAAAGAATGAAAGGAAGGAAGGAAGGAAGGAAGAAAGAAAGAAAGAAAGAAAGAAAGAAAGAAAGAAAGAAAGAAAGAAAGCAATCTCATCTTGGAAATTTTGAGTTATATTCTGTATTCCAGTGAAGAGCACATAATGCAACTGAATCTTGACCTACGTGCTGTAGTAATGAGGCTTCATTGTTCAGCTCATTACTGCTGGATGGTCTTAGTTTGATTGTAGGCTGTGCTTTGGAGTGTTTTCTGGGGTAAAGGGCATTCTGAGCCCTTGCATTTGCCAACATCTGGATGAGCAGGAATTGCTGCTTCCCTTGGTGATTCCTGAATACAGATAGAGCCTGTTTATGATTTCCTCCCAGTAATAATTGTGTCCTGACTAGCCCTACTGGAGAATGTGTACATTTAATAAGAAAAAGAGAATGAGAGAAAGAAGAAGGAACCAAGGGAAAAGAAATGCACCCCCCCAAAAAAAAGAAGTGCAAGGCAAAGGCAGAAGGGAAGGACACGGGGACAGGGGATTTGCTGATGGGGTGCTTCCATGTGGCTTTCAAACACTGGTGAAGGGAATCTCCTTCGCCTGAGTGTATAATGGAGCAGCACCAATTTGATTAGACTCTTTGACCTTTAGTTGTCAACCAAGAATCACCGAGTCAGCAAGTTGTAAACAGATGTCATTGAATGCGTTTGGCCTTAAGCATAAACCCTTGCATTCTCCAGGTTCCTTTTACTGTGTGATGGTTTCCTAATGTCCCCACTATTGAAACCATCCCAGTGTGATTGAAGTTCTTCTGTAGATGTCTGCATTCTGTCTTCAAGGATTGACTATAATAAGGATAATGTTCTTCTGTTCCCCAGCAGAGTCCACCAATAAACACAGTGAACACAGCTCTTCTTCAGGTATGTTATGGTATCTCAGCTTGCATGTCAGCACTAGTTGCTACAGAGAAAGCTCCTAGATAAAGTTAGGGATGCTCACACACCCACATGCTCCAGACTCTATTAGTTTAATGGCCATTCTTTCAGTTGCTTTAAATCTCACTGCTTTACCATTGTTTTCTGGGTCAACAACTCACCCATCACTGTCATGATAGAATTCCACCTGATGCTCAAGTATTTTCTTTCTGAGGTTCTTGCAACTCCTCTGATGCAGGCTAGTGATCTGCATTTCACATTCACTGCACCTGCAAATGCATGCTTCTTCCTGTCCAGCCAGATCCTATTAGCTCCCCTCATCATCCATCTCTCCCCAAGCATATGGTTCTGTTTATACTTGTTTGTTTTTAAATGCAGTTAAGAGAAAATGGGTTCAGTGAATGAAAGGATGAGTGAAGAGGAGTCTCATGGCATTAGTTTTGCATACAGTAAGTCCAAGCTCTGACCACCTGGTGAAATATCCTTGCTAAATGGGGGATGTGCACCTACCAAAACACTCAGACCCCAGGAATCAGACAGTTACTCAGCTGGGATGACTAGAGTGGAGTTCTACTGCCTGGTAACAACTTCCTTTTCACAACTGTCCTTGACTGACAGTGAGCATGAGTGTCCCAAAGAACAACTAGGAGATAAAACTAAGTCAAGGATTCCCTCCAAGCCCAGAGCTCCTAGGCAGTCCACATTCTGCTTTCCACCTCTCATGTCTTCCTTGAGTATAGTTATGATCTGTAGGAGCTTAGCCATCTGCATGACTGCATTCTGGGTTGGCCTAAATGTATGTTCACATTGCGTGCTCAATTGTTTCTCCTACCATGTTCATCTTATTGTTTTGGCTGTCTTGTTCTTCCTGGATGTAGGCCAGTTGTCAGAATTGATGCTGTTTGTCCATTTAAATCAGTCCCCATTCTGTACCTGTGTGCAATGCTGACTTTCCATGAAACATTATCTTTAGTGTTTCTTTCATCTTTTCTCTTCTTTTGATATTCAGTGCTGTTCTTACTCTTGCTATCAATACATATTTTCATGTAAAACTCCTCAATGGAAGCACCTGATAATGTTCGTTATACCAGTAATGTGATTGTCCACATCCCTGTACAATGAGAAGAAGAAAACCATCTTTAGTGAACTCCTTCTATTGTGTCAGGATTACTCTCATTTATTCCTGCTCTCTCTTTCTTTTCACATAAGAAATCTTTCCTTCCATTAATGACTGCTATAGAAAATAGAAGGTAAACTTTGTCTCTGAGTTACACAGTGTAGTAAATTTAGCCAACTATCTTATAAACCCACTGTTTTACAAATTGAGTTCTCCTTGGTGTTTAAGATCTTTGTCCTTCAGCAAATGCCTCCGAGATCTTGCCTCCAGGAAAGGCTACAACTCCAAGCATTGGAGATCTTTCTGTGAAGGAAAACTACAACCAAATAACTGGTGTCAGTTATTTTTCAACACACCAAACTCGAGTGTCATATTTAGTTCAGCAGACAGCTGTATGGTCTTAGCATGGGAGATTAATAATATGTACCTACCTTTTATTTTCTGAGCCTATCTTCCAGAATATCAACTAGATAAATAAACGCACTATTTAGAAAAATTGAAAATCAAGGGGGTCCACAGAACCCCTAGACCTCAGAAAATAGCACTCAGATAAATCCAGAGCAGTGAGTTATATATAAATGGAATGGGCTAGAATTAATAGGAAGAGAACAAAAGAAAGGTAAGGATGAGCAGGAGGAAGGGAAAGATGAAGAAATTACTGAGAAACTATTGGCATATTAAGGAGCTAGTGAATCAGACCAAAGGTCAGTCATTTGAAAGATCAATGAATCAACAAACAGAAGGACTAAATGAAGATGATTTGTATAAAAATTATCAAGGAAGAAGTCATATTTTCAGCAAAAGAAAATTTCAAAAATTAGGAGATGCTCTTCCATATAAAGTCTTTATAATGTATTCAGTCTATTTGAAAACCTAAATAAACAAAAACTTCTCAAGAAAACATAATATTACAAGTCAAAAGAATAACATAGCCACCATTTATAGGAGGAAGGAAAACCTGAAAATGGAATGAACATAATACAAAAATATGCAATCAAATGCCCATCAATAGAGGATGGCTGAGAGCATTAGAATGAAGTTCTAACACACAGAAAAGCAATTTTCATGTATAGACATGGGGTTATTTGTTGGGCATATTTTAATTTAAAATGCAAGAAATTTTGAAATGTGTATGCTATGCCATCTGTCACTTTTGGTGTAAAGACGAAGGAATATATTCACATATACATATATAAATAAGTTTGACATAAAATATTATTGCATATTTATAAAATAAATAAATTACAAACCTCATCTCTACTAGACATGAGTTAGTCAGACATCACATGGGTTAAGTGGCATAGCAATAAACGTAAGTCTTCTCCTTGACCATAAACTTTAGAAACTAAGACCAACAGCCCCTCAGTTCCATATTACGATTCACTTAGCATCATGGAGTACACCTAGGTCAGTCTGTCACCACAGATACTTTTTCAGAGCAGTTGGTCCAATTTCTCCAAGAAATCAGTGGTGGAGGAGCCAAAATGACAAAAGGGGTCTTGTTCTAATTAAAGGTCTTATGTGTAACTAAAGATAACGAACAATCTTAAAGACCACTCCAAAAAAGTGAAGCAGGAGTAACTGAGAACTCTCTTCAGTGCTGGCCCCTTTGGCAACAGCCTGTTTGACTGTAAACTATGATGATATTGAAGAACCCCCTAGGAGTGGCTGAAGTAAATGCATAGCAGAGATTTCTTGCAGCATGCACCAAGGAAGTTGGGGTAAAAGTGGAGAAAGATAACTGGTAAAAGGTGCCACCATTATGAGAATACAGCCATTCATATTTTCCAGATGCCATCATGTGCATAGATTCACATAAAGATAAAGAAAACCAGACAGGAAGACTAGAACAAGAAGTCAGTGTAAAAACTAGAATGATCCTGCACAAAGCAAACCAACCACCCAAGCTTAAGACATCAATGGCTTACACAGGAAGCTCTGCAGGGCTGAAATGAGCATAGGTTTTCTCCCCTACAGCTGTGTCCCTTGGCCTGGCAAAATTGACAGCCACTAATTGGAGCCTGCACATTGACAAAAAAAGGGAATATCGGGGAAGTGAGCAGAAATACACAATTCTTCACTAATCTGATGTAGGAGGTAGCACAATCATTTTCTCGGGTTCTAATCTCTAAGGTAAGACACAAAGCAAAGCCCAACCAGGGTGAGCAGATCAGAGAAGGGCCCAAGGAGTGGCTGCGGATGCTCAGCTAGTGGTATGGATTTGGAAGAGGAAGAGAAGGTGAGTGAGCAATAATGTACCATGGAGATCAAAATCAGATAATGGCCATGCTTTTCAGTTGACTTAAGGAAGGAATATATGCAGTTGGATGTAGGATCCTGTAGTGCATTGTAGTGCTTGAAATGTGGTACAATTTTTAATATTAATTTACCATTGCTTTCACTGAGTTACCATGCTATTTTAGTGTTAAACATCGAGAAAGCATATTGACAAGATTAATCATGGATATTTTCCAAATCCTGAGTAGAAATGTGTAAAGACATTTATATAAAATAGCAGAATTCAGATAAAATAGAGATAGATCTGTGAATATATTTTTCAAACCTAATTGATTCCACAGGATGGTTTCAATCCTACTTTTTATTTTTTCTCTGCTGAACCAGCAAAGTGGCAAACAGCAAAATAACCAAGAATCTCAGACTCAGAAGGACCAGAGGTTCATCTGGTCCCAATTCTTGCTTGCTCCAAAAATTCCTTTGACAATGTCTGTACAGATGGCCTCCCAGACACTGCATGCCCACATTTGACAGAAAGGCCCAGTGTTTTCAAAGTACCCATTGAGCAGTGGGAATGCTTCCAGCACTATGAAACTCTTGTTGATGTCTTGGGAATAGTGATGCATGTGGAACTTTTTATCTTTGTCTACTATGAGAGCAACTGCTCTTTGAAAGACATATGACTCTCACCAACATCCTGCAAGTCCTTCAATACAGGTCATAGTTTCAGTCCTAACATTCTGACATGAAGCTTATTTAGGGAAAATGCTTCTTCATAGGCTTAGCTATATATTACAGGCAATCTCATATATGAGAGTGGTTTGTTCTAGACTTAAGAATTCTTTAAAAAATCCATATGACTTTGCATTACATTGAAACTTTAGAACCTTTAGTCTTGGGATTTGAAACATTTTGAACCGCCCCCTCTTTCCTGACTTGATGGTATCTTCCTAATTGTCATCTGTTGGGAATTTAATTCCCAAACTCACATATTCAGAGGATGGTGTCCTGATGGCATCAATGTTTTCTATGGAGACAGAGACCAAGTCTCCTCATTTGAGTTTCTTTGCTATGCTATGATGTAGCCAGAGATTCTCACCAGATACTTCCATTTGCTAGCCTCTAGAGCCTTCAGTTAAGCAACCCTTTGTTCATTATGTGTTTCCTTTTCTTTCTTTCATATTTATTTTATTATTTATTGATCTGTTTGTTTGTTTGTTTATTATACAGTATTCTGTCTGCATGTATCCCTGCAGGCCAGAAGAAGGTACCAGATCTCATTACAGATGGTTGTGAGCTACCATGTGGTTGCCGAGAATTGAACTCAGGACCTCTGAAAGACCAGCTAATGTTCTTAACCACTGAGCCATCTCTTCAGCCCCATATGTCAGTAATGGAAAACAGACTAGCTAGGGTTGACAGTTCTACTGCAGTGGTGAACCAAGATCGAGAATCTCTGACTTAAGGGAACTGAAGTGGCCAGTGGTTACTATATCAACATATTGAACATGTTTGAATAGGGTCACATGCCTATAATGCATAAAATTCCATTATTTATAAATTTCCCAGTATGTGGTATTCATTCATAGCTCTCAGAAACTGCCTTAAGACAACCTGTATTTTCAGATTCTAGTTTGTCACTAACTTAAAGTTGTTCAGAATGGAGAGTCCTCAAGTCATAGAGAAAACAGTTGGCTCAAATCACATAAGTGATAACCTATGGATATTTTGAGAAATAAATGTGAAATAATAATACTGGTATGCAAAAATCTCAAATTCTTTCAAATTTCATATCTTCCTGAGTAATCAAACAGCTGTGCTGATACAACTACATCAAAACTTGGGTTACCGAAAATAAGCATCCATCAGAATCAATCCTGAGTTTGTTAGCTTTTTTAGACCTCTTTAGATTAAACTATGGCCAGCCTACCCAAGCCTCAGTTGCCCTGCTGCCCCTACTTCCTCCCTGAGGCAAGTTGCCAGGCCTGCTTCAATACCCAGAGACTGCTGATGGAGAGAACTCTGACCCAAAGACACCAATGAGGAAAGGACATACAGCAGAGTCAGCTGCCTGAGCCAGTAGGACATTGAGAGGGGGTATAAAGGCAGGCCTAACTTACTTAATAAACGAGTCTGCAGCATGCCTGAGTCATTGGTGCTGCATCTTCTCACCCCTCCCCCAAAGGATGTCCAAGCAGAATAATCCTCAACAGACCCCAACTTTAGTATCTGTGGTTCTGAGGGCTAAGGGTTGAGCACAACAGTTTGCATTTTGAGTTTGTCCTGTAACAGTTACTCATCTAGAGGTTACTTTCAGAGGACACTGTGTGACTCATTTTGGACCTTCACAATAGCTGCTTGTAGATTATTCTCCTTTGAGTTATCTTATTTCTCAACAGTAGCATTCCAGAAAGTTCTACTGTCAAAAAAAGTTATAGATACACTGAATCCTCATGTCTGTCCTGCTGGGCTACTCTACTACAGTCTTCCTTCTTGTATTTTTTTTTCATATGGTGACTGAAGTTCCCAAGAACCATCAGTTGCTCTTCTCAGTTCATTTCACAAGAACTGATTTACATGTGGTTAGTCTTCCAACAGCTCTTGTATTAGACTCTTGGTCTCAGTGAGGTAATGTTAAAGGTGGGGCTTAATGGAATGCAATTAGGACATTTGAACATTGCCTTCAGGAAACATTTATGCAGTTCCCACATGATTTGTCAGTCTTCTCAAAAATCAGTCACTATAAGCTATAAAATACCCTGTGTGTGGTCTGTGGATATTATAGTTTGAAAGGTCATTCTCCCTTTTGTGCATATTTCTACCATGATAACTTTGGACATGTGATGACAAGCAGAGAGATCATTCCAGATCCAGCAATATACTATTGGTAAAGTCAACCTCAAAATTGTAAGCTAAGTAAACCTCTTTTCATAACAAAGAATCCAGCTCCTATGATTTTGTTACAGCAATGATAAATTGACTGATACATTCAATAGGCTTGATTTGACCAGATACTCATTCAACCATACAAAGGTATAGCTCTTGGATAAAGAACAGCAGCTTTAGAACTTGAGAGAACATTTTAAGAATGCAGGCCGTATCCAAGGCTAGATTCAGAAACTCAGTGGTAAGGTTCAGCACTCTGTGTGGTTTTTGTTTTTGCATTTTGAGGAGGGTGCAAATGTGGTTGCTAAACAATGAAGTCGACAAAGCAGCCACACAATAATCATGTTTAATGTTCAGTAAACCTTGTTTTCCTTTATCTTACTTCACAGGCCACATCAGATTGATGATAAAAGTTATAGAAACAAAATCATATAAGCACCCTCCATCGATTTATACATCTTCTAACTTCAACTTGTACAGGCCCTAATTGCCTAAAATGAGTTATCTAAAATATATATAATAAAATATATATAATAAAATATATATAATAGATATATCTTTGAGGCCATTACTCCCTTATTAGCAAATTTCCATATAGTGCATGGTTGAAACCTTATATAAACATCCTGCTTTGGTTCATGATTGTGAAATCCACAGGGTCACATTGGCGATGAAATACTCTACAACATCCATGGCCATGAACATCTGGTGTGCAATTTCACATAAACACATTTGACTTTGATGAAACTGAAACTGAAATTTAAACAAAATGGTGTTAGGGTTGAATCCCAAAAGGGAAAGAAAGCAACTTGGGTTTCTGTTTTTCCTTTTTTTTGAAACCCAGGTGCACATTAAAGTTAATGCCAGGACACACACTTGTGTCATTTGGCTTCAGAATACATTTTCCTATCTAAAGGTATCAAACTGGCTACATCAAAATAACTGCAGGTCTCAAGCAGAGATGAGTAAACCCAAACGTCCAATTGAACAAAAGGAAAGGAAGTGGCCTGGGCAGCTAGTCACATGCCTCACTTTAGCAGAACCTTCAACTTGATGTCAATGGAAACACAAAAGGATGGCATTGTCTTCTCCTTCATATTGAATTACTTAGTCAATAAATTGGGGAACCCATTCAGAGAGATGTCTATCTCAGATGCTGTAGGAAAACCAGATGCCAACAACATCTTTTCCTCTTTTTTCTTATAAAATAGCTTTTTTTAATTTAAAAAAATGATGGTATATATGTCTCTTTGGGATGCTTTAGTCTATTATTCAAGAATGAAATAATGTGAGGAGGTTCTTTGAGATGCACTTTTTTTCTAAAAGGATGTATCTTCAATTATAAATTTTTCATAAGTGAATGAACCATACATCCGAGAATGACTTTTCAGGATTTATGCCGTAAGTGGTTTTAAACTCAGAGTAGGAGCTACAGCAGAGCCTTGGTGCTGAAGAACATGTGCTGCTTTTGCAGAGGACTGGAGTTCATTTCCTGGCACCCTTATCTGATGACTCAGAACTGCGGGTAACTCCAGCTCTTAGTAGATACAATGCCTCTGAATTCTGAGGGAATCTATATGATTGTATTCCCTGCACACTCAGATACCTCCACACAAACACATATGCCTACATTCAAATATAAAACTACAAACCAGTACTCTTAGCAAAAGTAAAGGAAGGCAACTAAAACAGTGAATAAATCATTAGAATAATGCCTCCTCTATTGGCATGGTGCCAAGGATAATACCCATGGCCAATCTCCATGCAAAGCGAGCACCTCACTGTCTTTCATGTCTAACCCTTGGGTTTTTGAGATTCATTGTGTATTTAAGGCTACTTTGGGATCCCTGGATCCTTGTTTGTTCACCTCCTGTGGACTAAAGTTTGAGGACCATGCTAGCCTGTCCACCTGGAATCATATCTTTAATTAATATTCTAACTCATGTTTTTGAACTTTGAAAATCCCACAAGACAATAATTTTTCAATCAAATTTTGAACCTTATATTTTACAGGGTAATGATACAATTCTCTCTGAACTTCATTTCCAATGTCTTTACTTCAAGGCTCCCTGCTCACCATTGCATCACCAAGGTTGAGGCGTCTGTTTACCACAAGCCTGAATGCCCCAAATGAAACTCAATGCCTTTCCCCCGACCTTCCTGGTCACAGATCTGATTTATATTCTAGTTCTTCAGTGTGAATTTTAAGTAGTCATCTAAAGAGTATTCCTGACACAATTCTCTGATTTACTTTCCATAAATGCTATATAGATGGTCACATTTTAAAAATAAATTCTACTTGAAAGCCACCTATTAAATCTGCACCTCATATTCATTCTCTATTATCTTCCATGAATCTTTTGTGATACATTCTCATTCTTTGTCATCTACTTCTTTTCTTTCCAACTCATTCTACTTTCGAACAGTCTCTTCCTTAAAATAAAATGTTTTCTGATTGCTTTGTTCCTCCAATCTTCCATTGGCATTGCAATGGTTTACAGAATAAAATTTTGTCGTGCTGTATATGCAGGGCTTCAAAACATGACAAAGTCTGTCTCAATATTGAGAGTAGCACTGGTTTTCGCTGATGAATATAAAGTATCCTTTGTTACCATGATCCTCTGTGGTTAAAAATACGTTATCACTTTGCGTTCAACTGTCACACTTCTTTGTTGCCTATTCCTCTTTTCCCCACTCAGGTACAATTTTGAACTCATCTGAGAAGCAGTTCTTGCTGACCCAGAATAGGATAGAGCTTGTTGTGGTGCTAAGGACTGGTCCCAGGGCCTCTTGAGCACAGGGCCATTGTAACATCTCTGAGCTACATCCCCAGCCACTAAGTCCCTGTCCAAACTCTATTCTAGGGTACTAAGTCACTTAATTGTTCTGCTCATCTTCCATGGGTTTCCTTCTAATTTCAAGTAACAAAGGAGAATATCAAAGCTCTCTTGATTTATGCAATGTTGTAGTTAGCTATGGCTCAGTAAAGAAAAATTGGCATTTCACATGAGAATTAGGTTCTGAAGACATCACATATTATTAATCAGAGATACTTAAAACATTGATTTAAATATTTTTTTAATTTCTCACACCCAGCCCTGGGGAGTTCATTGGGGACTTTAGGGAGGAAGGGAGCCCTATTGCCCATCGTTGGCAAATACCAGATAGGATTATGCCACTGAAGCTCGGGGGTTTGTTGGTTCAGCAGCCACACAGCCTATCCAGGCTGATAGCATCCCTGTTCCTGTCAGTCCTAAGGACTGATTGTGCAGATTTTCCATGGTTAAGAAAGCTGCAATATCCTTATGTCTACAGTCTGACCTACCCCACCCCTGAACATTGTTGGCTTATTGTTGTCAATAAACTGAAAGTGTACTGAATAAACGAATCAAGATTTTACCTATGAGAACAAAGAAATACAGCTGGAAGAGCATAGCTGGCAGAGTAGGGGTCAGAATGGAATGCCTGAGCAGTGCCGCCTAATGAAAACATTATGCACATGGCCTATTTACCAGTACATTGCTTTTATCTAAAACAGTTTGATATACTCTCTAATCTTTTGTACCGTGAGATTTTCTGTGAGATATGAAAAATTGAGTATTATTAAAATAATTTTGCAAATCAAATACTTGAGGCCCAGAAAGGTGGAGAAAAATGCTCAAGTTCAAATAACTGAAGGATTGGAATTTAGTCCTCTATTCATTTCTCTCTCGATTATTACACTGGAATTGGGGAAAGTGAAGATGAAAAAATGAGATGAATGTGTTGGAAGAACGAAGGTCAATGTAATATTTGGGATATGATAAACATAATCAGAGAGAGACAGCTTTCTATCGTTAAGTAAAGTGTGTGCGGTTAGGGGTACAAAGGATATTCTAATTAGTTGAAATAGATAAGTGAGCCTTTTAGAAAAACAGGCTTAGAGGAAGCAGTCCAGATATGGCTCTGTTTGTGAACAAGTGGCTAGTGACAAAGATCCTGAATGTTCTCTGATAACTCAGGCATTCATGAAAGAGCAGTATGGACAACTGAAAATAAGCAGTCCATGCAGAAGCAAGATGTCTTTTGTCAGAAGCATTTCTGGGTTTCTGAAGAAGACAAATTCTTTAGATACCTGTTCTTCCACTCCCTTTTCTATTTCCTTCTTTCAGAGAGTCCCCTACTCCAATGGAATCACAACTCTTACCTTTGGATAACTACTAGTAAACAAGATGGGTCAACAGGACCAGAACCAGGGTGTGGACCACCTTTTGCCTGCCCTCCTCAAGCAATTGCAGACTTGCCAGAGCAAGTGAACCCAGGCATGTTACAGGGGATTTGGGGCTCATGGATAGGTAGATCCTAGCTGAGAGTAGAAACATACTTCACCATACTCAGACTGACTCATGGTAGATAGAGCTTATCTTTTGGAACAACTTCCCTTCCCTTTAAATGTCTGTCAATGCATGTCAGTCTCAACACTTTTTCCATGTGAGAAGTCTAGCACAAGAAATGTGCCCCTCAGAAGCATGTCACAGTGAGGTATAAAGGTTCACAGTCACCTAAGTGGTGAGCAACGCTACAATGATCTAGAACAAATATTGTTCAACCCAACTTCTCAGTATAAGTTAGGCATATGTCCTGTGATTCCTAAACACGACAGAAGTGCTTGCTTTGGCAGCACTTATACTGAAATTGAAACGAAGCAGAGAAGGGTAGCAATTCCTTGTGCAAGGAGCACATGCAAACTCATGAAGTGCTTTATATTTAAAAAGCAAAAAACTCTATCAACTCCAAAGAGCTTTCATGCATATGGATTCTATCATTTAAAGTACTGGAAATTAAGGCTAAGATTTTACAACGTAATTATTAATTCACTTTGAATAATAACACATCCATGACACCTTTCACTTGTGTGGTAACTTAAAAAACTAGTTAATGTATTTCAAAACAAAATAGTCACTAAGGTGAAAAACATTAGTTTATATTTGAACATGTACATTTATTGTTTGGATTAATTAAAAGTGGGCGTGTGCAGATCTGTTGTGATAAATAAGATATGCTTGAAATATATGAGGAAATTTTAACTTCGCACACATGTTAAGATGAGCAGGTACCTCGAGGACCCTTTAAATTTTATCCCAGAATTTCCCAGAGCTTTTCGAAGGAAGCTTTGAGAATCCATATGAGAGTGTTTACATATATGACATTCAAGAGTTTTGTAGTCTTTTTAGATATTAAATTAGAACTCATGGAACCATGCATAAACTAAATATAATATTGTGTCTTGAAGTTTTAAGTTTTGACATATAGCCAGCATTTTCAGTACAGCAATCACTAGAAACTACACAAAGAAGGAATTTCCCTGAATATTAAAGATTGGATAGTACTTGATTAGACCAAGGAGTTAGAGACTTCCATTACAGGAGAAAATAGGGAAATGGCAGTGAAAATTCGGTTTGTTAGCTTGTGGTCCACTTTCAATTTTGACATTCAGAATTCAATTTGCCACTCACTCTAATATACTTGTAGTCTTATCTGTGTAAGGACCTAGTCCTTTCTGTCTGGCACAGTGACCTGGATCTCCCATGTAACATGAGTAAACAGAAGACACAGAGACTGATATTAGGGTTCAAGCTTCAAGCTGAATATCAGAAAAGCAAAGCAGAGATCATTGGCTTTTTACCTCTATCTCAGGCTGAATGAGCTGTTTTTGTCTCCATCAGCCTCACCAATCCTCAGAATGCAAACCTCTCCTCATCATGGCTAGAGAATGAACGCCCCTACTGAATCCTTGCCCCTGTCTTTTATGTACCTCTAGTGCTGGGATTAAAGGCATGAACTATAGTTCTATTTCAGACTTTCATATCCCTGAGTGTCCTTGAAATCACAGAAATAGTTCTATCTCTTAATCCTAGCTTCTGGATGCTGGGATTAAAGGTGTGAGCTTGGCTTCTATAGCCCCAACCTCCCAGCAACTGCAAAGCCACGAGTTTATTTCCAGACCTGTGATCATTATTCTTCTTCATTTGTGATTCCTCTTTGCCTGGCCTAGCTCTAGATCCAAGGTTTGGGTGTCATCTTCTTCTCATCCAATGAAACAGGTTACCTAGATTTACCTGGCCTAGCCTAGGTTGTACTTTTCCTGTGTTACCCCAACCTAAAGAAGTTCAGATTATCACACCATAGATACACAACCAAAGAAGTATACATGCCCAGGTCAAATCATAAAATTATGCTGTGATCTTTGCAATCTAAGTAGATATCACTAGAAATAGGGCAGGGTGAAAGTAAGTGCATAACTTATTCCAGACATCAAGTTAGCATCAGTAAAATCGAAAAGGTTCCAAATCCCACTGTATGAAAATGGGTGAAAACAACATGCTTCCTATAGCATGTTACTATAATGTTAACTAATACACTTAATTATGGCCACAAAAACTCTATATTAATGCCACTCAAATCTCTATGTTAACCTACAGAAAATGTAAAGTTGTTTGCCATCTCAGAAGAAATGATCCTTTCCTTATCAAACAGTGGATTTTAGCCTTTATTTATTCTCACAGTTGACAAGGCTGGACTTGTGTGAAGACAGTCTAAGATTCCAGATGACAGAGTCTTGGGAAATATGCATGTTTAAGATTTTAAGATAATCACTTTTAACTCACAGTTTTCAGTAAATATATCCAAAAGATTTTGGCTTAAGGGATGAGTAAAAGCTAAAGAGGTAACAACGGAGTTTTAGGGGGAAAAGGGATGCAAAGGTTATCCCCTATCTCCCCAGCCCCCAAAAAAGTCTGGAGAATGTGATACATTAGGATATGAATAGGTGAGCTCAGTAAGAGCAGATGAGTCATGAGGGCAGATATTACTACTAGGGAACTCTATGAGAAATCAGCACTGGCTTATAACAGTATAATTCTTTATGAGCATTGACTGTGATTTCAACAAATATGAAGTGAAGACCAAGGCCTTAGCATCACCTTCTTGCATCTTCATTCTTCTATGACTTGGTTGAATTTAGAATAGAATATAAAGACTTAGGACAAAAGTGTAAATTTGGTTTTCCATTTTCACAATTTCACATAATAACCACATGGATATAAATAGAGTTTGTTTTTTTCTATAAGGTAGGGTTTTGTTACTTACATATCAATACTTTTTGGAAACATGGTCATGACTTCCATCATCATTGTGATCTCACATGTTTTTGTCACACATATGAATGAATGGAATTGTAAGGTTATACTTGAGATTCTTCCATATCAGAGTGTGAATTAAAACATATTGTCTTTGTGACTATTCATAACATTCTTTCCTATAACTAAACCACAATTGCTTTTCTTGACACAGTCTAACTACTTTTGTATTCAGAATGCTACTCATACCTTAGTTAAAACCAAAGAGCAACCCCAAATGTTTGCAGGGGAAAAGGCAAAGAAGGATGGGATTCACTGTGTGTGGTTCTTTTATTCAGAATCACTGCCTTCCATTTTTGACTGTTTGGAGTCTATCTGTTATAGTCCGTGTGTGTCCAGCTCTTACCTACATATAGATATTAAAGACTGACCAAGAATACAAGGGAAATGTAAACATTGCATTTTATGTTCACATTGGTAGAATAACTACAGCATTGTTTGTTATATTGTAGAAAAACAGACATAATTTATAAGCAGAGAGAATTGATAATCAATTTCATTAGAGACAAGCTTATGAAGGAAACATGAGGTGGATTTCTCTTTTATGCCAAAAGGATGAATTCCTCTCTTAAAATAAAAGGAATTTGATTTAAATAAAAAGATATAGATTGGGAAGATTACATTGCTTCTGCTAAGTGGGATGAGGGGACCAATCTTTGTTTGCTTTTGTATTTTCAAAATAATATTTGTGACCAAGTCATGTGGCAAGACACAGAGGAACAAGATTTGTGACAGGAGTTTCAACACAATAATGTAAATGAATAACCTTAGCAGACTATCTAAGTTTCCAAGAATATGAATGCATTTTCTGTATGTCATTTCAAATTATTTATTTGTATTATAACTATTCATTAATTGACAACTACCATGGATTTTTTTAAGTTTTAATAACTCATCAACTTTAAATTCACATATTCTATTAATAATCTTTAAAAAATCTTCATGTTTATAATTTCAAAGACTAGACAATAAAACCATAGGAACTAGTTGTTTGCGTTTGATTGGAAAATGAATGTATAACAATTTGAAATGAGTTTAATTAATTCTGGATTCCATTTTTCTTGTTAATGTTCATTGGATTAGGTTTCCTGCCACTTCAAGGTGGATTTGAAATGACTATGGTTTAGTAGCATAAATCTATAAGACAGAAACTGACTTCATTTAACTCTGAATGTCTTCGTGTTTTGTGTTTACTGTGTGACACAGCCAGACACATAGGCTGTAGTAGTATTTTCTGGGTGTGAAAGATTTAGTCTCTACACAAACAAAAAATTGAATGTGAATGTCTTCAAGACTGAAGATTGCTGATTTAAGTGAGTTATTATTAACATCCAAGTTAAAGTAGGCAGCAGAAAATATGGTTGCTCTTTGTTTGTGGAGAAGAGAGGAGTTAAGAAACATCCATTTTAATTGTCAGACATGCCAGATAATGTAGTGCACAGGTTTCTGGATGGAGTAAAACATCTGTTGAGGAAACAGAATAGAGTTGTTAAAGCATACCGCTTTGCCTGGTAGTGAAACCAACTGGAAAATTCCCTCACGCATCACTGTTTGCTGCACTAGGCAGAGATAACATCCTCCTAAGAAAAAGAGAGCAAGTGCTATGGAAATTTGACATAGTAAGAAAACTGTTTCCTAACACGCCACAGTATGAACACTGTCCCACAGAACACTCTTAAAGGAAGTGTGCTGTTGATAAGTCAGATGGAGAAGGGCTTTCCAGTCTGTGGGAACTTCTCTTCTTAGAAAATGACAGAGTTCACTAACAGTTAACCCAGAAGAGTCCCTGTTCTATAGAAGCACACTGAACTTCAGCCCAGGGCTCATATATTTAATTCAAAACAATTCCCACCCTGAATTAGCAAGGTTAAGGACTTGGCTCCTTTGGAAAGCTACCTGGAGATAAAATTCTTTTATGTTATTTATGTGATGCACTCACCTTTTCCCTACTTCTTCATGGAAGGTGACAGAGAGTATCCAACAACAATATTAATGCGGATGGAAGACCTTCGGATCTGCACTAGTAGCTAAGCCTTCAGGAAGGCAGGCGTGACATATTCTAGAACTCTCATATCCAGTGGTATGATATTATGTATTTGCCACATTTGTTTTTAATTTATTTATTTATTTTACATTCTGACCATAGTTTCCCTCCCTTCTCTCCTCCCACTCCATCTACCTACCTCCCCTCCTCACTGCCCCAATCCTTTCCTCCTCTCTTTCTGTTCAGCAAAGGGCAGGCCCCCATGTATATCTACAAAACATAGCATATCAAATAGCATTTGTAGTAAGACTAAGCACCTCCCCTTGTGTTAAGGCTTACAAAGGCAATCCAGTGTGAGGAATATGTTCCTAAGTGCCAGCAAAGCCATTAGGGATAACACCTGCCCCAATTTTTAGGAGTTCCCCAAGTGGACCAAGCTTCACAACTGTCATATATATATGTAGAGTCCCATACAGGATCACTGGTTGTTAGTTCAGACTCTGTGAGTTCCTATGAGCTAGGTGAATTGTTTCTGTGTGTTTTCTTGTGATTTCCTTGACTCCTGTGCCTACTACAATACTTGCTCCCTCCCTTCACAGGGACTTTCAAAGCTGGGCCTAATGTTTGGCTGTGGGTTTCTGTATCTGTTTCCATCTGTTACTGGATGAAGGCTGTCTATTGACAATTGGGGTAGTCCCCAATCTGATTACAGAAAATGACCAGTTCAGACTACTTATCCACTACTTCTTTTGAAGAAAGAAATTTGAGAAGGTGTAAAGATCTCTATCTTCATGGGTCAGTAGGATTAGCATAGTAAAAACAATCTCCAGATTCAGTGCAACCCCCTTAAAAATTTCAGTACAATTCTTCACAGATCTTGAAAAAACAATGCTCAACATGACATGGAAAAACAAAAAACCCAAGAATGGCTAAAGCAGTCCTATACAAATAAAGAACTGCTGGAAGTATCACCATTCCTGATCTCAAACTCTACTACAGAGCTTTAGTAATAAAAAATAGCATAGCATGATATTAGCTTAAAAACAGGCAGATGGATCAATGGCATCAAATTGGATACCCATGAACAGCTGATTTTTTACTATAAAAATTATACAGTAGAAAATATTAAGCATCTTCAACAAATAGCTGTGGCATAACTGGATGTTGGCATGTAGAAGAATACAAAAAGATCCATATCTATCACCCTGCACAAAACTCAAGTCCAAGTGGATCAGGTACTCAAAATAAATCCAGTTATACTGAAGCTGACAGAAGCAAAAGCGGGAAATAGGCTCCCCACGTTTTGATAACACTAGTCTCCTCCAATGAAGACACCTGCTTTTCAAAAGCTCATAGTTTCTTATCATTTGAAGATAACAGTAAGATGTATAATATTTTCTTTCAGTGTGTGTATGTGTGCCCCATGGGTATGCATGATCACATTGTTGGAACATGTGAAATCCTAAGTTTATGTCAGTTGTCTTACTTGATTGCTTACATTTGTTGACATTATAATATAGTTAGATCATTTCTCCATTCTCCAAACTCCCCTTTACATTTCCTTGCTATCTATTAAATTCATGGCCTCATTGTTTTAATCAATTGTTGTTACATATGTGTGTAAATGTATGCAAATATATATTCCTAATGAATATATTTATATAAATGTATATTAATATATATTCCATATATACTATCTATATGATACTATTGTTATGTTTGTTTTCACACTATAGTGTACTAGATAATGAATTGGTGTGCTCTTCCCAAGGGAAAATTTTTCTTCTACTGTAAGCATTACTCAGTTTTCTCTTGTGGTCAGCAAACGATTTAGACTACTTGAGCTCTTCTCATACTCAACCCTCCATGCACAGACCCTCATCCTCATTAGCATGTCTGTTATTGTTGTCTAGGCAGTGGTGAGACTTTGTAGATGTAGCTTCTAACATTGCTAAGAGACACAATTTCACAACAAACTCCTTGTTCCACAGGCTGTTACAATATTCCTTCTCCCCCTTCCACAGTGATTGATAACACTTTTGGTGCATGAAAGTGTCTTTGATGTTCCCTTTAGAACTGATTTCCACAGTTCCCTTTAATTGGTTATGGTTTTTGTGTAATGGTCTCCCCCTGTTCTAAAGAGAAATTTGTTTAATAAGGATGAGGACTACACTACTCTGTGGGTATAATAAGAAATATTTAGAATGTAGGAAGGGATTGTTCTGGATTAGTAAAATGATGAATGTAGGTTTTCCTCCAGCTAGGAGTTCACTAGCCCTGAGGACTTGGCTAGGTTTCCAGTACCAGGCATGATTTCCTTGTTGTTGAAAGGGTTTTACAACCAAGTACAGAACTGTTGGTTACCACAAAAGTATTCATGCAATTACTGTACCCTTAGGGTTATCATGTAATGTCCGTCATTGTTGTAGTTCATGGGTGCCATAGCTGGGCTGTTTACCCCGTTTGAAAGTTCATGTGGTGCTTTCTGGTACAAAGAATCTAGTCAGGTACATAAAATCCAGTCATCAGGGAGCAACCATTCAAGTCAGTTCCAATTCAGGGACCTTTTGACACTGTTTTTGGTGTGTGTGTGTGTGTGTGTGTGTGTGTGTGTGTGTGTGTGTGGTCTCTTTTTAAGTAGGGACTTACTTTCTACCTTTGGGTGGGAACGAAGACCAATAGGCTGTGATACTTTAGGAGTCACTTAGACAGTCACGGCCAACAACTTAAAAGAGGGATTCTCATGCCTGATGTTGGAGATTATTTCAAACAAACATCGGCGCTTGGTGGCAGTATTGTTAGCCTAGATGGGAAAGTGTCATTTAATGTATATATTTGTATTCACATACAACCTTGTCTGTATTATAGATTTTCCTTGCAGGTGAATAGCTAACAGTGTGATTCCATACACCATTTTCAGATATCCTCACTGTTACTTTAACTTCTTCTTCTGTATTTGTCTTCCTTCCCCTCCCTAGTAAGAGCCCCCATTTTCCCATCATCTCATTTGTACTGTGATGGTCCCAACTCTATTATTCCTCCACATTCCATCAACCCAACAATGGTTCATTTTTACTTTCCTGGTTTACGCAGTTACTCCATCATGCATACTGACATCTGGAGATGAATGTGTCTGATCGCATCCACTTCTTATTGAATGAGACAGAGTACCCCAAGCTGCCCATTTCACCCTTGTAGCTAGTGCACTTACCCTAGGGATACTCCAGCCCTGCCTCCTAAGTGCTGAGGTTACAGGTGACCATCATGCCTGAAAGGCTTCTATATAGCCCTAAATTTTTATACTTAAGTTGATCCAGCAATCACTTCATCCACTAAAACACCTCCCCAGCCGTTTCTTCTGCTGGACAAACAGCTTCAGTTTTGTCTATCATTAATTATTTGTGTAAAAATTATTGTAAATATTTATTTATTCTTTGAGAATTACATACATGTATACAAAGTAATTGGAACATTTCAACCTTCTCATTCCTCCCAGACATCTTCTATCATATCACCCACCCCACCTTCGTTTTTGTAATCCAATAAATCCAGCTAGTGTTCTCCACATAGGTTTGGTTAGTATAAGACTATTGACTGGATCATGTGAAGGCTACTAGGGGACACAGCACAGAAAAATAAACTGACTTTTTACACCAATGGCCTTCAAATGCCAGTATTCTCCTAGGCTAGGGGTGAGGATTCGTGAACTCCACAATGCATGCTGGATTGTTGAAATAAGCTATCTAAAAAGACAAAAATGCAATGATAACAATAACAATTTTGTTTAAACAGTCTGAAGCACTGTGCAGTAACATAGAGGAAGTAAAAAGGAAACCCTTTTTTAGCAAAGAAATAGGTAGATCTAAAAGGACCAAAATCATCACTGACGTACACAGCATTTGCATTTATACTATAAGAATGATTGTCAGGCAGAGGCAGGCAGATCTCTGTGAGTTCGAGGCCAGGCTGGACTGACAGCCTCCAAAACAGAGAAACCCTGTCTCGTAAAAACCAAAAAAAAAAAAAAAAGAGAGAATGATTGTCACCGAATGCTTAATTGATTTTCAGGACAGACACTTGTAAGGAAAATGAAATCATGATGCTTGGTGATGAAGATGGGGAGTAAGGGCTTCCCTAGACAGCCTAAAACTCTACATTATGCATCTAACACCACATACCTAAGTGTGTATATCATAAAACATAAACAATGACACACAAGACTATGTATGCACACACACACACACGTGCACACATGCATTTACACATTCATGTACACACACATGTATGCAACATAGAGAGGTGAAAGTTTTATGCTACCTCTGGAAGTTATCCATTTAACTCAGAGATGCAAAAGAATTTTCAAGTGCTGTCCAATTCTGGCAGATTGAAAACAGCTAGAGAAAACTAAAACTAGACAAAATATAATAAGAAATGGAGAATAATGGTTAGGAGGAATGAATTTATCAAGTCAATAAAGGAGGCAGGACACATAGTGGAACGATAGAATGCTTGTCTAGTCTGCATTAAATTCCCAGCACTGAAGAAAATCCACATTATTATGTAACGCTTCAGAGCATCTATTGTTTAGTCAGATAAAAACCCAAGCTATACTGTTATGAGATATCCAGAGCAGCTTATATAACATTTGACTTTATTGTATTGTCACATAACAGAAATAACAATAGCTCCTGTCTCCTAGGTGTGCCCAAGTAGACTTGAAGTTCTTAGGCCAATGCTTGACACTTAAATTCTGTTCTCCTTACCAAGCATGACACCATGAGAATTCTATGGATGAGAAGAAATCACAAGGATTTTCCATGTGCCTCAAAACTAATTATAAGCACAACTTCTTAGGCTGTTTAAAGAGCAAGAAGGGGTGTTCATTTCTGTGTTTTCTGTTCTGAGTGGTATAGAAAGCATCTTATTTAGACATATTTGCTTTATTTTTCTGAAAAAGAATAGAGGAAAACATTTGGATATTGGAATACCAACATGAACTTGGTCATTGAGTAGAGAAGTCAATTTTGTACAAAATGCCGTTAGCACTAAGCATACCATCCACACAGAAGGAGAGACATTTTCAAGCTGATACACACAGAATCAAAACATCTGAGCTATATATTGCTGCAGTATAACTTAGCTTGCATCTCTATGAGCCCAGATGTTACATGAGTATATTCTGGAGCAAACAACAAGGAACCAATACGGTGTTCAGTGAGTAGTTTATTAAACTCTAGGGTGGGGACAGCTTGTCTCCACTGAGAGTGTGGACAGGCCAGGTCTTGCTGATTCAGTCTTAAAGACTGAATGCTTACTATGCCTGTCTTCTCCTCCTAAACGTGGGCAACAGAGCACCACCAGCACATTACTGAGTGTCCATTCATTTGTAAGTGCATATCACCTACCTATTATTTACCATGAAAGCTTATTTACTCCAGGGATATAAACCAGATGGTACTGTACTCACAGCATTTATAATATAACATCATGGAGAAAATCAGACAGTGCACAGGTAAGTGACAAAAACAGTTCCTAATAAGCAGAAGCTTCCTAAAGAAAATGAAGCACTGTTATGAGACATCAAATAGGATGTCAAGACATTTTTTTATGGAATGAAAGACAGGAAACAGCTCTGCTACAAATGTCACTTGGCACTCACTCCAGGAAAACACAGATGCCCTCTTCCTAAGGTTAGGAGGCAAATTTTCTTCCTTGCCAGCAATTTAATAAAAAACCAAAAGGCACTCCCTTCACCCCCACAAGAAAGGATCCTACAACTCAAGTTTCTTGGAACAACTGTCAGTTGAGGTCCTCAGTCTCCATAGAGAAAACTTTTTGTGAATGTTATAATCCAGATTATATCCTAAAGTCTCTATGTGTTTGCTCACATTCAATACACACAGCCTTAGCATCCAGAAACTATTCCACCTCCTTCATCCAAATGAGAGCACTAAGGCATTGGGAGACTTAATACCTTACTAAAGGCCTCACATCTGCTAGGTGACAAACTCAAGACTGACAATGAGGCAATTGTCTGAGCTCATTCCACTTTATGTCATGGAAATGGAAGGAGCCATAATAATGGCAGTGCTGTTTATCCTTCCTCTTCCTACTTATTGTCATGCACCTATTTACCTATCAAGTCTCAGTGTTTGCAAGGATGAGCTTTCTCCTCAGAGAACTGAGAGTGCATCATGAGGAGACACATACATGTCCCCTATAAAGGAGACACTTTTACTTCCTGCAGAAGTTTGATGCAGTTCCTTTAAATAAGCAAGCTGACCCACTATTTACCAATACCTAGCATCTCTGCACTTGAGAAAACAACAGTGGGATGTACTATTTTCATGTTTGTGGTTATGTTGTTATTTGTTGCCTTCATTTGATACATTATAAACCATTATTGGTGTCTTTAGTTAATGTTTTACTACCAGCATTTAGTGGAGTTCCAGATTCTTAATTGTGGAATGAATGAATGATGTGGTCAAAGACACGTGAGGATGAGTTTTTGTTAATTTTAGCTTTAAGACATTCATTTTCCCCAGACTTTATTTTTCCAGAGTCCATCATAAAATTAAGCAATAAAATAGCACCATTCTCCATTGGACTTTCAATGTTGCTACCTTAAAATTATGAGATTCAAAATAATTGTTGCTTTGAACTCTTAGAGTTGAGAAACCTGTATTTAGAGTGTCCCCTGAAATAATTATCTTTTTATAAACATGTATTTGATCCCATCTACTCTTTCACAAGTTATTCCCATGTTTGGTGCTCTGTTTTGACTCCAAGCTACCTTCTGGGCCCCCATCTGTCAATAGCTAAGTGTTACAATTATGACTTCCCCTCAGTCAAATCTGCTCGTTTTCTCATGCTCAGTTGCTATAGCACTTCAGCCTCCCTCTAAAGAGCCTTGTTTTTAATACTGCACATTTTTATCTACTATTCATTTACTTACACCCTTTCACAGATTTCTGTCGACATGCTACAGACTTTGACACTTGACAGTTTTCTGAAGCTTTTGCTAAGTAAATTGAAAATTGGGATAGTATAACAGGAATCCAGGCTGTGTCTGCTTATGCTGCAAGCTGCACTTCCCCTTCCTGTTATCTGAGTCCTGCTGTGAGCCACTGCTTCCTGGAGACTCAGCCCCGGTGGGAATGGCTTGCCCTACTTCTTAGATTGCTGTACTGTTAGTTGTAGAACTTTCAATATGAAACATTAGAAAATTTGATTGAAGATAAAATTAAAAATGTGATATTATTGATGATCTGCATATCACATGTCTGGTTAGGTGTTCTGTAACCATAATGTGTATAATCCTACACTATAAGAACAAGGAATCCAACTTAAAATTGGAAAGGATGTGGACAAACTTTATTTTTACTAGTGAAAGCATGCAAATGGTCATTATGTGTAGGACAGAATGCTCAGTAGCTTTCACCACATGACTAGGAAAAGGTACATAAAAATGACACTCAACTTCATGTTGACTAATATGTCTACTACCCAAAAGACAGACAATAAAAATGTTGCCAAGAAATCAGAATACTTGTACATGGCTGTTTCTTAAAATATTAAACACGGAATGCTACAAATCTCTCACATCCATCCCCAGACAGGTAATCAGGGGAAGTGGAAACACATAAAAATGTGTGCTCTACCGATAAGCGTTACAGCTGAACTGTGGGAACAGCTAGCATATCCTCCAACTGAAGGACAAGCAAGCCAAATATGGTATATAGAAAGTACTTCAGACTTTCCAGAGAGTCAGAGAAGTGCCTGGGAATAAGTAAAGCAGTGTTTTTTAGAGACAATTAATGTGTTCACAAATTGTATTGGTTTCGCTTGAAGAACCCTTTGATTGTACAAATATTACTAAATTGTAAAATTTGCACAGGTGTACTTTTTGGTTTAAAGTCAGTAACTCATTAAAATTGATTTTTACTATTATAATTTTAAGATTTATTTTATTATTTTAAGTCTCTCTCTTTGTGTGTGTGTGTGTGTGTGTGTGTGTGTGTGTGTAAAATACCCGTGGAGGCAAAAGAGGCCATCAGATCCCTCAGAACTAGAATTACAGACACTTATGATCTGAAATGTGTTCTGGAAACCAAATGAATGTCCTCTAGATGAGCAGCAAGTGCTCCAGACTGCTGAGCCATTTATCCACCCTCAAATCTGATTTATAAGAGTAACGTTAGTATATCTCCTTAAAATAACTACAAAAACATGGCTAAATATCTGCTACTGATTCAATTATGCTAAAAATTCATTACAGAATGTTGAAAAGACAACATAATTTTTCATCTATCATCAATGGGAAAAAGAAACCATTTTATGTATTGGTTTTGATTTAAAAATAACTCAAAAAGAATAAATTAATATAAGAAATGTTTTTTCCTCCTCAGGACTTTAGCATTTTTGTTTGTATATAGAGCCAGGATTTGTGTATTTCTGGCTGTACACATTGTATGTCTGTGATTCCATACATGGGGTTCTCCCTGGTAAGCAGAGATGACTCCCCTATTATTTTTATAGTACCATAGAATCTCCTAGCAGAGTTTTCCCTGTAAAATAATAAGGTCTCAAGAGATAACAAAGAACACGCACCTTGTTTATAGTGTATTGGGGACTAACAAATGAGGGCATAGATGGTGGGTGCACAGTTCTTTCTCCATGTATGAATGTTTGTATCCCCAAAAGATTTAAGACCTCATTTCAAATCTTTAAATTGCACAGGAAGATGGAGCTATATACAGAGACATTAATTCTTTTCATGATGAAGAAATGAAACTACCATATTTAATTTTGGAATCCTATTTTAGTGAAAGAAACCTGGTTTGTATTGACTCAGTAGATTTGTGTCATACCTAATTTATTGTGGTAGAGTTTTGTGGAAGCAAACACATATAAATGTACAAGTTTCGTGTATAATTGGGAAGCATAGATAAAAATAATTTGACATTGAAATTTATACTTAAGAAATGGTGCACTTCACTGCAATCAATTTTTCATTATGCTGTTGAGATCAATAGCTACAAATAAGATATAAAAACTCTATTATTGATGGGGCATATGTCAGTATAAAATGTGCTGTTTTCTATAGCATTTCAGCGGTAGAAAATTGTATTATACACTTTCCAGTGATATTCATATTGCTCTGCAGAGAATGCCTATTAAAATCAATGTACAGTATGTCAACACTGGGACATTTTGTAATACCGAGAAAGGGTGGAACACACACACAAGGATACCACTGTGGATAAAATATTACCTTTAGTTCATTTTCCTGGGGTCAGATGAAATAATGAAGATACATGGATTTTTGTTTTTCTTCTCTCTCTGTTTCTTTTTCCTTTTCTTCTTTTTTATACTTGAAAATGAGTCCAGCTTGGTCATTACCAAATGTGATTGTCTCATAGAGCTATTTGGCCTTGTGGCATTTATCAAATTGAATGTGTCCCTCCCCCACCCTCCTACAGTGCTCCACATCAATGGTGGTATTACAAGGAAGCCACAGAGCGCATGTTTAAGACGGGAAGAGGGGATATGAACATAGGTAGAAAAATCCGCTTTCCAGAGAAAGGTGCTATCTACATCACTGATAATGAGACTTCATACTCACATTGCACACCTGCTTCTGAACCCATTCCGTTAGGGAATAAATACATCCCGAGTGAAAGAGATAAGAGGAATGTAGTTGGTTGGTTTTACTCTTTGACTGTTTACTCTTTGGGGGGCCTGGCACCCAGCTTCCACATAAACCACACAGAGAGAATTATTTTTACTTATAAACTCCTAGCCTTAGCTTCATTTGTTTCTTCCCAGCTTTTCTTAACTTAAATTATCCCCACTACTTTTTGCCTCTGGGCCTTTCCTTTTCTTACTTCTGTATATACTTATTTCACTCTTACTCCGTGGCTGGCTGGCTAGCTGGGTGGCTGGCTCCTGATGTCTTTCTTTCCTTGTTTTCTTGTTCCTTGATCTTTTCTTGTTCTTTTTGTCTTCCCATATTTCCTTTCATATTTATTCTTTCTGCCTGCCAGTCCTGCCTATCCTTTCTCCTGCCTCAATTTTGGTCATTTAGCTCTTTATTAGACCATCATGTGTTTTAGACAGGCAAAGGAACACAGCTTCACAGAGTTAAACAAATGCAACATAAAAGAACGCAACACATCATTAAAACAATTTTTCTACAACATAAACAAATGTAACATGCCTTAAAATATTTCCATAACAAAGGAATATGTTGACATTAGAAGGCTTGAAGTATAATAGACTTATCCTAGAACATTTCATTACCTTTGCAAATCTTGGTCTTGATGTTTAAATGTACATGCAATTTTTTCTGATGAGTGAAACAGTTTACCCTAAAATTTGCGTACCTTTTTAAAGTGTCAGCCCCTTACCTAAATTACATCACTCCACCACTTCTGCTTCAAGAATATACCATTTGGCCATAACATAGAATTTTGTTGTAATAAGATTCAGATTAAGTAAGTAACTTGACATATATATATATATATATTCATTTCCTAGAAAAGTTCTAAATTTGTTTCCAAATAAGGTAATTATGAGGCATTATATTGAAGAAAAATAAGAGACAGTGTCCTGTGTCCTGTGTGTGTGTGTGTGTGTGCATGTGTGCACATGTGCACACACAAGTACATAAATACATGCTAGCAGCAGACACAACTGATTAAAAGCTTTCATTGTACACATATCAATTAAGCCAGACTTTGTAACCCTTGGAGTCTTAATTTTTTTTATTTTCTTTTTATATATAATTCTTTTTGTTGTTTTTCTTTTATTTGTCTTTTCATTTTTTACTTAATTTAGAAACAAGCTTGCTTCACATGTCAATCCCAGATCCCTCTCTCTCCCCTCCTGCCCTGTGCCCCCACCAGGGCCCCATCCACCCATTCAATCGCCAGTCTGAACCCCAGGGAGAGTGAGGCCCTCCATAGAAGATCTCCAGAGTCTTTCGTTTCATCCAGGGCAGGGTTTATATATATTCTAATTTATTTTATATGTGTTTTACCTCTGCATGTATACCTGTACATCACATGTGTATCTGATGATCACAGAGTTCAAAAGATGGTGTCAGATATCATAATACTGAAGTTATGGACAGTTGTGAGTCACCATGTGAGTTCCAGGAATCAAACCTGGGTTGTCAACAAGACCAACATTTGCTCTTAACTATTGTGCCACCTCTCCAGTCCCTCCAAGTAACCTGCTTTTCACTTCAAATAAGTCCCTCCAAGTAACCTGCTTTTCACTTCAAACAGAAATGTCTTTAGGCAGGTAAGGTTGACATTGTTATTATTTTTAATTTTCTCAAGGTTGTTTAGGATGATTTCAATAGCAATCTGTTAGTGTATCATCTCTCCTTGACTTGTCAATGGCTGCCTTCTTGCTATGTCCTAATACAATTTCTGTGCTCCCACTTCCCTGATCTGTCTTCTCTTCTTATAAAGGCACTAATACCATTAGATATGGCCCAACCTTATTTACCACTTCAGAGGCTCTCTGTCTAGATATTTGTTTTCTAAATGCAGCTGTGATCACACTTTTTGCACATAAAGTACCATTATCTCTACCACTTTAAATGTGTTTGCACACCAAAGATTTCTGCAAGCATTAACATTTATCCCTTCCTAAAACTTGTAGATCATATCCAGGGTTCTAATGTATGAATTTTGGAGGAGAGACACAATTAAATCTATAACAGGAGCTAAGGGATGTGTGACAGTGTACTTAGTATATCCAGTGCGGCATCTAGAACTGAGATGAGCTCAGAGGAAGTTGACTCTTCCACAATGCTTGGATCTGAATATCAGATATCTTTTTCTTAATATGAAGTGATGATAACTTAAATAATTTTCATTTTAAAATGACCCAAAACAGTAAGTACAGGAAAGAGGATTGAAAGTCCAAAGTTATCCTCACCTACACAGTGAGACCAAAGTCAATTTGGGCTACATGAGACCCCCATGTCAAGACAAGAACAGAAAAAAATGAGCAAGAACTGTTAAGATAGCAATCAAACTAAATTTCAATGTGACAATGGGAAACAGCCTAACAAGCAAGTGAGTTTTCAGTGGTTGAGTTGGAGGCACTGTGGTAAGCTTTCTCTTGTCAAAGGCAAACTTGGAGCCTCGTAGAGAGAATGATGACCCATGATAACTTGTGTGGAACATAGAAAACCCAAAAAAAGAGGCAAGAACCTTGTCCAGAACGAAGTAAGTATCTAGGAAGTCAATATGATGCTGTCATCTTTTGATTTGATTCAATGACAAATTAAGTTTATAGTTCTTAGCCACAAGATTGATACACTTAAACATATTCTGGTAAATGATTTGTCTCATCTAGAAAAGAAAAAGATGGCTTGCAAAGTAAGCTTGCAAGAGACAGGAGAGAGGGTGATGTTTCCATGCTCTGCCCAGTGTTTCTGGAGTGAAATGAAGCAGAAGAATGCTCATCCAATAGCTGCAGACCTCCTGATTGTCAGCTTATGAAGAATTTGATTACTTTGTCTTCAAAACACATCTTTCCTGAAAGGGCAGGAAAAGGCAAACAATGCCCAGCACTTTAGCCTTTTGTCAGATATTTAACTACAGAAATGAACCTGTGAGACTTGCCTGTTGTCCTAGTTTCATGAAATCAACAATCAAGGTCACCACAATAGTTATGAGAAACCCATACAGGTTGTCAATTGTGCCTGCTTCAAAGGAGCATGGACTAGATTGGCTAACAATGTTCTTGGAGTCTCAGAAGAATGGCTACACATGAACTGATTAATAAAAGGTTAGACTAATGAGGAGAAGTATGGGCCCTGGACCAGTGGGTTAATGGAGGGTGGAGTGTTCAGAAATGCTAAGAAGTGTTGACAAGAGATGAAAATAACAGGTGAAGAACAAGGAAAGGTGTCCAATTGCAGCTGGCCACTCTGCTGCACTCTACTGGTCCTGTTGTGGTGCCCACTTAATTCACAGGCCTCTATTGAATCATTGCAAGTCAATATATCATGTATACTTCTCATGTATTCCATCACTCCACTGCACTCGCTGTCATCGGCTCTATTAAGGCTCTGCTTTCCAGTTATTTCTAAGAGCTGAATGGAAGATTCTCCTGGTTATATCAGGTCAAGCTCTATTTCTCATTAAATAAGTTTTACGAATATACAGAGAAGAAAATTTTAATGATAGCTGCTGCACTTTGAGTTGAAATAAGGCATTGAAAAAATAGGCAAGTACTTCTTAGCAGGTTCCTCTATGCTCAGGTAAAGGGTCACATGAACCCACAAATGCTCGATTGAAACCTGGGTATCTCCCATAGACAGAGTGACTTTTACAGGCCAATTATAATTAGACACTCTTTATTAGAACAAGCTTGCTTACTTTCTGAGATGTTGGTCTTACTCTCAATGCTTAGTCTAGTGATACTATTTCTTATTGGAAATCTTGAATAGATATTCCATAAAATATCATAATCATGACCACTATGAATAGAAAGTTTAAAATATCATGTTCAAAAATTCATGCTCCAGTAGGATAGAATACACTGTTTTTTCTCCCAGTGAGTCTCACTTTAACTATGCCCAGCTTTATGGTATTTGCAAGCTATTTATAAACTGTCAGAAATGAAATGATTGAAAATAGTATTAGTTATTTTTATGATTGAATATTCAAATTAAAATTTAGAAAAATTGACCCTGACAAGAATGCAAAGACATGAACTGTGCTGTGTCTGATTTTCTTATATTGGCAGTGAAGAAAATATTCATTGTAAACTTATTGTGAAATTTTAAAAGAAATTGATTCTCTATCACATAGAACAAGAAGGGCAACAACAGTTGTTGTGATCTCTGATCCTTCTCAACCTTCACTTGGAAAATGTCTTATTTAGGAGGAGTAGATAACAAGAAAAAAGATGCAGATGTGTGCCTACTTTAGGCTTTGAGGTTAACATATTTTCATGGATGGTTTATCAAGGTAGCATTCTTAGAGGAAACATTAGAGTTAATCCTATATTAACATATAAAATGATATCCAACATTTAAAAAAAGATCCAATAAATAAAAGCATGGAAGTCAAGCTGAATAGCAAAAATAATTAATTATATAATCGCTAATAAGTGATGATGAAGCATATAGACCACAAGAAACAGAAACAATGCCCACCAAGTGGGCATTGTCAGGGATTCTGTGATTCTATTAGAGTATATGTCATCAAAATTCAAATGTTCCAATCTAAAGCCATTCAAAGACAGAAAAAAAAACAGTAGGAAGAGGGCAGGTAGTCACATACAATAACCCTGGCTACATGTGGATTTTGTCTGCAATCCTTTCTGTGCTGTTTCCTTCACTTATTTGGATGGAAATTACTTAAATAATACAGATTTTACTGCCATTTTAAAAATCATATTGCATAGTTTTCCATTAATCTCTTTTAAAATTTTGTCTTAAAGTTTTAGAATATTTTCACATGTTCTCTGCTATGAACAAAATGATAGAACCACTATCCCATATTATTCTTTCAATGTATATAATATAAAATATTTTCACTGACAATATGACCTCTTTTAGAGTACTGGTATAAAATCCACCTTAGGATACTAGATGATAACATAATTATTTTGTTTCTCTGACCAAATATGGGACAGGAGTAATACACAGTGTGGTAAGGTGTGATTTTAGTTGACTCTTAAAACTTCTAGCCCATCATGTTGAAGGAGAGATGACAGAATTGTTTGTGGCAGGAAAATGTAGCCAAGACACACACCTTGATGAATTAAGAACCAAAGCTTAACCACAACTGGAGGGCATATCAGCCTCAAATGTTCACACCTAGTGGCATATATCCACACTAAAGCCTCAGGGACAATGTTTCCACAACCTCTCAAGACACTGAGACAGGCTGACAATCAAACATGGGCCAGGGTGGAGACATTCCACTTTCAAACTGTGATATTATACTCTAACTCCAAAGACTCATGGCCATCTCATGATGCCAAATTTGAAGTTAGTCCAAGGCTTCTAAAATCTCAACAGTTAACAACAGTGCTTAAAAGGCTAAGACCTCTTCCAAGATTCAATGCAAACACTTAGCTGAAAGCTCTCATAAAATAAAAAGGCTGGTTCCATGCTTCCAAAATACAATGGTTCAAGGTAAACATCCAATCAAATGGAAGAGATTAGAGTAGAACAATGTGCAAACAAACAAACAAACATTTAATCCTGCAACTCCTATCCAGCAGATACGGCATGTTGTAGCATTACATGGCATTCAGCATATTTCCTCATCCCTTCCCACCTAGCTCTTCCATTTATAGTGCACTCGGCCTCTCCTTTCTCTTTGTCCAGTTGCACTAGGTGCCTGTAGCTTCCTGTATATGTACAGTTTTACTACCTTGTTTATAACCCTGGGGTCTCCATCACAACATTATCATCCAAGGCTTCGTCTTAGCACATTCCTTCACGGTTTGTCCAGTAAAACTGTGCAGTGAAAGCCAAACTTGTTTGCATATTGACTATCTGCACAGGCTATTTCTTTATTCATTTTTGTTTTTATTTATCTTGATGCAAGTCTTTGCAAGCCCATACTCTTATATTCTGCATGTGTGCAAAATCAACAGTATGGGAGCAATACCACCTTCTGTTGCTAGAGCAGAGTATAACCAGGATACCCTGGGACCAGAGCTGCAATGACCTCTAAGTGTCCTGGAAACTTAATTGTGTGGGGAGCACTTTCCTAAGTTTTGTTTCTCAGTTGGGACAACAGACAGTAGTATCTTCTCAAATGAACATGTTTCACTTGTGTTTGTATTTTCAAACCCTGGAATATTGGATGGAAAACATCTCTTCCTCCTTTCCTTCTGTTCTAGTGCAATTTCTAAAGTTTTGTGTGTAGTGATGATGGCCTTTTTATGTGTTTCCACCTCATTTATGCCTTTAAATACATTCAGGCTTCTCTACTCAGCATTCCGCTGATACTCACTTCTGCTGTTCCCTTTGATTTCTCACTGCAAATGTGGCCAGTCTATGAGTAACAACAGTGTCCAGCCCACATTCTGTGCTGTCTTGAAATTTCCTCTGGCAGGCCTGTTAGTTCATTATTTTTAATTCACCCACAACGACATTGTTCAAGGCGGGGGCCAAAAGCTTCAGGATTCGTCGCTAAAAGTTAACATAAATGACCTCTATTGTATTTCTTCAGAACACCTTGCTTTTCATCTCGTTTCTCAATAGCACATTCGTTACTGCCCAAATTTCTATCAGAACTCAATCTAATTTACTTCCAGCACAGCCACTAAGCTCTATGTATAGTGTTCTGGGCTTCTCTGGTCAAAATCTTTTAACTTTTACCCATTCTTTCTCCAGAACCATGCCAAAGGCTTTTGAATCAGGGGTTAATTTTGTCATCGCAGCAAACGTGCTTCTCAGTCACAATTTTCTTTAGCTGGTCACTTTCTTTCTGTTGCAAAATAATGTTAGACAAATTAAGGGAAGAATGATGCATCTTTCACTTACAGTTTTAAGGAGTATAGATCATCCTGTCACAAGAGGAATGGGGACTTCTTTGTGGTGTGAGGCATGCAGTCACGGCTATTTACATGTTGGTAAACCTGGGATCAGGTAAGTGAAGCAGGACAAGAGGTGGATCACGGGAGTTTGGGTAACATAAGGGCCCAGGGGCCCAGATGGGAGGTATGCATGACTAAGCATAATACTTCTGAACTGTGCCAGCTTCTAATTGTAGCGTGGGTCTCTCTGTACCAGCTTCTGGTTGTAGCGTGGGTCTCTGCTTCCTGACGCACCACGTTGTGAGCAGTGTCTCTTGCTGCCACCATTCTGACTGCCATATGTTTCCTTATGGTAAACTATGGGGTCTAATACTGAGAGTCAAAGTCCTGTTCCTAGTGATCTCAAACCTCCAGACAGGTCCCAGTTCCACATGATTCCATAGCCTCCTAAGACAGCTCCACCAACTGTGAATCAAATGTTTAAACACTGGAGCCCGGGGAGAATTCTCCAGATTCAAGCAACAATATCAGGCATCTCACCAGGAAAATAACTTGGTAAAGGGATAATCTTTTAAATACTTTTTTAAACTTCTTATGCATTCTTTGGAATGGTGATGACTGATGCTTTTCCATTGTCAAAAGTATATATCTCCAAAAGAATTATAGCAGACTGAACTAATGAAATAAACATTTTATTATTTGTCTTCTTCTTTTGAAAGTCGCTGTGCCCAATTAAGAAAACATGTAAAAGGCAATCTTTTCCTTAGTTGTTTCTTCTTAAATAATTGTTTCTCTCTAAACTGAAAGACATGAACAGTTAACTCCCATTGATACTCAGTTTCCTAATCAGCTCTGGGCTGGATGGTTGGTCATAGAACCATAAGCATCTTCAGATTACAGACTTCTGAGAAATGCCTCCTCTACTTGCTTAATCTCCTCCAGAAATATGAGAAGTCATTAGCTTCTTCAGAGGTACATTAACATTCTGAAGTAGATGCTTCTGGGTTGAACATGTCCTAGGTTGTTACTACAGAAGCCAATTAGAAATAACTGCCTGAAGTATCAGTGGTGTTGGTAGCAAGACTTTATAGCAGTATGACAGACTGTAAGTTTTTCTGAATCATATGCTTAATATATTTGATCTGATTTTAATTAGAACAATTTTATTAGATAAATTTATTACTAGGACTCTGTGGATTGCCTATTATGTCCTAGACACTCAGGAATAGGAAAAATTAATATGCAGCCCTAATCTCCAAGTAAAAATGTATTTGGTGGTGAATATAGGCACCTAAAGAGATAAGATCTTACAATAGCAGGCAATGACATCTCCAGGGAATATAGAATAGCATTCATGACACTCTTTGAGTACTTAATATGTACCAGGCTGTGCTTTAAGCTCTGCATATGTATTAACCAGTTTGATCTTCCAGATAACAGATTCTACTTCTATTGTGTAGATGAAAATAGAGAAGGAAAAGGACAAGAATCCTGCCCGGGTCATGTAGTCCGTCCATGTGAAAATTTGTGTCTTAGCACAACGTTAGAAAAACCCAGATGATACCTATTCCAACTGAGGAACGTATTTTAGTAGAAAGTACAACATGACATTGAATCAGAGTATTCTAGACAGGAAAAGCACTTTTGAAAACCTTGGACAATGGGACCGGCTGTTCCTTTAGCCAGAGGTTAGACCTTCAATGTGGCTGAAGAGCAACCTTGCAAGGTTAGAGGGAAGAATGTAACAGAGAAAGACCAATGGGCAGGCTATACACTTGACTGCCATGTGTCCTGTCTTAAGGTTTTCAATTTTTTCTGAATTATTGCTTAACTCAAGGTCATCATCAATCATGATAGGTAATTCTGCCACATATGCTCTAAACAGTTATTTTATCCCGATGTGATATGGGGCTGGAAGTATCAGCATTCATTGTAGACATTTAAGATAAAGGTAGTTTTCAGACTTTCCCGTTTTTTAATGGATCATTGACTACTTCTATTATATCCTGTTCCTTTGGTCCACTGCCCAAGGCAATGGGACCTGCTCAATACATCAAGCAAAGAAGAGATGTTCAGATGGACATGTGTGCTTAACAAGTGCAATTGGTAGGACATTTGGATTCGTGGAAGGTAGAATAGAACCAAGTATCTGATGATGGCTTTGTTCACACTAAGCAAGCTTAGTTTTTGCACATCTATGTGTTGTTTTATGACACCTTTTATACCTGAATCTCACTTCTTGTGTCTCCTCCAATGCAAGATAATAACTTCATTATTTTTCTTACTTGTGGCATTATCTTCATTAATTGCAGCTATCTCATGAATGATATCCAGCAAACTGTGTAGACCACATATGCAAATGGATAGGTGGCTATTGACGGCATTATTGTCACAATGACTACTCTAAAAAACAGCTCACTGGAAAGAGGAGTGTTGAGGGAATTCATGAGATTGGTGTGACTCAGTGTATGACATGGAAGCCCATGACTGGTCACATTGGGGTGGCAGAGATAAGACAGAGAAGGCAAACCATAAGCATTATCAGGCTAAAACTCTCACAAGCCTGCCTGAGTGACACACCTTTACCAGCCATGCCTTTTACCTACCACAAAGCTTCCACAACCTTTGCAAGCAGTGGGAATATCTGGGTACTACTTAACACTCAAACTACAGCAAGAAGTTCATGGTCATTTTTCAGTAGAGATTTGAAAGACTAAATAGCTTCAATATTCAGAATAATGAATGACAGCAGTAGAAGGAAGATGCTTCGGTTATTTTCCATCACTTTGACCAAATACTTGATGAACTTACTTTTAGATAATTCAAATCATCCCAACAGGAAAGGCGTGGCAGTTCACAGCAGGGTGGTGGTGCCTAGTGGGAGCACCTTACATCGGCAAGGCGAGATGGCAACTGCTACCAGGGAGGCTGAATTGCAATTTTCAATATCCTTACCTTAGTACCTCACTTCTTCTCCATAGTCTTTAGCTCTGATAGCCTCCCTAAAACTATATTGCCAAGAAGGCAATATTTTTAAGCATAAGAGTGAGAGAAAATTTCCAATAAAACTGTATCATGTTGCCTCTGTCTACCAAGGTCTTATGATCAGTGCTCAGTGAAAATCATGAGGTCAGTCTAACCTCAGAAATTCTCAAAGCTTAATAGTTCCAACACAGTTCCAGGACCCAAGGCAATCTTAGCTATGAGCTGTTATAAATAAAAAGCAAAATTGCATGATATTCTCCATATTAAATGATACAGTAAACAAGTAGGCACCCCTTAGTGTAAGTAGGAGAAATATAGAGGTGACATGGAAATAAAAAACTGAACAAAGAAAACACACAACAAGGAAAACCTTGTACCTTAATTTCCATATCGAGGTTCCATGGCACATACTGTCAAGGTGTAAGCTCTAGTAATAGGCCAGTCATCACACCTCGTACATAACACCTCCCTCTTTAACTGACTCTACTTGTTGCTTTCAGCTTTGCTTCACCACTTCAATATCCTGGGGATCTCTAGTACAATTAATGTTCAGAGTTCATGATACTATCCCTCTTGCATTCTGACTGTCTTCAAAACTGTCAACATGCAACCAACACCAGGTTCTGTTATCAGCTCAAAAAGCTACAGGACTCCTGTGGGCCATGGTTGCAGAAAGTTCTGAGTGTCTAGATTACCTAATATGGACAAATACTTCCCTATGTGGTCCTGTATGACCAGAGTATTCCCGAGGCTCCTTCTTGCAAAAAAAAATCTTGTAAATGTATTTTCAGCTTCTTACCTTGGAGTCCTCAGTTTTGGGGTCTTACTACTTTCTAAATGTCTGAAGTGTCAGTTGTTTTTATCCCATTGTAAAGTATGTAGCTTCTTTACAATAGCATTGATCTCTTCAGCAATAATGGCCACATATCCCAAAGTCATTTTGACTATAACATCAAGTGGATTTCCTCTCTAGTCAAATGGCACACTTTTCTAGTACTTCTCTTCTGCTTTCATATCATAGTTCTCACTGTAAACCTGGCTAAAAGCTGTGACTAGTGACCATATCAAAATGTGATTGCTATACTGTCTTGAAATTTTCTCAGCTACATTAGTTAGTTCTCTAACTTAAAATTCAGTGTTATTCAAATTTTAGGACAAAGGCACGTTTTAGAAAACTTTTTCCATGGTATACTGCAAATGGACACTGGTCCAGCTTCTAACAGAGAATTTGTTCCCATCTGAAGCCCATGAGCACAGACATTGTTGTGTGTATTCCTATTAGCTTTTAATCTTCCTCCCTTCCAGCAGAATGCCACATTTATGATCTGCTTTTAGGAGCTTCCCTAGCTCACAACATAGAACTCTTTAACATTCCACCTACAAATTATTTTCAGAGGTCTATGAATCACATAACCACTTTAAATTACAAAAAAAAAATCCATTTTCTCTACTTTTCCAGTTTTTGCATTAGTTAAGTTAGCATTGGTATGACCAAATTAATGATATAAACAACTTAGGAGATGGACAATTGGGGCTCCTGGTTTCAGAGTATTTCATTTTCTCACAGCAAGGAAGGCATGACACGGTGATTCAGTCTTTGGCAGCAGGGATTTATGGGGCCTGCTCATATCACAGTAAACGTAGAAGTAGTAGAAAAGGCTAGAATTGAGACTATAACCTCCAAAGGTAGGCTAGAATTGAGACTATAACCACCAAAGGTCACTTCTATTGACTTACTTCTGGCTGAAAGACCTCCCCTCTAAAAGGCTCAACAGCCATCCCAAACCAATACTGTAACATGCATTCTTTCCCGCCAGCTGCCTGGGTCCCGCTGCTGTCTCTATCCCCAAATAACACACAAGACACTATATTAATTATGAAGCTGTTGGCTGTTTACTATGGTTTCTTAATGGCTAGCTCTGACTTAATTATTAAACCGTAATTACTAATATATTTATTTTTTTATACTTTTATATTATGTCATTTCTTCCTGGGATCACATTTCGACTCCCTACTCTTGACTACATTTCCTAGAATCCTCCTCAACTCCTAGTCCCACCTATCTTGCTTCCTTATTGGACAACAGTGCTTTATTTATCAACCAATCAGATAAACATGTACAGAGAAAGACTTCCCCTAACACAGCACCATGAGCAGAAGATTAAGCATGAGCCTGTGGGAGGGACGCATTTCAGATTCAAACCATAGCAATGCACAATGCTCTGACACCTTGGAAAGGGATATAGTTGCTTTATCATATTACTGAGGGCAGTGTCCTCTATTGAACAAGACTCACAGTAGCTCTAGGTGTAAATATAATGTGAAAATAATAAAGTTGTCATCAGTTTAGAGTCAGTGACTCATCATTGGGGCAACATCTTCCTTTCTGTAAGAGAGTTGAAAACTAAAGTAAAAAAATACAAGCAACTAAGTATTGAATTGGAATTGGGAAAATCTGTGTCTTTATAAACATGTTATTCTTAATATTAATTATTAAATAATCATTCAAATTTTTATTCAGTTGTTAGAGAAAAGAGCCCAGTATGTAGGGAAAATTATGTATCCCTGAACTGGATGTAAATTTCTTAGTCAATACACAGAGCAAGGAAAAGTCTATACACACACAGACAAATACACACATTATATGTACGTATACATCCTTAATGTGATCTAGGGTCTCCTGGGAATAGTAGCTTTACTTAGGTGGTATGTATTCAGCACACATAAACAGAACACTTGAAGAACATACACATGTGGATTACATATTTAAAGCACAAACACCCTGTTACCCTTCATTGTATTACAATTATTTCTTTTTTTCCTGTTCCTGAAGTTAGAAACTGTTAACCACAAGATTCCCTTCCATATTTGTTTCTAGCTGTAGGCATTTTTAAATTAATGGGCTGCGTCACATGAAGGGACATTTTCAATCAGTGCTGGATAAAAGTGAACATAGATATGTTGCCACTAAGTGCATATAAAGACATATTTATAAGGAAAACGGAAAAACTAAAGTCCTAGGAAAATAAACTAGTTAAATTTAAGTTGAGAAAAATCTCTATTTCCTTTCTTATGGTCTGGAACATGTTTTATTCCATTTTCATTGTTTTGTTACTGGAATCCATTCTTTATCTGATTCTGGGAAAAACTCACTGCACAGTGGGACTCTCAGCAATACGATTCTTGCAATGAAACTCAGTCAGGAGAGGCCATTCAGAAGGCTTATATTAATTTATGTGAAAATAAGAATGCTTCTGTTCGATGTTATCAGTGAACAATTACTTTGACAACCTTTCTTAAATTACTTGTTAGAGTGGGAAATTGATTTGAACCACAGAAATACATTAGGAATAATGTCTAGCAACACATATATTAGCAGGTATGCCACATAAAACTCTAAATCATTTCATGAAACCATAGACAGTGAGTATATATGCCTGTTCCAACAACTCACCATGCACTGCAAATAAACCATTTAGATACTTAAATTTATTTCAGTGCATATCAATGAAACAGGGTAAAAACCATGAAATGGCCACCTAGACCCCCCAATCTTTTTGAATGGAAAATTACATTTACTTGCAATGGTTACTTCTCAAAACATTAAGATCTGCAAATTAAAGTATAACTATATATCACTCTTATCATTATAAGTCAGACTAATGTTTTGTGCTTTACGCATCACATATGGCTCCTGGAACAGAATAGGTTCCGAACCTTCCACTAGTTTAGTGCTCTGCAGTGTCCATGTTGAAATGCTAGTAATTCTGTATTTGAAAGAGACAGTGGAGCAAAATGGGGTGCTAGGAGCCTACAGCCATATTTGAACCTACTCCTTACCACCTGCCTATCTCCCATGCATTGGTTTTCAGAAAAGTGTTACCGTCATAACACCTCCCTTTCCTCCTATTTCCTATTGTGATCTCTTGAGTTTTGTGAGCTAGCCAGCAGTTGGACAGGTAGAGACTGGCTAGAAGCCATTGTAAAGTTCCATCCTTATCCTACCTGCATCCCTCACTGTGAGAAAGTACGACTTAGAGTACCACATAAAGCATACTCAATAAGAACTGAGAGAGAAGCCATGAAATGAAGACAATGCTACTGTACTCTCCCTCCCTCCTTTCTTTTCTCCCTCCCTCCCTTCCTTCCTTCCTTTGCTCCCTCCTGAGTCCCCACTTCCCTCTTTTTTCCTACATTCTCTCTACCCCTCCCTTTCCCTTCTCCTCTCCTCTTCCATTCCTTCCTCAACCTCCTTGCCTCCAGTGCACTCTCTTTTTTCTTCCTTCTTTCTTTTCTAACTTTTCTCACTACAATTTCCAAACAATTTACATTTTCATTTACGTGAGCACTACAAATTGTGTGTCTGGCCCAATTAGGGAGAATGCTATCTGCAAACTAATTATGAATCTATATATGTATGAACCTAATATCAAGTTACCCTTGATAAAGGAATGAACCTAAGGAACTCTGTGAGCCAAGAGTCACACTTAGCATACTGTCACTTGGCTGTTGGAATTTTCATGTGTCCACAACATTCCTTCAGTCATAGGTGACAGAAAATGCCTGGAATACAGAGTGATATCTCAAAAACTCCCCGAGCTTTCAGAGGTGGGAGGAAGAGAGGCAAGGAAGACAGAATTTGGAATTATATAGCAAACCAAAGACATAAAAAGCTACAACCCTTATTCATCCATGGTATCATATCCTGTCTGCCCTGTGTGCAAAGAATATAATTTCAGGGCTAATCTCTTCACCACAATCTTTGTTTTGAATCCCAATTTCAACCTAAATCTCTATTTATGTTCATAAACTTCCCATCTTCCCATGTACAGCCCATTCAGTCCAGTGAGTTGTTGGTGTTCCCAGTTCCCACATTCCCAAGAAGGAGTATAAGCCCCAGCACAAGGGAGAATCCTGAATGCAGTGAAGCTGGTTTGTAATAATTAACCTTCGATCCTGCATCAGACAATACTGACAAACATTTATACAAATGCTCTTAAATGTGCCCGTTTTGCTTGCAAATTTCACACCTTATGAAAAATTATGCATAATTTTAATAGAAGTATCTCTCCAAAGGGCAAAAACAACTTTTCAGAAAATACATGTTGTCTTACTCTTTGTCACTTCTTATCTGCAAATGAAAAGTCTCCTACAATACCTGCGACTTCTTCAAACATTTTAGAACTCGGAAACCTAGTAATTGTAACTTTGGCTGGAAACATGAAAATAGCCCTGGTGTAGAATGCCCTTTAAAGGTGGCTGGCAGGGCTTGCTTTTCACTGTGGGAGGAATCCATTCTTTGTAGAATATTCCCACACATGTCTGTGTCTATTTCTCAGAGTGGTGCCACAAAGGATAGGACCCCTTTGCTCCCAGTAACCTTTCATGGTGCTGAATGGCCTGGACATTGGTGCCCGTCAGCACGATTTGATTTGCTATGGTAAGAATAAGATTATATCTAACAGCAGACGATGTCATTTCCAGGTTCAATGGGCATAGATTTAAAACTAGTCCTCCCTTTGACCCTCGGGATTCTCTTGAACTCTTGTACCTTCTTTGACAGTGTTTGTGAATGAGTGAATTCATGGAAACCCAAGGTTATTTTCATGACAATGGCACCACAGTGACAAAGGGAGAAGGCAGGGCCCTCTCCCCCAGCCGGGTGTTCCTTTCCAGAGCCTACTTCCTTCCTGGCAGCTGGCTGCAGAGTGAATTCCTGGGGATGGTCAAAGGCTGAGAGCTGCTGTGTGTCTGCAAGCATGCTGCTGCTACTGATCTGTGAACATGACATGCCTGAGAATATCACATCACCATGGCAACAACAAACATGGAGCTAAATTCCATTAGCGGCAGGGACTCAATGAGTCAAACAGATAATGTTCTGGGTCTGGCCAACTGCCCACAAAGGCGTATGAGAAAGTTGGAATGAATTAACTTCATCTCATTAGGGTAGCATTGGTAGAAATTCTTTCTTTTGATGACTTAAGTCTTTATATTTATTACATTTCTTAAATAAACACTTAAAATCCTATTAACCAATCCATTTCTAGGAAAGCACATTTGGAATAGCTTTCTGGGTTTCCAAAATACTTCTGGTTTTCCCACTTGATCTTTTGTGTCTTCAGTTTGCTTACATCTCCTTTCCCTACAAATTAGTGACAGAACACTGTAAAGTTTATATGGTGTTTATCATTGGATGATTCTCTTTGAAACCTCTAGAGTAAGGATAAAACACACAGCATTCTAGATTGCAATCAATCAGTGCTGTGAAGATTGTTTTAAGGCTGAAACACCTGCTCAAAAGTAGACTGGAAAGTTAAGCTCTTTGAGATTTTCAACACAATTGAGGGGAATCTGTTCCAGATGAGATGAAAGAATCTCACATTGAATATATCCCTTTAAAACCGTATGTCCTATCTATGTCCTAGTACACTAATTTCAAAAGGTTTACAATTCATCCTCAAAGGAAAATATTGTTGTTTTCTCCTATGTAATTAGTTCATAGGAGGTTCAACTATATAAAGGTGTTTAGGGTTGGGGTATGACTCAGTGGCAGAGCACTTGGCTGAAATATTTGGTTGACCTCTGCCACAGAAGAAAAAGGCATAAAAAAGATAGGAAGTAAAGAAGAAAGACAAAGGGAAGAAAGAAAGAGAAGGAAGGGAGAGAGAGAGAGACTAAGAAGGGAAGGAAGAGAAAGGAAGGAGGAAGGAGAAGAGGAATGGGGAGGGCTGGGGAAGGGAGAATGAGTGAGAGATTGAGACAACAGTGAAAATTCTAACACATAGAAGCATGACCACCTGTTTTTAATGGGTACCTCTGCTGTTCTTGCCCTTCACCCATGGAAATTTCTTAGAACATGCTCCACCTAGATTTGTCTGTATCAACCACATAACATTTGACAATGAGGGTGACAATAGACAATGATAGATATGGAGATCATTATTGAGCTGGTGAGAAGTCAAGCTATCGAATTCCAGCTTCTAGAGTAAACCTAATGTAGTATATGGACCTGAGGAGCTGAACATTAATAATTCAAACCAGAGACTGAATAAGGTCAGCCTACCGGCTAGCTTCCTTTTACAAAGTAAAAAGTAAGGTGTGAAACATGAGTGTTTCTAACAATTATAGACACATATGTTCTTGTTTTTCCCCAGGAATCTAAGTGAACAAATGCAAATCAAAGACACCCTTATATACTCTAATGCTACACACATCTTTCTTTCTAATTTTTCCATCTTTTTACAAACAGTGTAATAGGGATGATAATGAGATTTAAGACTGATTGTGTTTGTATCTACCCCCATCTAAAATCAACCTACCTTCCTTTTATGCATCAAGATGTTTTGTGTCCTGAATATGGAGGTGTGGTGGGGGTGTGCTGCATGGATGTGTGTATTTGTTTTGAGGGAGTAGAAGATACAGATGGAAGTTACATAAAGAAGAGCAAACAGTTCTCTCAATGCTTGAACTCTGTTGGGGGCATTGCTATGAAGAAGAGGGCATCCTCTAGTGTAAATTGAAGATAAATGTCCGACAAGGCTTTTCAATGGGGCAGGGACAGAATAAAGGACTATCCAAAGATGTTGAAAAACAAGAGCAGAGACTCTCCATGATACACTGAAGTTTTACATTCTGACTCTTGCTAGAAAAAAAATTGCATAGAATAGTTGTTTTATAACATTGATACCTTTCTCTTCATCAAAGTACCGATAAAAATTGTGAGTCCATTTTAAGTTATTTGTGTGCAATCCTTCTACCCAGCAAAACTCATGTGCTGGAACTTATAAGGGTATCAACTTTTGTCTGATACCAAAAGTTTTCATTGCCTGCTGGTTGTTTCAATACCTCAAACCTAACCAATTATCAGCTCCATCTTAAATGGCTTCTATAATCATAGAACCTTAAATCAGTTAGAAATAAGGCTACTATAATCAAATTATTTTGCATAAATTTGAATTAAAATAAACCATTATTATATTTAGGCCCTTGGTGTTATGGTAAGTGCTATGTTATCTTTCCCTGTAGAGAAGGATGCAGAAAGTTAGTAAGCAATGTTTTTAGAAGTTATTTGAAATTAACCTACTTTTAAAAAATTGCTTCTGTCTTTTGAAATATTTCCAACTCTCCATTCCTTTGTACACTACATTTTGAAGAAGTAGGAAGTAGCTCAGAGCTAATGTTTCTTCTTTATGTGGCTTGCAATATGAAATCTACATATTTTAACTGTTCAGACTTGCCTTTGCTCAAAATAATCAATACTCATTAACTGCAAAAGCCTTTGTTTATGACCCCAGAGCAGTTGTCCATTTCCCTTCACTCTTGAGCCCTAAGACCTTGCTAGGAGGTGCTAATTTCAGGATCTTCCCTAGGTGCCAAAAGCAAATCCTCTCCAATATAATACCTTTAATATGTTGTAAGCTGCAGCTTTCTAATTCCCTTTGCTGGAATTTTAGGGTCAAGCAAGGTGAATATCTTGCCATCTCCAATTTGTCCCTTGTCTCCATGTGCATGATGCCTCCCATCACCATGGCAATAACTTGGATGGGTCAGAATGCACAGCACCCATGTCCCATGTCAACATGCAGCAGTTATGTTTTGAGATTTTTCCTTAACTCCTCCTTGTGTGCCTGTTATTTTTATTATTATTATCATCACCACTCTCTCTGATATACCCAAGCTGCCCCTTCTGTCAGTGTCAATGTCAACACATACACCAGGTGACAGTATTATCAACAAGCTCAGCATCAGCACTCCCCCATGCCCACACCCCACTGTGTCAGCACCTGACCCTGTGCTGGTTCACAGTCATATTTTAAATTATAATTCACTTATTTTTTGCTGGGATTGTCCTGATATTTACAGGGAGAATGAGTTGCTCAGGTGAAAAGGAGACAGTCTTTCATTGTCATAGATTAAATAACCTAGAAAAGAAACTAATGCTTGGGTGTCTTGCTTTCAGAATGGGGGTGGCCCTTCTGTTTTCAGGATAGCATCTTTGAAACTACTAAGTGACAATTTTCACACCAAGGAAAATTCTCTCTCTCTCTCTCTCTCTCTCTCTCTCTCTCTCTCTCTCTCTCTCTCTCTCTCTCTCTCTCTCTCTCTCTCTCTCTCTCTCTCTCTCTCCATAAAGAACTTTGTTCTTCCAGACAAGTAGTTCATGAGATAAAAGATTGAGATTGAGGGCTAAAGTACTATTGCATGAAACTTCTGGAATGTTGTGTTCTTAATTCCCCCAAAAAAACTGTTTAGTAGAGGTGGCTTTCTTCTGATGGGACAACATAAGAAAGATTTCTGGAAGTTCTCTTCAAGATAACAAACTCAGATGACATTTACTTGTCTCTGAGACATAGTGCCTTTTTATAGAACAGTAGGATTGTGCAACTGCTTCCCTTAGCCCTATTGTCCCATTCGGTGTCTTGTCTCTTCACTATTCTATACATCTTTGAAGCCAGCTAGTCCTGAGGTGGCCACAAATTCAGTGCCTGATAAAAACCCAAGGTTTGGTTCATGAATGTTAACTTCCGTCTCAATCCTCACATGGGAGAAGGGGTGAGAGAGTTATTTGGGGACTCTTTGTTAAGCTCTTGACTCCATTCCATTCATGAGAGCTCTAATCTGATTATCTATTTTATTTATGTGGCTATTTTTAGTTGGGTTTAAATTTTTTCATATAATATATTTTATCATATCATTTCTCCTTTCCTAACTTCTAGATTATACCCATATTTCTACCTACCCAAATTCATGTTCTCTTTCTTTCAAAAAAAGGCAAAACAAACCACAAAAGACAAAAGGTACCAAACCAAAGCAAACACAAAACACAAACACAATGTATTGGCCAGCTGCTCCTGATACAGAGAAATATTTACTTATTCTTTTACATGCATGAATGCTTTGACTGCATATACGCATGTTTATATACCATGTAAGTGCCTAGTACCCGACTAAGTCAAAAGAGGGTATCAAATCTCTTGGACCCGAGATTACAGATGGTTGTACGCTGACATGTTAGTGCTGGGAACTGAACCCTGGTGCTTTGTAAAAACAAGTACTCTTAGCTGATGCACCAGCTCTTTAGCCTTGCATACCACTTTATACCATCATCACCCCAGGCATGAGGACTTAAGTAAACACACTTAGGAAGGACAGATTTTCGATCCCCATGCATTGTAAGTATTTCCATATCTCAAAACCAAATATACTTCTACCAGGAACTGGAATCATCTAGTGAAAACCAACCTGGACAAAGACAGAATCTGCTGGTCTTTTCCTATAATGACCTGTTTCAAAACACAGTTATGAAACATAGGAGTCCAAAGGTAAAAGACAATAGAATGAGCATTTCCAAGATGAAGATAAAAATAAACTGTAGGACAGCCTGCTTACAAGGATCAAGTCATTCCAGTTGGCTCCTACCTGCCTTTCCTCAAAATTTTCTCTGCTCATTTACTTCAGCCAATCATTTCATTTTTTTCTGAGACTCACTTTATAAGTATTTAAAAAGTATTTTTGGTACTCCAGATGATGAGGATGAAGGTGAAAATTCTTTTGACTTACCCAACTATAACACATCTCAAAAGGCCTTTTGCCCAGAAGCAAGCTGTCTAAAGAAAGACACGCTAGAGGACTGTGAGGCAAGATCCCCTGGTAGTCACGAGTTGAGGAGACTTCAATAAGGTATGGGATGGGGGACAAAAGTCAGGCCGAGGACAGCACCTGCAAGTGCTTGGGGTTAACAGTGTTCTGTCAATCTGAGAGCCAGGTCAGGCCAGAGAGGAACATGGGAACCAGGAGAAACTGCAGTAAGGCTGGAAGCCTGCTGAGCAATGCTGTTTCATCCTGAAAGACCTTGAGCACAGGAGAAACAAGGCCAAATTAGCATTTTATAAAGGGCACTATGGCAGGAGTGTGAAAGATAAACCAGGACGAGGGGAGACTAGAGGTAGAGGAAGCAAGAGCTAATGTGACCCTGAACTTGGATGGTGGTGCCCAAAGCACCAATGCAAGCTGCATTTTACCCCCTCTAATCAGTCTTTCTCTGTACAAGGCACATCCATGACACACTCATTTAGAGCACATGTACCCCCACACACAAATACACTCAATACACACACTCAAACATATGCACACGTCCATTCACACTGACACACACAAACACACTACTAATTTCAGAATAGCTTATTTCTAACCAGTCATTAACAAAATGAAAAATTATTTGACAACATGGTGTACAGCACAAATATATTTTAACTGCATTTTCTAATACTATACTTGATACTATACCTAAAATCAGATGCAAACACACACACACACACACAGTGTCATATATATATCAGAGACTGTTTGCAGAGTCCCCTGATGTTACAATTTAAAAAATAACCATTTAGCATTTCATTAAGCACTTATAATATTTAAATTAAGAAATAGACAAGGATGAATGAGGGAAGGGAAATGAAGAATGTGTATGAAACCTCACAGCTCATTTTGGGGTGTTAATGTTGTTGTGAGTTGGAAATACAAGCTTTTAAAAGTTTTAATGCTAGGAGGCTGATCTGTTTCAGGACTAGAAAAAAGAGCAATAGTGGCAGGATAACTCCTCCTGGATTTAATAAGCCTCCTTGTAATGATGATGCATGGCATTTCCTCCATGCGTAAGTGCTATCACTTTATTCTGAACTGTCTAGGCCACCCTTCATATCTGAAACTCAATGTTCAGACATATTAATACATAGAACAAATTAATCTAAAGACCTTTTAGAATATTTCCTCAAGGAGCTGAAAAGAAGGCTTTTCATCTATCACCACCAATGCCCTCTTAGCAAATGTCTTGTGAGAAGGAGATCTGTAATGCTCGTGCATTCGTCACATTCTAGTCTTGTCATTAACTGATCAACTATAGGAAGAGTATTGTTGTTGTTGAGTCAAATTCCAATTCTGTTAAACACTGGTCACAGTAGAGGACAGACAGTATCCACATGAAGATGGTTCAACCTGGGATTGTATTTTTCACTTTGCAATGATGTAAGAGAAAGAATGTATGTGAGAAATCATGCTTGGACTTTGGATCTTTCTTTGAGCTAAAAATGCACATTACCATACTCTCTTACAGGTGCTTGGTAAGTACATGGAGTTGATGCTCCAATCTGCTCTACATTGAAAAAGGAAAAATGCTTCATCCTCTACTCTGTACCATTGCTAAGCTGGAATATTCATTAAATTTGATGCCTTAAATGCAATTTTTAATATATAATAGACCCTGCATTTGATGGGTTTACCAGGATATGCATATCCTTATCATTAGTCAAGGAATATTGTATTGTGGTATGAAAAGTGACATATTAGAGCAAGAAGTAATACACATGGTTATCCAAGGAGTGTCATGTTCAAATACTGTCAAGCATATTGAATGCTCATATTGAATGCAAAGAAAGTACTGAATAACATAGTGTTTCAAAAGGCATCTCAAATTCTTAAGCAGAAGTTGAATGTGAACATACTGTGAGACCTGTCCTATTGATAGCATCCTATTCAGGATAATATGTGGCCCTTAACTAAGCGCCCCTGGGAACAGAATACAATTAGACACCTAGTCATCTGGGAAATGTTTCAGAACCAAACTAAAGAGTTTCAAAAGGTGTTTCATGTAAGGGTCCATGATCATGTCTATGACTATCCTTTACACCACTCATTTTCAAATGAACTTGCTTCTTATACAGTTAGTTTGCCACTGACTCTTTATAACTCTTATACTTGAGAATGACATTCAGATTTATAACGTAATTAAAAATGACAGAAATTCCTTAAAAACTAGATTTTTATAGCTACTAAAATAAATTGTAATCCTGACAGTAGATTTTTCTCTCCTGTTTTTAATACTTCCACATTTGTCTAAATTGTAAACTCTTTTATGGAAAACTACTTCAAGTGATTGTTGAAAATGTCTAAGAAATAATTATGTTCTTTATTTTGCTTTGTGACCCAACTTCAATGGGCTTACATAGAGCAGAAGCTAGGCATTTGCTTAGTTAGGGTTTCTGTTTCTAGAAAGAGACACCATGACCACAGTTCTTAAAAAGGAAAGCATTTAATTGGGTGGCTTGCAAATTCAGAGGTTTAGTCCGTTAACATCATGACAAGACATGGTGGTGTGCAGGGGGACATGGTACTGGAGAAGGAATTGAGTTTTCTGTATCTTTCAGGAAATTGGATGTGAAATTAACTATAGGGCATGGCTTGTGCCTTTGTGAGACCTCAAGGCCTGCCTCCACAGTGACACTCTTCCTCCAACAAAGCCACACCTCTTAATAGTGTCATTCCTTAGAGGGTAATTTTCTTTAAAGCCACCACAGCATTAAATTTCATATCTATTCATTATTCTAGTTTTATGAGATATGAGGCAACAATGATACCAAATAATGTGTTATAAGTAAACAACATGGAAGTGTTTTTCGCAATGTAAATTGGCAATAAATGTGGAGAAATAACTTCTAAACATGGATAGTATTTTAATGTATTGTCAATTTTAGATGAATATTTACATTCATTTTTCAGATAGTTTATTTATTATACATTTGTCTCTATGTGGAGTGGGCTCTCAAAGTTTATTTGTGTGATAGGGGTAAATACTGATCCACTACCAGAGGACCCATAGATTAACCAGACCTCCAAACTGACAACCACATTCATGGGGTCTGGAACAGTCCTATGCTGGTTTCCCAGCTATGATTCTGGGGTCCTTGAGCAACCCCTTGTTCAGATCAGCTGTTTCTGTGGATTTCTCCAGTTTGGTCTTGACCCCTTTGCTCATCACTCCCCTCTCTCTGTAACTGTATTCCAGAGTTCACCTCAGTGTTTAGCTTCTGCTTCTGCTTCCATCAGTCACTGGATGAAGGCTCTAGAATGGCATATAAGGTAGTCACCAATCTCATTATCTGGGAAGGTTATTTAAGGTATCCTCTCGACTATTGCTTAGATTGTTAGTTTGGGTCAACCTTGTAGATCTCTGGACATTTCCTTAGTGGTAAAGGTGGGTTTAACCAAGAAAAAAAAAAGAAAGGTGGGTGAAGCTGTTTAGTTAAAAACACACATTTAAAGAAGAGATAAGGGTAAAAATTAGGCTTTGCTGCTGGGAGGGGAGCCATCACATGGCACAGAATTAACAGTAGGGGGTGAGAACTGAAGATTTGAGCACAGCAACACAGTCCATGGTGACCCACTACTGTGATGCTGTTTGGTGCTTGAGTGTCCTCTAACAGGCTATGCATTTAGGCTCTGGCTCTCAGCTCATGGTACTGTTGGAAGATAGTAGAATGGTTAGGATATGGGGCCAAGTAGGAGGAAGTTAGGTCACTGGGGTGTGCCCTTGTTAGGGATGTTGGAATACCAGCCTCTCTCTCCCGTTACTTTCCACTCAGTATAAGGTGGTCAGCTCATTCCATGGAGGCCTAAGTAACAGATCCATTTATATGCATGGACCAGAAACCCTGAGATGAAGATTCAAATTTAACCATTCTTTGTTACGCTTATTGTCCCAGGTATTTTCCATGTCAACAGGAAGCTAACACCATAATTTCAAAGGAAAATTAAGAACAAACGGAAAACAAAGAAAGAGCCATGCCAGAAGAGGTTTCAGTTAAGGACCACAAGTGCTTTTGTGAGTAGCTTATCCTTGGTGGAGAACCAATGAACAAAGCAAAGAGACACCTCACATGTGTTAGCCTTCCCTGAAAACTGCTATGCCAGATCAGGTGTATAACATGCTTTTTGCTGCACGTGCCACAGGCAAAGGCAGCTAAGGCACCAGCACATATGGTTTAATGGAATTGAGATGATTTAGTCCCTACGCCACACAATGGACATAGGAGGTAAAAACATGGAGGCTTTCAACGGGGGAATTTTCATCTCAATTAGATATAGAAACATTTACCTCAGTGATTGTAAAAAAAATACTTAAATATTAGCAATGAAGGTCCCTTGAGTCCACATTATAGCTTCCCACTTGTTATAGAAAGAAACACATTATTTTCATCATTGATGCCTGTTCCCTTTTGGAGGGAGGCTGACAATGCTTCCAGGCCTAGAGATGATAAGTCTCTGAGGACTTAGAGAGAGGTTAACAGAGACAGATATTCCAGCTGCTGGACCCTTTCTCTCACATGCTATGTGTGGGCTTTTTCCACACTGAGAACTGGGAACATAGCCAGCCAAAGCCAGAATGAATTAATCCTGTGTAAAATGCTCTATTAGGAAACTGTGCTCACCCAGGACGAGCAAGCCAAGTGGGGTGACATGAGGAGGGTATAGGACTGGGAGAACTTTCTCAGCAGAGAGGCAGACCTGTTCCAGACGCTTAAAGCACACACAAGTGCTGCGCTAAGATAGTGTGACTTAAGCTTTTTTTCTCTTTTTTTGATAGAGCAAAATGGTGTGCGTTTATTAGAGCCTGTACTCCAAACACTGGGATTTTAATCTTTACGAGGCTAGCGGTGGAAAATGCAGTACTGTCTTAAGATGTTGGACAGTAACACTGAGCTGCAGATCCCCAGTAACCTATGCAATCCTGAGAGAAAACAATAAACAAACAAAAAACCAGCTCTGCTGATCCACTAACATGAAATGGACATAGGGTTGGTGAGTTAAAATATGAATTCAAATGCAGTGCATTATGTCATCCTAGATTGCAGTGTCCTGATACCATACCATTGTGGGGAGTGAAGCATCTTTGTGGGGGCTACAGATAAAAGTAGAAATGAGCTGGGGAAGCAGGCAGGTGTCATTTTGGAAGGTTTGCCCCTCCAGAAAACAAGATATAGGGATAGAGTCTCATGGACCACATCCTGCCTCTCATCCTGTGGTCTTCCCTCACAATAACTTTAGGTCTACACTCATTCAGACACTTGATGTGCAGGAGATGCAGGATTTTGAAATGTCCTCTGCACCTATGCTGACGCTGCTGTGCAACCGGAACAAATACCTGGACTGTTTTGTACATAAGGTGACAATGGATGAGTTTGACACACAAACTCAAAACCTAAGGATACCACCCACTGCCAGTAGAAAAATAATTGTTGCTATGAAGAAAGTCTTATTTATTGAAAATGTACAGTAAATAGAGATTGTTTTAGCTGAAGAAAAATCTGAGGTTTAAAGGCGTATTGTGATAAAGCTAACCGAAGAGGTTTGTTAAGTAAGGTTTTATTTTAATTAAAGTTATTTGGAAAATATAAAACAAGCAAATAAGAATCTGTGAGAGGCCCTTTGTCATTTTTCTTTTTACTACTATTGTGTAATTTCAATAACATTTAAGAATCTCTGAGCATCTTTTCTATGTATGGTGTAGTGAATATGTACATGTGTGGTATGTATTTGTGTGTATGTGTGTGTGTGTGAAACTCTGTGTGTGCATGTGGTGTGTGGTTTGTGTGTGTGTGGTGTGTACATTTGTATGCACATATGTGTGTCCCAATATGTGGTGTGTTTGTGTGTGCACTTATGTGTGTGCATGTGGTGTGTATGTGTGTGTGTGCGTGTGCACAGGCATGGTTATGTGGGGATGTTTGTGTGTGAGTGCATGTGTATATGTGTTACATCTGCATGGGTGCATGTGAGTACATATGCATGTGGATGTCATAGGTTGATTTGGGCATTATGTATCTTTCACTGTTTTATTTACTGAGGCAAGGCCTCTTGCTTAACACTGATATCACAAATTCAGCTAGTGTAGCTGGCCAATTTACTCTGGGAATCCACTGTCTACAACTCCCAAGCACTGGGATTACATGCAGATCACAGACTCCCAGGCTTTCCCCTTAATACTGGGCACCCAAACTCCAATCATCCACATGAGCAGCAAACCCCAGTCACCAAGCTATCCCCCCAACACTTTAAAAACCATTTTAAAAATAAAGTATTACACATATTTTAAACAGATATTTGTTGGTTAATGTCTGCTTACATGAGGAAAATTTATTATGCTGGGCAGAGGGACTAGATCTATATTCCCAACTTTCCCACTCAGGTGGAAATATGAGAAGATTTCAGGCCAGCCTAGGATACAAGACTGTCTCCAAATTAAAAGTACTGTTTATTTCTCTTATTTTAAAAAGTAAATGTGTAATTGTAATGAGAACAAAATAAAGAAAGAACAATCCTTGTATGCTGCACAATACAGTTCTGAACATGCTGCAACATGAAGTAATTGTATTTAGATTTATATAATGTATTTTATGTAGATATCATTAATTGTATAAAACATATCTGGTAAGCATTTGTAATTATTTGTAGTACATAATGTATTTCATAAATATCTTTTTATGTAGGTATATACATATTCACTTAGACAAATGTACACATTCATACACTTCCAAATAACTTAATCACTTTTCATAACCAAAATGTTAATCTTTGTACTTTACTCTTTCAGATTCTACAGGCACATGGCAATGATTTTATTTAAGGTACTGTCGTTTCAAGTGTGGAAAATGAATTTATTTTAGATTTCTCATGAGAGCATTCAATTTTAATGTCTCACAAATATTGCAATAGTATTACATTTGAGAATATATTCAGAAACAATAAGAGCCACTTATAGTGAAGCCTTGGGTACTTTTCCCATGAAATTTGCTAATGTATATAATCAAAGCAAATAATGAGGTTTGATACAGTGAGCATGCTGTTTTGTTTGAAAGGTATTCACATACAATCTTGCTTTGCATTTCACATTTAGTGAGAAAATTAGTAATAATTCGACAAAGGAAATTCAGTAAAGAGACACCCCTGCGTGACACAAATCTCCTTTCCTTTTGAAAACCTCCACACAAAAATGTCACATTCCTATTCACACACCCACAAGGGTATGTATTGTACACATACACAACACAGGGAGAAGTTTTGGGGAAAAATCACTATGCCAGGGAAGCACAAATCTATAGGGAAATGACTGTTCTCAAGTGCAATGACAGAAATGTTAGATAGGGCCAACACTACCATTCAAGATAAGGGAAAATGGTTTCTGAAAGTCATAGTCCAGTGTTTACAGAATAAAGAGTTCATGCACTACTCTAACCTAATGTGTGTTTCTTATTAGGAAAAATATTAATGAAAAGAATGGGATAGAGAGTAAAGCTATTCTTCCCCTTAGAATGGAGTAATGGCAACATATTTAAATTCCCCATCCGAAAAACAAAAACTAAGAAATAGGCACAATCCATGAAACAAACTTTCAGCCATTGGACACAGGCAGAAGATTTAAGGATTGGTCCAGGAAATAGAATCACATAGAAGGTGAGGTGGGTGACCCATCTTCGGGACAAGAGTCCTCGGGATGAAATACAACCTCAGAACTCTCCACAAGTTGAAAAAACACAAATCTGCTATGGGGAAGCCACATCAAGCTGACTAGAGCTGGCAGAAAAGAATTCCAGAGAGGAAAGCATTGCTTGGGAGATTTCTCTTCTAGAGTTGAAAAACAGAGAATAATCATGGGATGGGTCCTGGGAGGTATGGAGCTGGCTTTCAAGGCAGCCATGTCAGAAAACGCATTGAGTTTTCTTGGGCAAGAGCAAAATGGAGTGAAAATATTTTTATTGGCAGAAACATTCCAGAATTGAGGGGCTCAGTGTCTACAGCTTCAACAGTGTTTTATTAGTTGTCTTAATCCTAATGTTTACAATCTCACTTTCACAACCAATGTCACTCTTTGTTTTTCCCAGCAGATACCTGCATGGCTGGGTGTCCAAATTACTGATAGTGCAGCTATTTGCAGGGTGGGAATCTAGCTATAGATTTCACAATGAAATCCCAGCAGCTCCCAGGAGTAAGGGCATTATCCAGACATAGCAAATGCCATGTGATTTACACAACCCTGGAGATGGAAATGTGAGGTATTACACTTATCCTTTTCTTCCACCAATAAGTCTGCTGTATAAGGATTAGTAAGCTCAGCATTAAGCTTATTAGTCTGAAAAATATTATCTGGTATCAAATTCATGTTCACTCAAAACATGCCATTTGTAAATATCTGACTAGGAATATCTGATGAAATTATTCATTTCTATTTGTCATGTAGTGTCCTGCACTGCTAATCTCCCTTGCTTCTAGAGTTCTCAGTGTCTTAGGTTTTATCAGATCAGAGGAGAAAATCAGGAATCCACAGAATTGATTCAGAAATCTATTCCTGAGGATTCTGCTCCTTTTTGAGAATTCTTGACAACAAAGTCTATACCAGTCAGTATTCTCTAGAAAAAATGCCATTCACTGTGTATGCAGGAGAGAAATTTAGGAACTGAGCTTTTCTGTTAATTCAATTTTTCTTCACTGTGACAAAATACCTGAGAGAGCAACTTAAAGAACAGAAGATTGCTTTTGCTCATGCTCTCAGAGGTTTCACGCAGTCAAATTATGAAGCACATGGAGGGAAAGCTTCTAGTGTAGGAGGTAGAAATGAAATTGTACAGGAAGGGACAGAGCAAATGTAGTCCCCAAAGACACACATCCAGTGACCCACTTCTTGTGACTAGATTCTGTCTCATATTTTTCACACTCCCAAATAACTCTTATGTAACGGATCCTAGCCTTCAATTCACTAATTATGTAGAACTCTCTGGATCTAGATACTTCCCAGAAAAAAGCTCTTTAGCTAGGAAGTAAGACCTCAGTTCAAAAAGCCGCAGAATGCACATCATATTCTCAGCTACATCATGAACTGTGCAACCTAAGTGGCTGTTAAGTCTAAAATCTGTGTGGCTGCAGGACAGGCTACACGCTGCAAGTTTTGAGGAAGCACTTGTTTTGAAGTGCACAGGTCTGGCCAAAAGGCTGGAAATTGACATAATTCCTTCTGCTCCTCCAGGGAAGCCTCAATCCATGAAAGCCATTATCATGACCACACTTGCAATGAATATTTTTACATTGTACTTTAGTCTCTGAAAAATTTGTATGTGTATATAATACATGCTGATCACAATCACCCCTCAACCCTCTCTTATCCTCTCCTCCATCTCCCATCAACTCCCCTCCCCACTACATCCCCACCAGACATTCATGTCTTTTGGTTTTGCTTTAGTTGTGTGACCTACTGGGTTTTCACATGAGTGTGAAACTGTCCGCTAACACAGTAACTGCCCAGTGGATATATCATTAAAGACAATGGGCAATGACTTCTTTCCCCAGGAGCTATAATAAGTTCATGAGTTCTACCCCCATATCACATTTATATGATAGCTTTTTATGGCCTACAGAGGGAACATTACAATAAGCATAGTGATGGAACAGGATGATCAGACTTAATTCATTTGAACTACCCATTTATTACATTGAGATAACTCAAACTTTTTTACTCCACCTATCTTAAATTTCTGTAATTCCCTGAAATGTAGGCCTGTTGGAAAACTACATTAGGTAACAGAATCCTGCAGCTGTTCTGCAGGAAACACTTCTACTATCTGTGATGAGTTTTCTCCTCCTTTTTCCTGTGGAGTCACTTTAATAATGGGTTGATTATTACAATAATCAAATTTGATAGTTTGAACACACACACACACAATCTCCATATATTTTCTTTTTCTTTCTTAAACAAAGTGGTTTAGGGAAAAAAACTTTATGTGACCATTTTTGTGGGTAAGAGTAAGTATGACCAAAACAGAGCCAAACTCCATTTCAGGTGAGTTCACTTGGGATCAGAGCAACTGTCTATGTGTGGTCTGCTTTATGTCACTTCTATTTGAATAGAGATACTTTTTGTAGAATGGTTCAGACATCAACTGTTAAGACTCAATAATTGAGTGAATATTAATTCATAAAGAGAATCCACAGCCTGTGATTTCTTAGAGTACATGATCACATTAGTTCTTAAGCAGGAGGCCTTTGTGAAGACAGGGAGTCATCATCCAGAAAGAAATGATTATTTTCTGAAGTGTGTGTGATTTCATTGTTTTGTGTCTATTTTGTTTTTCAAAATCACCATCATGATCCTACCATCTGTAGGGTCATTGTAGTCACAGAAACATGTGAATTGAAAGAGTAAACTAGGGCTGGAGAGATGGCTCATTGGTTAAAAGGTTAAGAGCACTGACTGGAGAGAGAGAAAGAAAGAGAGAGAGACAAAGTGAAAGAGACAGAGACAGAGACAGGCACACAGAGAGACAGACACAGAGACAGAGACAGAATATAGAGCACTGGCTCTTCTTCCCATGGTCCTGAGTTCAACTTTCAACACCTACATGGTGACTCACAACCATCTATAACTGTAGTTCCCCAGGATCTGATGCCCTCTTCTGGTGTGAAGGCATACATACAGATAAAACACCTGTATGCATAAAACGAATAAATAAATAAATCTTAAAAGAAATAAAAGAGTGAACTAAAATCCCAACTAGCTAAACAACTAATGGATATTCTTACTTTCAGCCTTACTCAGAATCAGTGCCTTGTACAATTACCTTATCAGCATACATAATGTGAAATGAATTGCCTCCACCATTCAGAGGACTTTAAACACTGTACCTATTCCAGAAGTTAATATATTTCAAATATATTATTTTTAAAGATGAGGTAATCAAATATTAAATACATTTGATTATGATGAAAGAAATTGCTTGGCTTATAGGAAACATATGAAAGGTATGCTCCCACATCTTTTGGGGGCAAATAGTCTGTGATGGTCTGAGTTTAGTGAGATAAATAAAAACCCACAGTAAAAAGGGACTCAAGAGTATGTTATTTCATAGTTCCAACAGAAACTATTTTCAGTACTAATGACAGGCATGATCTCTCCTTATATAGGATCTATTTTGTATTGAGTATAGCTAAAACAATCAACATTAGTTGAGATTGACACACATGTGATGACAGAATAGAAATCTTCTAGCATCAACACTTTGCGTGAGTACCAACTTTGAGAATCACTGAGGGAAAATATATTCATCCCAAGAGTCCATATAGAAGTTGTATACACTGAATGTTGCTGTAGACTTGGGAACAAACATGATGAAAACTGGTTTTATTTTCCAGTATCAATGTTCATCCAGGTTCAAACAGGGTCAAGAGAGCATGAAGAGAATGAGGTAGCTTCTAGTTTCGACCACAGGAGAAAATGAGAGCCTAGCAAGATAACACCCAACTTCTTTGACATGTGTCAAAGTCTGAGACCAAAAGCAGAAACTCATGGAACTTACTAACTGTTCTCTTGGTTCAACCTGCAAACCATTTTAAATGTCTTGCTTTTAATATCCATTCCCAAAGAAGCTTGAAAAATATTCAAAGGATTCTAAGAATGTCACTCTCCACTAGAGAGATTACCATGAACGTGACCTGTGAGCACTGAATGTCAATGTTTGGTACAAACCAGCCAGTATAAATCATGGGATTGGAAGGAACGTATTCAAAATTTCAGAGAACCACTATTCAAGTATATCATACATATGCATTGTATAATATATATACATATATATAAGCTTTTAAAAATGAAAATCTATGTTAAGAACAACATACTATGAGGATATGAGGATACCAGGGCTTGAGCTCAGGTTGTTAAGCTTGCTATCAATTTCACTGACCATAGAAATACCTCTCTATTCCTGTTTCCAAAGCACATTTGGTACATAGCTCTGCAACCATTGGTGCTGAGAAGTGAATTTACACTGTGTGTCTGTAACATTATTGTGGCATCAATCCTCAGATGTATGTGGTTTACCCTTCATTCAAGAGATTCATATAATTTCAGTTGGGGAACTTGATGAAGGACTGGGACATTTTGCATCAATCTGCATGTTATGTTTATGTGTTTGTAAAAATATGTGATTAAAGTCTCATATCCAAGTGATAGCATAAAGAAGTAGAGGTTTCTGAGAAGTGACTGTGTCAGCAGGGCTCTGCTCTTGTGAGTGAGGTTAGTGATCATATTTATTGAGGACATGGAGGGATTTGCCTTGTTCCTTGCACTATGCGAGGATGCAGTGACAGTCACCATCTAGAATAGAGAGCAGACACCACCAAACCAGAATCTGCTGGCACATGAACTTATGCTTCTCAGTCTCCAGAGCTGGCAAAAGCTTATCAATGATTTACCGATTGTTTAGTCTGAAGTACAGTAGATAGTGTAGCATCCTGAACAAAATGAACCATTTTCAATCATGGTGGCCCCTATCAAGACTGTTTTCCTGAAAGCCAGAGTTAGTTTGCCTCTGTGTATGAGACGTGCTTAGGCAGGCCCACAGGATAAGCACATACTGGTCCTAGAGGTTTTCTACATGGCAGTAATTTAGAGCGGGCATTTGACAACACTTGACTCCTTCTCATGGATCCACTTGGTTTTAGCCCTACCCACTCAGCTCAGATCCTTGTTTTGCAAAGATGAGAAAAGGCTGCATCCCCCCACCCTATTCCTAGCCTGCAAACAACAACCACTGAAGTAGCTCTTTGAGTCTCTGACACTGGAGTGACTTTCCTGATACCTTTGCTTTCATGTTTGTTTGGAGTCGGTGCCTCATCTTGAAGCCCAGACTGACACCCAGTGCTCTGTCTTCCTGTCTCAAGCTCTGTGTTTGACTTTCTAGTGAATTATCTGTACTCTTTGATGGTATGGTCTTCTAAATATATAAGTGTGTCAATTTCAACCAATGGGGAATTGGAGAAGTGGTAGACATTGTCTCACAGGAGTGAAAATTATTGCTTCAGGTAGAGACAGATGGAATGTGCATTAGTCTTAGAGGTTCCGTGTGGTTTAGACCTGGATTGATGAGGAACGGAACATATTTCAGGGCCATATAATGAGCCTGGGGGAGCCCTGGGATGTTGAGGTGCCACGGGGGGAATCCTGAGGAGCAGGAGCTGGAACCAAAGGGAGACGATAGGATGAATCTCCTATGTGGTTGACAAAAGTGTTCAATGGTTTAGAACCTAATGTTTAATGCCGGAGTACGTCCTAATGGGGGTGCTTTAATATACTTCTTCCATGAGGAAAGTGGAGTGAGTTACTGAAACATCTAGGAAAGGGCCATGTGTGACAGTGCCTGGAAGGCAGTTAGGGGGCCTTGGCTCCATGCTCTGTATGGCAGCAGTCTTACACTCAGCAACGCTTGCTCTGCAACACAGGTGTCAGGGATTGACAGAAGCCTTGTGATGTGGACATCCTCTTATGCTCCTAAACTATCCTCTTAGCTGATTGCTAGTATTCTATCTTCAGAGCTGACGGATGGCACCACACAGTAACTCTGTCACTTAAGTGAATGACAGAGATCCAGCCTCACTCCGACAAATGTGTGCTTTCCACAGCCATCAGCCCTCATGTAGGGAGAGATGATACTGACTTTATTAAACATCAACTCACACTCACGGGTAAAATTACTCTTTCTTCTCTTTGAAATTTTAAGTTACACGTTGGCAGTGTAATTCATCAGTGACAAGGGGAACCTACTTCGCCTCACTCTTCACAGTCATACTTTCAGGCTTTTAGATGACTTTAGAGCCATTAGGTGTAACATATTTTGGAAGAACTGTTTTGCCTTGAAGATTCCTTTATCTCTTATTCAAGAATTCTGTCCCCGATTATTATTTTCTAAAGTAAACTTTGAGATTCAGTTCAGTGATTCTTAATATTTCTTTTGATATGGAATACCTGATTTGATTAAATTGGGGCCTTAAGGTTTCTCATGGCTAGAAGAGAACACAAAGAGTTCATCAAGTTTTCACTACGATCCACTTAGAGAACATTAGAGTTTCTTCTGACAAAAGTATGTTTTTCTTAATATTGTGCTGAAAGAGTCAAAAGTCTTGTGGGCCTTAAATACCTTTGCCAAGGAATTCCATATCCATACTCTGAATCTTTGAACAATGTTGTAACTAATCAAGTGAGCTATATAACATGTTTATGGCCAAAGTTCCTAAGAAGGGTGTATCTTCTCTTTACCTAGCAAGTGTTTTACAGGATTATTTAATGAATGCCACTAACAATAAGCTGTTTAGCTACAATGCTAGAGAGAAGCATGTGCAGAGTTGATGGGCATTCAAGTGATGAAGAGCACATCAGCAAGGAATAAAATGAAATTAAACACCGGGCAGCCCCATATGTCCTGTTACAATTTAGCATCCTTATTTTCAACACAAATTTCTAGTTTTGATGTGGCTGCTAGTACTAATTGATGAACTGTGTTAGGAAAAAAAGACTATTAGCTCACTATTTAATTCCCAATTTTATGTATCCAACTATATTTGAATTTCTCGGCCAAGATTTTAATTGATTTTTGTAGTAGCTGGTGGTTAATAGGACAATTTGTCAATACTGTAATAAAACAATTGTCTCACTAACTTGGGGAGTTCAGTTCATCAGATAACAAAGTTGAGTTTGGTTTCATTAATCGGTTGCAGGTGTGGGGGACTGTTGGAAAAAAGATACAAATCCCTTAGGAGCTGTGGAAATCTGGGTCAGAGGTCAGGGAGAAATTAGTTAAGCATGATGGGTCAACAGTGGCCCAGACAGGTGTCCCAGGCTTGTCTCCCTGTCATTTCCTGTGTTTTTACTTAAACAGAGGTCTATTGCACTGGGGCATAGGTCAAGAAAGGGATTTCCCAGTGTAATAAACTAGAAGCCAAAGCTGTCTTGCTCACCAACGCAATATTCTCTGCAGAGTCAGCAGCAAGGTCTCAGGGTAAAATGTCTCCCTCTGTCTTGTATGGTTTCAAAGACACTTGTTAGAGCTGTGGACATCCAGTCTAAAATTTGAATGATAGTCTCTAAGGAGACATGGATATCTTATTTTTAAGAAAGAAGAAAATTAAATGTAAGCTAACCATTCCTACCTGAGAGAAACAATTTCAAAAGAGATTTGATGTCAAACTACATTAATTTATTTTATTTTATTTTTTGCATTCTCTTCCTCATCTATAGCTACCATACTTGGGATTCTTGTTTTGGTCCCCTTGTTAGTTACTCTTTGCTTGTGATGCATGTTTTTGTGTTGGTGCTATTCTCTCTAATGACACAGTAGTTTTTCTGCAGTAGTGAAGGACATGGGCTGGACGAAAACCAGGGTGTCCAGCACTAAGCAAGTGGATCAATATAAGGACTTCTGAAAACATCAGCTTAAAAAATAAACAGGCACACACAGACACTGTAGCTTTGTAAATGTCTTGCAAATAAAAAAACAGTATTCTCAAAATTTAATATAATATAGTTTTAGTTAAAAAAATTCTTGATGCCTCAAAGCTGGTACACATATGTACCTGATTATATCTGTTTTTTTCTTAATAAGCAACAGTGTTTGGGGACATGATTTAAGAAGACCATGATAGGTAAACCTTCTATCAGTGAGCCTTATACCCAACTTTTTATTTTGATGTTTTAAATTTTATGTTGAGACGAGGTCTTGATTGCTTGGTTTTTCAGGTAGCCTTAGACTCTATTTATAACTCTGATTGGCCCTGAATTTGCAGTCATCCTGTCTTAGACTCACAGGGAGCTGGGATTAAGGACAGGTGCTACTATGTCTTGGTTAAAAGCATTAAATCCAAAGGGAAGGTTAAGCCCAGGGGAGAAAATTATAAACAAAGTTAAGGCAGAAGTAATCACACTGATACTGTATACAGATTAGTTAGCCAGCGCTTAGAAGAGAAACTGGAGAGCTGTTCAAGCACAGTTGAGACTGCACTGAAACTATGTTAGATTGCCTTGTAATGATTACGTATGCCTTTTGTTAAGAAAATGTTATGTGGCACGTAAATATTTGACATATTACATTGATAAAATGAGCATTTTTTTCTGGGCTCTGATTTCCTTCCTTTATTTTATTTTTTAAAGTTTCATTGTGTGTATATGAGTTACTTGCCTGCAGGTATGTCTGCACCATGGTCATGCAGTGCTCACCGGAGCCACAAGAGGGAAGCAGATCACCAGGAACTGGAGTTATAGATGGTTATGTGTAATCATATGGGAGCAGGGAATTGAACCTGGGTCCTCTGCTTTTACAGCCAGTGTTCTTAACAGCTGAACCATCTTTTCAGTCACCAATTCTAATTTCTAAAGTGTGTGTTTTGTTCTATTTTAATATCTCTGAGAATTTTCTTAAATTGCTTTTTTTTCTGAGTAAATAGAAACGTTGTGGGTGCATTCCATTGACTCATGGAATGATAGTTGAATCTTAGATCCAGAATGACATTAATGCTTTGGCTGTCACTTGCTCCATCATAGCTCTCATGTGCAATACTGGTTATATATTTGCTTGGTTATTTTAGGCAAACATTAGGTATTGTAAATTAGTCAGCTTTGAACAGACACAGCGCTTCTGTCTTTGCCTCCCGTATTCTGGGATTGCAGCTGAACCACTATGTCTGTCCTATTGGGCATTTTTAAGGCTGCTCACATGCCATCATATCTTGTCATTATGTAGCTGGAAAAACTGGCAATTATCAATTGTCAGTGCAGGCAATTAAACATAATTCACCAGTAGCTGGTGCCATGCAATGGAAATTTAGCTTTTCTCTTCATGTGAGTATAAGCTATCACCAAGCCCAAAATCAATTAAAGAAGTTCCTCACTCCAACAAAGTGGTTACTTTTCAAATGGAACATTCAAAGTATCCAAGTGTAGAGGTCTAGGATCCTTCTGCCTCCCTGGGAGGTCACAGTTATATAAATGAGTGTAAGCAGTTGTACAGTTGAGCCTAGGACAGGATCAGCTAGAGAGCTTCTTCTGCTAGTTCCCGAGTTTCTCAGAAGGAGATGCATTAGTAGGTTGAAAACAGGGTCTTAGACATCACAGACAGGAACCTAAGTACTGTAGTTGAATGGATGTGTCCTTCTTTCTTATGAAGAACCCCTGTGGTGCTACTGAGAGATGAAACTTTGGAAAGGGACAACATTATAAGAGCTTAGCCCTCAGGTATGGACTGTGTCCTTATAAATGGAAACCAAAGGCCTCGCTAGCCTCTGCCACAGATAAGAACACTGACAGAGATGTGTCCAGACAAAGAATTTGGTCCACACCAAACACAGCAACAGACTGTGTTCCTTGATATTGGTTATTCACCTTTTACAATGCTGAGAGATGACTCTCTCTTGTTCATATGCTACCTAGTCAGGGGAGTTTTGTCATGGCTGAGGGCAAGGGCCAAGGCACTAAGCTGAGAACTAATTCACTACTTAAGGCTATGCTCAAAGCAAAATGCATCTGATGAATTTTTAAGAAAGAGAAAAAAATTACAACCCAATGCAAGTACCTTGAGTTGATTTTACATCTCCCAGCCATGCTGTGACCTTAGAGTCACAGTGGAATACTGTGGATATGGAGGCCAAAGTTGCTAGGAGATTGTGACAGGAGGGAGCTGTGATTGAAATTAGTAGGAGGACCGTCAAGATTTATTACAAAATAACAATCATCACCTTATTGTCTTCGATTTTAATATGCAAAATAGCAAGTTCCTTGCAGCCTTTCCCTATACTGTTGGCTTTAGTTGACCTCCCCACAAACTCTCTGCTTGCCTACTCCTTTCCCCCTGAATACTGCATCATTCCCCTTTTCATTTACAAGTCACATATAACTCTCCCTCTTTATTCTTCTTGCCTAGCTTTATTTCTTTTCTGATTGCTCTGAAGAACAGAAGGTTTGTATCAAAGAACAAAAGTCAAGAATGAGAATTATGGTTTACTAAGAACATACTGGGACATACATTTATATTTGCAGTTTTATAACTGCAAACCTAGTCCAAGACAAGCTGAAACTTGTGTAATATCTAGCATCTACCTAGCTTTAGAAATCCAAAAGTTTCAGCTCAGTTTTTCTGAGTCCCGAAGTCCTTTACACGTTACCAGAAACTGTGACTATGTGAAGTTCATCTCCCCGTAGGTAACACTATTCTCTCAAATGATTTTCAAGGAGGCATGGAAAGCAAGGGGTCAGTAAATATGCTTTTTTTTTCTGGCAAATTCTTCCACTCGACTGAAGATCAACACTAACATTACATGAACTTTATTCTATTTTAAGGAGGAGAATTTTAATCATCTTCAAGTAAATTGTCTATTATGTGAATGTATTTTTTCTACTATGTAAATTTGATGTAGACACATTAAATTGTTCTCAACTAGTAATAGTGTATATTAAACTTTAGTGACTGAATTTTAAGATTTTACTTAAAAGTACATTAAGATCCACTTTAGTTTTACAAGCTCTGTTGAAAAATGAAATCAGTTTTATGTTTACATAGTCAAGTACTTGGTACACTGAATAAAAGTGCATGAATCAATTCAGTGTCTTAGTTTTATCAATAAGTACAATTATGTATCATGAGACATTTAGGATGTTAGGAAACACTAAACTATTGATATACAGAAACAGCCCAAGGAGAACTTGGTGGGTGAGACTCTCTACACTGCTCTGTCGTATTCCCCTGTTATTTATTTATATCTATGTAAAACATTAATAACAAAAAATTAGGAGGAGATACTGACTTAAATGACTAAGATCAGTGGAGTATAGCCAAATGTCTTTCTAAAATGAGCTACAAAATACTCAACCTGCCATTGTAGATAACTTTTATTTGCAAAGGTTTAGCTCAGATCTTCAGAATAGTACTTTGTAATGCACTAGGCTGCTTTTCTAAGCCTGATCTAGCTTTTGACATTCTTCTGGGGTTTTGTTATAAGATGAGATAAAGGTTGATGGATTTTGATGGTTTGATCTCAGTTCTGGACAAACAGAAAGACAGTTTCTCCCGTCTGGATGATGAAAAGGTCCTGCTAATGAAGCCCTCCTAAACTTAAATTTCTTTCAACAAAAGTTATTCTATGAAATGCTTTTTAATTCTCTTGTTCTTAGTACTATGTGACACTCTTTGCTAAGGCACACTGGAGCAACACACAGAAAGCTACAATAAAAGAATCTTCATGGATACAAAAGACTAATGGGATATCACCTAAAGGGTATGATAACTTTATGCCATTTTATCAAGTTATAATTTTCTGTCAGCTATTTCTGAAACCTAGTATTAAAATAAAGTAAAGGCCTATCTTTAGTAGACTTTTATATATCTTAAGAAAATCAATTTACATGTGAAAAAAGATAAATTAATCATAAACATTAAAGTACCAGGTGGCCCCAATACAATTACATAAATTGGACGCATTTAAAAATTATATACAACTATTTGAAGTGATTTTACATTTTTATATTTTAGAGTTGGCAAGAAATAAATGTCATAGTTTTCCTACTGTTTTAAAATTAAATAGATGCTCCATTTTGTAGGTGAGCTCTCTATTGATGCCAGACAATGATTGCCAAGTATGCTGCAGACAGTGCCAAGGTATCATTTCCCTTTATTCAATTACAAAGTGACTATAGAAAATATCTTTCCTGTGTTACCCAGAGCTATTGTCCATGAGTTCTCACTGCCCAAGTCCATATCCTTCTGATTTAGGTAGAATTGAATATGCTCTCACCAACAATTAATACATATATTGTTTCCTTGCTGTTTTACAGCCTAATATTGCTAAAGTGGCCCAAAACCTGAGTATAGATAGGTGACAGGCCCTAAGAGAAAACCTTCCACTTTATTCTGCTAAATTAACACAGTAATAAATTGATTCCTGATGACAAATTGTTATGGCCATAAATCAATGCGTCACTCAGCCTGCATCAGAGAAACTGCTTCCTGCAGGAGATGTCAACATTCACAAATGTGCAGAGCATCTGAGACTTTGGAAAAATCAGTCCCAAATGTGATGTCCTCCTAAAACCATTTCCCTAAAGGTCCAGAGATCTATGGGGAAGAGGAGACAGACATAATGTACGAGACTCAAAAGATGGACTCCTCCAAGGAAACAGCGTCTTCCAGACACAACAGGACTAATTAATATACATGTGATCTCATGGAGACTATGGCAGCATTCACAAAATATGCATGGGTTTAAAACAGACAAATTCCCAGCACTGAGAAGTGGACTCAAAGTCCCAACTCTAAACAAGAAGCTATTTGCAATTGTTAACTTCTGGCAGAGAAAAAATCATTTTTGTCCAGTAGAGTGTCACTGGGTGCATACATCAACCACATTCCAGGGCAGGCCTCATGCTCAGAAGAAATTGGCCAATGTAAACTGATCCCTAGGTTTTTCATGTGCTTTTTGTTTTGTTTTGGTATTTTTTGTCTTACTATTTTTGTTATGTTTGTTTTGATTTTCACTTGTTTTTATTTTTCTTTTAGACAGAGAAAGAGCATGAAGTTGGCCAAGTACAGATGTGGCCAGGATTAGGGAGGGAAAGGAATATGATCAAAATATATTCTATGAAAAAAAACCAAGCATTTACTGGCATACCAAGTAAGAAGAAAGCTGTGTTTGTTAGGACACAGGAAGCAGAGCAGATTGAAGATAAAGTGATACTTTTCTTGGTGGCCCACCAAAGTGGAGTTCTAAGTGCTGCAACAAATGAGAATCTATAGACATCAAGGTTTCTGCAAAACTGCTAAAATATATCTCTTATTAAAGAGAGGAAAAAATAGATTCAAGTACATCAAGTATACTTGGAGTTGTGGTTAATAGTCTATTCCACGCGTGCTTTACTTTTGTTTTCTAGCCAAAGACAACTTAAGCCTCATCTGTGTTGAGAGAGTCTTTCTGCTCAACTCTCTCAAATTATCCATTCATCTGACTCCTGTACTAGTGAGAAACCACCTGCATATGCCCTTCTTCTTCAGCATATCTGGACCCAACGTTTTAAGTAATTGTATTTCAGTTTGTTGTTTGGGAATTGTGTGCTATGGCTATTCAGGATGCAATTCAACACCACTGTTTGTGACAAGGATAAATTGGTTGTCACAGCACATAAATACACAATATTCTACCTCATTCACAAATAGTCGGAAGCAAATACTGAAAGCTACACATTTTGGATATACAGAGAACGCTGGCTTCTGAGAAGCCATCCACATCTCTTACAGTCACATCAGCTCAGCAACTTATAGCCTTTTTGGCTTGTGTTCGTTCATTTGTGAAACAGGGGCATACCCAGAGTGTAAAGGAGATTGGCTATGAGGATGGGTAAGCCTCTAAAATCCATACAGCTGCCCTAGAAGGTGACAGTTTTTAATATTGTCACTCTCAAAATTATATAATTATCTCAAAGTCTCACTACCATCTGTTGATTCTCTAAAGATTGCAGTGGGGGAACATCTTCTATGTGAATGCATCTAAGACAAAATTTAATTAAAATATATTTTAACCAAATCATTATGATTATATTTTTACTGCTTGCTCTCTTATTGTTGCAAAAATATGTAGGGACAGTGTTTATAAATTGCCAATAGGTGACCACATTTTCATGGCAATAGATAAGAAAAATGGAAGCCCTTGGATGTTCTACTGGATCCTTTTTAATTATTTTTATTAATAGTCATTTGGCGACAGGTCCCTGTAAATTATACCTTTGATTTTCATACATGTACATTTATATCCTTTGCTGAAAAAAATGTTGATTTCCTTCTGGTGCATTTTTTCATAAGCCCTTTCTGTTAAACTTCATGGATTTTAATATATTCTTTAATATATTCTTTAAATATATTCCAATGTCATTAGCTGAACTGTTATTCAAACTACAGATAACAATATTTTAGGAAAAATAAGGGCTTGGTGGATACTGTGTGGAACCAAGTGTGTGTGTGTGTGTGTGTGTGTGTATGTGTGTGTGTGTGTGTGTGTGTGTGTGTGTGTGTGTGTGTGTGTAAAATTATGTTCCTTCTCTTAAGGCTGCATAGGGCATAAGTTGTTTTCAAGAAAGCCTCGGACTCCTACAGCTCCAGCTGTCATGTGTAATTAAACATTTGGCCTCCACAATTACTCTACAGTGTACATATGCCAGCATTTCAAGCCTGGAATATGCATTTCAAAGAAGAATAATTCCCTGGAAATCCTAACTTGACAGGAGCAAAGACAGCCTGAAGGAAAGTAGTCACCACAAACTCTAAGGTCGGGATCTGATGATTAAAAAAGAAGCTTCAAGAAGGACAACCCTTAACTAAACCAATGGGGAAAGCAACGGCAGTTGGCAAGCAGACTTCTGCGTGGGGATTCTGACTCGAAGCCTCTTGGGGTAATTTAATATTATCAGTATGGTTCACCTTGCTGCATTCAGCCTTGCCATTAATGTTATTTAAAGAGATATTTTTCTTAAAGCACATTTACTTATTTCTTCGTGAAATTTTAAAACATGAAATTTGATGATTCATGTTAAGTCTGTAGTTGATTTCTTTCTGAAATCATTTCTCTCCACCCATCTCTGCCCGTCACCTCACTCGTGCAATGCAGATGATTCCACTTACCAATAGATTTTGGCATTATAGAAAAATTTTAAAAATACGTAATGCTGAGTTGACATTTTCATTACAAATCTGATTGTAGCAATTTGTCTCAATTATATTTCCAATTGTGGAAGAATAAAACCAGTTATGTAATTGTCATTAAAGTACATTTTAATAGAAGCATTTGGATCAACTAATATATCAGCAAAACTGTCATTTATTTTTCAGGCATGTCTCTTACATGTAGTCAGTATTATGTATGCTATATTCAGAAAGTATATAAAATGTGTGCAGACAGCTTCAAAAGGAACAGAAATAACAGAGCAATGTTCTTCCACTTTTCTTTTCAGAAAATATTAATTCACGTCCAAGACATCCAACTCTTAGATTGTCTCTCCACCTATCAATACCGAAGAAATATGATGCAAATGCTTCTGGATATTCAAGAATGGCTTCCTCATTACATTTCAGAATTTTACTGATAAGTCCAACTTTTTAACCTACGATAAATACCATTTATGGGATACAGTTTTTGAAAATAGCATGCAGAATGTAATACAAATATTTATCGCTGGTCTCCATAAAGGTCTCCACACAGAAAATAATGCTTTAGCATTCTCTGAATATCCAAGTGATTCAACTGCTATCAATGTGGAAGTCTAGAACCTATAAAAATTAGTAGTTTCCCACCTCCCTAATGATGGAATAACTCTCCACCATTCAAGTTGCTACTTGGTCTTTGACTGTCAGATGAGACTTGCAAATGTTTTCCAAATTAAGAGAGAAGGTTTTGACAGAGTGAATGAATCTTTAAACAGAAATCATCCCTGAAGTCTCCAATTTAGTCCAGAGAGAAGAAATCAAAGAAACATCTGCATTTTCCTACCTCAGTAAATCTTCAAATATTCATTTAAACTTTAATCTTACCTTTACTATTATAATTATATAAGACAAATTTGGTACAAATGTGACATTTGGGCAGAGCAAGAAAATGCATGGAGTAATGGCAGAGGAGAAATTTGCATCTTCTGAAAACAAAACCAGTCACAAATGAATAAAGCAAAGGCAATTTTAAAGTAGAGGGGATGCTAATCATTGATCCAATTATGTGTATCTGATAAAATGAGTAGAAATGTTTACCACCTAGATTATCTCATGCTATAGGATGTGAGCAGGCCCTGAGCAGCTTCTGCATATGATGGGAGATGTCATTCTGTAAATTTGTCTCTCTTATTGGTTGTTGAATAAACCACTGTTGGCCAATAGCAAAGCAAGATATAGGGGACTAGGAGTAGAGGAGGATTCTGGGAAAGAGAAGCACAGACAGACACAATGTAGGCTGCCAGAGGAGTAAGAGGTCCGGACCCTTTTCTCTGGTAAGAGAAATACTTAGATTAACAATTAAATACTTAAGTCAGAGCTAGCCAGTAAGAAACAAGCAAACTGCCAGCAGCTTCATAATTAATATAGTGTCCTCTTAGTTATTTGGGGGCTTAAGAGGCAGTGGGACCTAAGCAGTTGGCAGAAAGACACATTACATGCATATGCAGCACACTTTACTAAAGATGAAAAAATAATTCCTTGACAAATTTGGATACTCACCTTCAAGACACAAGACATGCTACAATTTGTAATTTTCTGTATATCTACCAAACCACCCACTCTTTACTGCAACAAATTTATAAAATGTTCTTGGGGGCCAGCAAGATGGTGTAGAGTTGGGTAAAGCATTCACTGAAAGCCCAATTACCTAGGTTCAATACCCAGGACACATGTGTTAGAAGAGGATAGCCAGCTCTAGCAGGCTGTCCTCTGACCTCTACATGAATGGTAGGTAGCACACATACATATGCATGTACACACAAAAGAAAAATAATCCAACAAAATAAAACAAACAAGGAAACAAAAAACAATTTAACATATGTTTTCTTTATCTGTAGATTTCACAGTGTTAAAGTTGTTTGTTTTGAAAGAAAGAAATTAAAGAAGCCCTCAGAAAATGGAAAGATCTCCCATGCTCTTGGATAGGAAGGATCAATGTAGTAAAAATGGCAATATTGCCAAAAGCAATCTACATATTCAGTGCAATCCCCATTAAAATCCCAGCACAATTCTTCACAGACCTTGAAAGAACAATAATCAATTTTGTATGGAAAAACAAAAGACCCAGGATAGCCAAAGCAACCCTGTTCAACAAGGCAACGTCCGGAGGCATCACCATCCCTGACCTCAAGCTCTATTATAGAGCTATAGTCCTGAAAACAGCTTGGTATTGGCACAAAAATAGACAGGTAGACCAATGGAATCGAATTGAAAACCCGGATATTAACCCACACATGTATGAACATCTGATCTTTGACAAAGAAGCTAAAAATATACAATGGAATAAAGAAAGCATCTTCAACAAATGGTGCTGGCATAACTGGAGACTGGCATGTAGAAGAATGCAGATTGATCCATGTTTATCGCCATGCACAAAACTTAAGTCCAAATGGATCAAAGACCTCAACATAAATCCAGCCACACTGAACCTCTTAGAAGAGAAAGTGGGTGGTACCCTTGAACGAATTGGTACAGGAGACAGCTTCCTGAGCATAACACCACTAGCACAGACAGTGAGATCAACAATTAATAAATGGGGCCTTCTGAAACTGAGAAGCTTCTGTAAGGCAAAGGACACAGGCAGCAAGACAAAAAGGCAGCCCACAGAATGGGAAAAAATATTCACTAATCCCACATCTGACAGAGGGTTGATCTCTAAAATTTACAAAGAACTCAAGAAGCAAGTCTCCAAAACACCAAAGGACCCAATTAAAAAGTGGGCTGCAGAACTAAATAGAGAATTTTCAATAGAGGAGTCTAAAATGGCTGAGAGGCACTTGAGAAAGTGCTCAACATCCTTAGCCATCCGGGAAATGCAAATCAAAACAACTCTGAGATACCATCTCACTCCTGTCAGAATGGCTAAAATAAAAAACACCAAGACAATTTATGCTGGAGAGGATGTGGTGAAAGGGGAACACTCCTCCCTTGCTGGTGGGAGTGCCAACTTGTTAAGCCACTTTGGAAATCAGTATGGAGATTCCTCAGAAAAATGGGAATAAACCTACCACAAGACCCAGCAACTTCACTCTTAGGCATATATCCAAAAGATGCCCATTCATACAACAAGGATGTTTGTTCCACTATGTTCATAGCAGCATTATTTGTAATAGCCAGAACTTGGAAGCAACCTAGATGCCCCTCAACTGAAGAGTGGATAGACAAAATGTGGTATATTTTTCAGCAGAAAAAAAATGGAATCCTGAGATTTGCAGGCAAATGGATGACACTAGAAGAAACCATCCTGAGTGAGGTAATACAGTCACAAAAAGAGAAACATGGCATGTACTCTCTCATGTATGGATTTTAGACATAGATCTGGGGAGTGCCAGCTACAATCCCATGGCCACAGAGTCTGGGAAACAGAAACTTCATTCATTGGCTGATGGAAGAAGAGGCACACTCCCATGGCTAAGCACTGAGCTGAACTCAAGAAAGCCAGTAACAGAGGGGGGAGGACTGATGACCAAAGGGATTAAGACTGGGATGGTTTAACCCCCAGAAACAGCTGACCTGACAAAGGTTAACTTTTGAATCCCAGGCATCAGCCTGGGGATCCAGCATGGGACTGATCAAGACCCCCTGAATGTGGGTGTCAGTGAGGAGGCCTAGGTAATTTATTGAGCCTTGGGCAGTAGATCAGTATTCATCCTGAGTATACACATGGACTTTGGACTCCCTCCAACAATGGGAGATGCACTCTCACCCTGAAATCTTGGGAGAGGGGCTAGGCCCTGCCCTGGATGAAATGACAGACTATGGACACCCCCATGGAGGGCCTCACCCTCCCTGGGGAAATGAGGGGATAATGGGGGGAGGTTGGGGGGGAGGGCACGGGAGGAGGGGAGGGAAAGGGAGAGGGACCTGGAACTGACTTGTGAAGCAACCTTGTTTCTAATCTAAATTTCAACTTAAAAATAAGTAATAAAAATTATGAAAGAAAAAAAAGTTGTTTGTTTTGTTAAATTGGTTCTTAATAGAGGTGGCGGCAAAGCGTATGATTAAAACTGTATTAACAGATGACTTTATTGCATATGTACAAAATGTCAAATAATCTATAAATAATCTACCAAGTGACCCTAATAAGTGAATTTGGTAAGAAGTTCTGAAACAAGTTATATAAAATAAATATAATTGAATTTATAACAGCAACTGTAAAAAGTTTAGAAAATTTAAAGTATCAAGATAACATAAAAATGAAATAATGAAATATAAATCTGCCAAAATATGTGTGGGAACTAGTGGGAAGTTCAAACCCGGGAAAGAAGTCAAGGAAGAGACTGCCAATCAAGGTTTTTCATAGTGTACAGAGCTATGTGGCATGCTGTGTGTCCTATGTTTTGCTCTATGCCACACTGCATGTCATGCTGCATGTCATGTTATATGCCATATTGTACATCATGCTGTGTGCCATGCTTTTTTTGTTCTGTACCATGTTCTATGCTGTGGCTGTGTTGTGTGCTATTTTCTATGCAGTGTTGTGTGTTCTATGCTGTGTTCTGTGCTGTGTCTTATGCTGCTCCGTGTGCCATGTTGTATGTTCTGTGCCATGCTCTATGCTCCTCTGTGTGCCATTGCATGTGTGTGCTGTATATTCTCTGCCATGTTCTATGCCAAGTTTTATGCCCCATGTTGACAGCTGAGAGGCTCATTGTCAGTAAGAAGTTTCCTTGTTCTACCTGATCCAGACTGGTTCTATCCAAATGCAGTATTAGGAGGAGTTTCTCTTTAGAAATGGACACAGTAATCTGAAACAAATTGTCAGGGAGTAGAAGAGACATAGCCTGGCTAGAGGACTGTGAAAGGAAGCAAGCTGGAGTACTTACATGTCCTGTAAGTAATTACCTGTCTCATTGTGGCCAAGACAAGGGTGGTGTGTTTGGAAAAACAAACAAACAAAACTAGGAGAGATCCAGAGCAGCAAATGAGTCACATTGTGAGACCAATGGACCTCTGTGATTGTGAAAGCAATTGTTTGCTGGAGTGGATGGCAAGAGGGTTCTTTCACCATAGTAACCAGAAATAATTGGAAATTTATATTTGATTAAAGAAAATAGCTTCTTTTAAGTCTACATCATTTTTAAATTTTAATTCATAGTTCCCAATATAAAGCTGAAGAGTATAAAATCCTTTGAAAGATAACAGAGGGGAAGCTGCCTCTGATCTGGGTGAAAACAAGTGCTTCTTAGGTTCTGCAATAAATGCTTGATAATACAAGGAGGAATTCGACAAATATCACCCAACCTGAAAACTTTTAATTAAAAAAGGAAATCACTGCTAAGCTGGGCTTGGTAGCACTACAATTCTGCTACGTTGGAGGACAAAAAGCCTGAAAGACATGTCACTAAATAAAAATAAAAATAAGGCAGAGACTCACAGATAACTGTTACATCATTCACTGGAATATTATTAGTCATCAAACAGAAACTGAACACTAATACAAAAACCAATACAGATGCAATACCCGTGCCCTGTGCTAACCAACAAGCCTCTAGACAACATCCTGTATTCCATGAGGGTGGTACTTCACTAATGCAGCAGAAGCCCTGTGGTTTTCAGGGCCTTGAAGGAGGGAAGGAACTTGCTTATTCAGTGTTATAGAATAGGTCAATATTTCTTTCTAGGTGTCACAATGGGATCACAACACACCCTTACAAAACACCAGGCAGTATGGTGGTACATGCCTACAGACCCAACTATCAGGATGGCTGAACTAGTAAAACTACTTGAATCCAGAGTTCAGAGGTGTTCCGGCAACAGAGAGAGACCCTGTCTAATAGCAAACAAACAAACACTCAGAAAAAAACAATAAGGTAGAGTAGCTCATTTCATTAATGCAAATTACATCACAGTAAGACAAAAGTGGACTCAGGGAAGTTGGGAGAGAGTAACAAGGAAAGCTAATGCCATTATAGAGGTGAAAGGTGTTTTTCAATAAAGTTGATTAGATCAAGAGGATATGGGGGCAGATTTGAGGATGTTCTATACAATTAAGTGAAATAAACTGTCGTTTGTGAAGATTGCAGTGACAGCCCCTGGATGAGAGGGTTCCATCGTACAGAGAATTGTGGTGTCTGTGGTGAATACAGCTGAAGGTTGCTATTTAGCTTTCCCTGAAGAGATGCCTTCTGAATTCACAGTGTGACATTCTAGATCTCCGGAGAGCTTCCTTTTCAGCAAAGGGAAAAAAATAGAAAAAGCTACTGAAGTCAATTCTGGTGAAGTCACTTAATTACCAGGCTGAACAATGAGCAATTAAGTAGAGAAACAAATCCACCTAAACAGCCCAACATTTTCTCAGCCAAGGCACCTCCACAAAGAAGCTAAATTCCTGCCGACAATAGATCAATGTCAATGAAGATCTGAAGGAAAGAGTGTCTCAAGAATTTTATAATCAGATGATGGTTCCTTGGAGTTCAAAAGGACCAAAGTGACACCAATAATCCCTTTTGGGAAAAATAAAGAACATTATTTGAAGATGAAATTCAACCAAGAAATAAAATCAAATTAAACACTAAAAAACAGTGGCTTAATGACAAGAGATTAAAGTCAGCTTGGGATTTTTAAACACCTGTGTGTGCTTAATACACTAGTACTAACAAACATGCTGATGATCTGAAATAAAATATAATCTACAGGCATAAACTCAGAGCAATGGAGTAGGACTGCACACAGGTACTTGGCTGAATGGATTACTTTATGTTGGAGAAACACTGACAAAAACATGTGACCTTAACATTATTGTGTTATTTAGAGATCTACATTTAACTACTCCTAGATGAATGAACATATACTTGATATTCCAGGATTCTAATTTTCTCCTCTTCTAGCTATTCATATAACAGAGTCTGGGAGAGCACTAATGGTGTTTCTTTCTGAGTAAAAGAAAAAGATATTGTTTCTTAGTCTGCTTTCCCATGTTGCTTAATAAATGGTAATAAATGTAATTCAAAATGAATTAAGAATGCCTTGTGCTTCTCTATATTAAGTGCCAGATAAGGAAACAGGCAATGATGAGTAGCTTACTTTACATGCCCCCAAAATGTGGGCTACTGATGTGACCAGAGTGTTGAGTCTACAGTAACATTCACTCTGAACTACCAGTCTTTAACTTTTAGACCCCTTGCTCCAATCATAGTTCTGCACAAGCCTAGGCATAAAAAAAATCACAAGACAGCTTATTTCTTGTCGAGGCTCCAACTCTGAAAGTCATCATGTCAAACAAAACTCAAACATTAATCATGGTGTATGTTCTTCCCTGGTATATGGTTTGTTTGTTTGGTTGGTTGGTTGATTGGTTGGTTTTGTTTTTGTTTTTTGTACAAATGCCTCTACAGATCAGGACATAAATCTTTCTTCCCCCATACCAGTATCAAAATTACATAATAACATACTTATATTAGTTGAGAACCATTAGAGAGAAAACATAATCTTAAGGAACATGTAAATGGCCACCTGAAGACTGCTAGTGGGATTATGGGCATTGAAAATGCCACTGGGAGGAGTATGCTACTTCAGGGAGAGGGTTATTTGTCCAGCTGAAAACTTAGTGGAAATGGATAAGCTTCTTAATAAAGCCAAGACCTCAGGGAACTCTAGGGAGAAGCTCTAGAGATTTCTCAGCAGACTCCAAGGAGAAAAAGGCTTCCCTGGAAATACCATGAAATGTCCTTCCTTCTTGTGGAGATTTTTGAGGGTCTTTTGTTTTTATGTTTGTCCTTGGTTTTGACCCAGTCTTTCTGTGTAGCCCAGATTGACCTTTAACTTGTGACATCCCTCATGTTTCAGTCTGTCTAAAGCTAGTTTGACAGGCATGTACCACCAGCTCTGTCTCCTGGAATTAGCTCCCATGCAATCTAGTCAGAGCCTCGAAGCTTCATGAGAATGGTCATCAGTGGATTTATAGATGGCTTGTACTTCCCCAGGCAGCATGAAGTCAGTACTAAAAAGGGCCTGGAAGATCTGGTTTCCACTCAGGAAAGTGGAATGATAGAAGCAGTCGGGAGCAAATACCAGACAGTTTTGTAATTGTTTTGTTGTTGTTGTTGTTGTTTTGAGTTCTCTGGGTTGATTTGGTTTAAATACATAAGCCTAAAAGCTAAAGTCAAAAAGACAGTAAAGAAGGAAAATCAGATATTCCAAACATGAGAACTTAACTGCTTAATGTTGAAGAAGCCACAGGCCTATTTATGACACCCAGCAAGAAATGGGCACCTCATTTCTCAGGTCAAAAGGAATTGAAGCTAACAACTTGTAGTGCCATAGAAGGAGAACCCTCTTTGGAGTCTCCATTAAGATATTTGATCAATAGCATTTTCAGTTCAGCTTTGTGAAGACATAGACACAGAGTCAGTGTAGTCCACCTGGACTTTGAAGTGCACAACCATAATATAAAGTCATGTCTCATTAAGTAACCTGACAAAGACAACTTAAGTAAGGAAAGGCTTGTTTTGTCTCACCATGTGAGTATACAGTCGATAATGAAGAGAAGACAGGGTATCAGGAACCTGAAACCACTGGCCAAATTGTATCCACAGTCAGAAGAGAAATAGAAGGAGAGAGGGAGGAAGAGATGGACAGACAGACAGATGGATAGAGATTTTGATGCTCATCTCACCCTCTCCTTTTCATGAAGCCAGAGACCCCCAACCATAAATGAAACCACACACTTTTAAGTCAAGTCTTCCCAGCTTAGTTGCCCTAATATGGAAACTCTACCACAGACATGCTCAGAATTTCATTTCCATGTTGATTCTAGGTATCATCAAGCTGTCAATCAACATTAATCATCAAAATAGGATTTCTTGCCAAGTTTGTATTTACATAAAGTAAACATTACGGGCGGGGAACTCTCCATACAATTCTTTTTAGAAGATGAAGTGTTAACTAGCTCATCTTCAAATCAGTCAACGTAAAATCATATTGTTCCAACTTCATAAAATCCAACACCTAATTACTACTAAGCATAAAAGAACAGAGATCATAGACATGCTTACCTTTGTTCATTGCCTAATACCTGCCACCCGGACTTCATGTGAACACATACCATGGGGGAGCAGTTTTGAAGGAATGATTGATATGTGCATACGTAACTTGAACAAGGTAAGAATTCTTGCCACTGTTGATTTTACATTTATGTTGTCTTGTTGTCAATTAGGGTCACCTAAAGGAAGCTAGATACTTTAAGGGAAATGGATATTTAAAGAGTTTACATATAAGTAAGATGATAATTCTTGACCAAAAACTGAGACCACTTAGATGTTACACTGCAGCCTAGATAGCTTCAGCAGTGACTTCTGTGTTGCTATTGGTTGGCACTTCTTTTTTGTTTTGTTTTACATTTACTCAGTTTTTTTCTTTTGAAACAAAACACAGAATCTTTGGTTCAGTAAGATAATGCCTACAACACTGACAAATATAACAACGTCAAACTCCTTAAAAATCTGGGGAACAATGGTAACAATTACAAACAGACTAATTTTCTGTTGTACATATTTATAACATATGTGTAATAACAAATACTCGCAATGATGAGATAGAGAATGAGGTTTCAAATAGCAAGGTTGACCAAATAGCAAGCTCAGCACTTCTTGATTAAGATAATCACTTCAATTACACAGGAGAGGTGTGCTTTTTCAAGTGTGCCCACCAGAATAACAATGAGGCTGATGTCATAGTCATACTGAGTCATAGCTACAAGAAGGAAATGCTACTGTAGCAGGAGCAAGGAGCATGCGTATCGGGAGCTGTTCTGAGCATAGCATCATAGCTCTACAAGTCAGGTTCCCTAAGGAGTCTGTCTACGACAGCACTGATGGTGCTTCCATCTTCAGCAATACAGCAACAGCAAGAAAAGCTTAAAGTCATTAAATCAAAGTAATTGTCCATGTACCTGTTATTGAGACTGGTGACCTTTGATCAGAGTCTTGTTTCCTGTGACACAGTAGTTAGAATCCCTCTGCTGACTGGGAATGATAATATTGTGATCTTTCCCTAACACTGATGGGGAATGGATTATGTGGAATATTTCTATTCACAAACCTGGAGAGCCATTCGAGGAAGGCAGGACATAAAACATTTGCAGCAGTATGACTCAGCTCTGGATACTCGAGACACTGCTTCTGTCACATGACACCTCAAAGGCATTAGATTTAGAGGGATAAAAACCACAAAAATAGGTTGCAGCAACCCTTTACACATTGTCTACTTACTCCTTCACCATTCTGATTCTCTATCTATATGTCTGTGTGTCTAAATATTTTGGCAAGTGGGAGGAGGTTTCAATGTAATAAAATTGCACAGCTGTGCTCTTGAGAAAACGCTTTATATATACTAATGAATACACTTCTTTAAAAGTTTGGATGTTTGACTCAGACAAGCCATCTAACATTTCATTACTTGCTAGAACCTTTCATAAACCCCATGATATAAATAACTAGGCAATAATAATCACAGATACAGTGTTCTTACAACTTGATTCAAGTTTTTGCAAATATATGGTTAGCATCTGTATTTATAGTGATATATGTGTGGCAATATCTTGCTTCTACAAATGAAGTTTGTCTGAAGATCAGAAGGTGGAGCTTGACACTAGCTAACCATAAAGGTCTGGAGTCAGATGTCTGGGCAGAGAGAGGATATAGGCAGGAGGAAATAGGAACTTGCTCTCTTTTCTGCTGGAAAACTAATGAGGTCAAGGTGTCTTTGACTTGCTCCTTCTTCTCTTTGATCTCTGACTCTGGGTTTTTATTATTTAAACCAATTAGAACTCCATTTGCATGTATGTGTGTGAATTTTCGGGGTATCAGGGAAGGGGGAATACTAGAAAAATTAATTCAAATAGAAAATTAAGGTCAAATTTGTTGACTTGGATATTTGTTTGTCTTAAGCTTAAATAATACATTGATTTACCTAAGTACCCAAAATGAAGTAATTCCATTGCTTCCTATTGTCCCTAATATTAGGGGATAAAAAACAGGACACAATTAACTTTAGTCTTCTGAATCGTAGGTGATGTCTTCAGGATGAGTACATGCCAGTCCTAACCCTGGATGATCATGTGCTAAGAAGATCTTATTTATCTGCATCTCAGCTGCAGGAGAGCATTCTCTATGTTCATCTGCACTCCGCACAAATTGATGAGTTCTTCTCCTTTGCCTGTGTGCTCTCTCCCTTACTTGCTGGTTTTGTGTGCTTACTAATTAGTTGTTAAACAGATATATTTGCTGCTTTAATAAAAATTTGTTGTTATTAAACATTTTTGTCATAAACAGTTTCCTTTGTTTTTTAACCCTGTTCATTGATGGAATTGCATAAAAATAATTCAATATTGTAATTTCATGTCAAAAAACTTTACCGGTATTTGCATTTATTGAGACAACTTCATTGTTCATAGTTTATTAGACAAGGATGCAGGGCTGGAGGGATGTGTTGGGGTTTGATAGCCCATACTGTACTTCCAGAGAGTTCAATGTCTAAAGAAATACAGCTCAAATTGTAGGTTTTGACATTTTATACTCTCACCATTTCTTCCAATGGTTCCTAAATTGTATGTATCATTGCAAATAAATAATTGTCTATAGACTGGTGTCTTGTACCAAAGAAACAAAAGTATCTCTATATCCATTAGTTTGACTCAAACACTGGACATATTCTTTCTTCTACAGCAGGAAAACCAACAAAATGGAATTCTCAGAATAGGAGTAGGGGATGAGCTCAGTGGTGGAAGGCCTTCCTAACACACACACACACACACACACACACACACACACACACACACGTATGCACCACATATGCATGTACACATGCACACACAGAGAAAGATCGAGGGCAGACAGTCAGAGACAGAAGGAGGAAGAGGGAGAGACAGAGAGACAGAGACAGAGGAAGGGGGAGGGAGGGAAAGAAGGAAGGATGGAGGAAGGGAGGAAGAAAGATAGAGAGAAAGAAAAAAAGAGAGAGAAAATCAGGGCTGAAGAAACAAATTCCCAGCTGAACTCCAGCTTCAGTAGTATTTGATGCCTCTGGTCTCTGTGTCCATCTGTACTCATTTTCTTCCTGTGTCTCTGTCTCTCTCTGTGTCTCTGTCTCTGTCTGTCTGTCTGTCTGTCTGTCTCTCACTCTCTCTCTCCTTCTCTCTCCCTCTCCCTCTGAGTGTGTGTATGTCTTTCTCTTTCTCATGCACATAAATACTATATTTTTCACACACACAATCTTTTTAAATTCTTAAGTCAACAGTCTGTACACTTTAACATAGCATTTTCTGAATTTAGTTAATGGCACTCCAGTCTAAAGAACACTTTTTGTACTTTGGGGTGCTGGCAATGTTCAGAAGACCCCCAGAGTTTATTTATTCTGGAAAATTTTCAAATTAGGTAAGCAGAAGGACTTGGTTTTAACTCTTCTTTATAAAGCATGTGAGAATGATGAATACTTCCCTCAGGCAGCTCAACTTTTCATTATTTGATAAAGTCGATTTTCTTGTTTTCAGAATGCCTGTAGCAACTCAACATGTCAGGAGAACTGTTTGAGAAATTCTGATGTGAGTGCCCCAAACTGCAGAAGGAGTTCTTCTGAACCAGTTATTCTCAACCTGGGGCTCATAGATACATCCTTGGAGGCTGTGTCTAAAGACTTCTGAATTCCATTTTGACTACTCCATTAAAAAGCAAATAATTTTGGGGGTTTTGATGGCTATCTCTTCACCCAATGACAAGGGCCCATGTTTAATGGCAAGTGGCATGATACTTCCTAAGGCAACATTTCCCTTCAAATCATTTCAGAATTCTGGGGATGTTTTTAAGAAAAGTTGGTGAACTTCTTAAATGTAAGAAACATTTATATGAACCGTTTTAGAAAAAAATTGGTTTTGTCCCACTTTCATTATAAGAAAGTGTCAAAAAGCAATTCCTTTATGCATTAGGAAAAGACTCCCAATGACTTTCTGATTGTTTTCTTTTTTATGCTCATAGCTGTTTGTTTCTCTCTGCATGGAGTACCACTATGCATCTCTCATCAGCTACCAACCTCCTTATGGTAATAAAAAAGTATCTGTTGTCCAAAATTTGCTTATATCTCATTCTTTTTTCTCTCATTCCAATCAAATATCTCTTTAAAGTGAATGGCTACCAAACTTTTAAGACCTTTTTTTCTAATTATGTGTGTGTAGGAGAGAGGGAGAAGAGGGAGAGAGAGAGTGCGTGTGTGGCACATATGTGGGTGCAGGTTTGCTGGAGTTGTAGATGGTTGTGAGTCACCTACAGAGGGTGCTGGGAGCCATACTCAGGTCCTCTGGAAGAACAGCAAACACACTTCACTGCTGAGCCCTCACTGCAGTCCCTTCCATTTTAAACGAAAGTTTCCCATGGAACCCAGAGACCATGTGCTTGGCAGTGATATGCTTAGTGAATAAACAACCCTGGTTCCTGATTAAATGAATCTAGGAATCCTCTCCAGAATCGGAGAAATGCATGTTTTAACTATCAGGATTGTTCAATGAAGAGAGTAAACCACACCCAAGGAGTGTGGCATAGATAACTGAAGAAGTTAATGAGATTAGAAGTTAAGAGTAACAGGGTGGTCTTAAGGAATTTTACTGAAGGTTTGGGTAATTAATCTTTAACAGGTTACTACCTCATTAATGAAAAACACAATGGGAGAATTTAGCAGTGAAGAGAAGAACCTGAATAAGAATAAAGGTGGTTAGGACTTGGACACTGTGATATGGAAATTTTTGTAAGGTTCCATATGGATTTCCATACAGCCTTCCTTTGGCTTAGTCTCATCCTCCAATTCCTGATTTCTTCATATTGGTGAATATCTCCTTGCTTCAGTCTTCCAGTGTCCTACTGCCCCACCGCCATTTGACGTATAACTTATTATTTTTCCTCCCTTAACATGGTCTTTTCAAAGGCTCCTTCATAGTGTCCTGAATTCCACTTGTACACCAAGTTAAACACAAAAAATAGTGAATTTGAAGCCAGGACCTAATGTGAGAGAGAACATGTGGCATTTGCTTTTCTGGACCCAAGTTACATCTTTCAGTATTTTTCCCAGCTCTGTTGTTTTACCAGCTAATTTAATGATTTCCTTTTTAATAGCTGAATAATATTCCTTTATATGTATTACATTTTTCTTATCCATTTATCTCTTCTTAGACTTCATGGTTGATTATATTTTCTAGCTACTGTGAATAGAATAGGTAAGAACAGGGGTGTGTGCTCGTGTCTGTCATGGACTATAAGTATATGTCCATGAGAGGTAGAGTTGGGACATATGACAGTTCTATTTCTAGTTTTCTGAGAAACTGCCTGACTGTTTTCCAAAGTAGTACTAATAAACACGGCAACCAGCGATCCATAAGCATTTTTCTTTAAACATATCCATGCCAGCATTTGTTGTCATTAGTATTCCTGATACTGGCCATTCTGACCAGGATGAGGTGAAACTTACAGTAGTTGTATTCTGAATTTCCCTGGTGTCTAAAGGTATTGAGATTAAAAAAAATCCTAATCATTTGTATTCCTCCTTTGGGGAATTTTCTCTTTGATACCATAGACCATTTTTTATTGGATTGCTTGTTTTCTTGATGTTTAGGTTGTGTTAGGTTTTTTGCATAGTATAGACATGAAACATCAGTCAGGTGGACAGCTGGCAATGATTTTCTTCCATTCTGTGGCCTGTCAATTCTGTGTGCTGTCAATTCACTCCTCTGACTGTTTTCTTTGCTCCACAGAAACTTACAGTTACAGAAAACTCCACATGACAGTTGTTGAACTTATTTCCCGTGCCACCAGAGACTCATTCAGAAAGTCCTTTCCTATGCCCACAAGCTAAAAACACACTTCCTAATTTCTTCCTTCATCAATGTCAGAATACCAGCTCTCATGGTGAGGTCCTTGAACTATTTGGAGTTGAATTTTTGCAGGGTTAGAGATAAGACTATAGTTTTATTTTTCTACATGTGAAATCCTGTTTTCCAAGTGATATTTACAGAAGATGTAGTTTTGTTCCTATGTAATTTTTTTGCATTCTTGTCAAAAATCAAGCAGCTGTATTGTTATGGTGTCATGCCTGTATCTCTCTTTTTATCCCATGGATCAGTAGATCTGTAAAATGATTTGAAATCAGGCATGATATGCCTCCTGCAGTATTCCTTTTGTTCAGAATTGACTTAACTATAGTTGGTCTACTGTGTTAACACATAATATTGTGGGTTATTTTTCTGTATTTGTTAATCATGACGTCGGAATTTCAACTGTAATTGCATAGAATCTGTAGATTGCTTTTGAGAGGATGGGCATTTTCACTATTTTTCTAATCCATGACCATGTATTGTCTTTTGTTTTCTAATGTCCTTTTCAGATATTTTCTTCAGGATCTGATATTTTTTCATTGCAGAGGATTCACATATTCTTTGCTGGTTTATTCCTTAATACTTTGTACTTTTTGTGACTGTTGCAAAATGTATTGTTGCTCTGAATGCTATGTTAATATGTTTGTCATTACTATATAAGAAACGAATGATTTCTAAGAGTCAATTTACAATATTATCAAGTTCTGAACTTGTTTATCAGCTCTAAGAGTTATTTTTTATGGAATTACTAGAGTCTCTTGTGCACCAAAATTTTATCATCTGAGAACTGGGATTCATTCACTTTCTCTTTCTGCTTTCCCTGTTTCTAGCCTCTGTTTTCTTCTCTTGTTGAATTGCTCTAGCTAAGACTTCAGGCCACTGTATTAGATGGAAAAGGAGAGAATGTCTTGTTCCTGATCTTAGTGTGAATGCTTTGAGACTTTCTCCATTTGGAATAATACTGGTTGCAGGCTTGTCACATAGAATCCTTGTAATCTATGCATTCTCACTGTCATAAAGAGATGTCAGATTTCTCAAAGGCTTTTTCTGTATCTGTTGAGATGAAGTTATTTCTGTCCTTTAGTTGACTTACATGGAAAATTATTGATTTACATATGATGAACCATCCCTACATCTTTTGGATTAAGTCCAATTAGTCTTGATATTCAATCTGGTTGGAAAGTGTCTTTGGGGAATTTTTAGGTATGTATTCACTAAGGATATATGGGTGTAATATTTCTGTTTGTAGTATTCTATCTTTTCTGGGGCAACACCGATTTCATTAAAAGAGTTTGGAAGTCTCCCTTTTCTATTTTATGAAATAATTTGAATCTTATCAGTATTAGTTGTTCCTTGAAGTTCTGATTGAATTCTTCAGTGAATTCATCTGGCTCTGGGCTTTCCTCAGTTGGGAGACTTTTATTACCACTTCAGTCTCAAGATCTATTTAAATTATTTATGGCACCTTGGCTTAAATTTTGGTATGTCATATGCACAAAGAAATTCATCAATTTTTTTTATCTTTTTCAATATAGTGAAGTATAAGTTTTAAAGTTATGTCCCCATGATTTTTCATATTTCATGGATATCAGTCAAACTGGACCCCTCATCATCTCACATGATATCGTTGAGTCTTCTTTATTTTGGAAAATTTGGCTAAGGATTTGTTGGATAATTTTGTATTCTGAATGATGAACTTTTATTTCACTCAGTATTTCTATTGTTTTCCTTTACTTTTTTCTTTCATCGATTTAAGTGCTATTTTGATTAGTCAACTCTTCAGGGTGTTGGGTTATGTTAGGTTATTTTTGTAGGGTTTTTTTGAGGTTGTAAAGAGGTATCATTAATTTATTCAGTTGAGATCTCTCCATTGGGCTTGTGTTTTGGTTGCAAGGAGCACTTACTGATCTTGATTTCTCTTCCTTTCATCCTTCATCTTCAGGAAATCACTTTAACTCTTCTTCTGTCACACCCTCTCACATTTGACCTGTGCCTTTTACAAAACATCCACCATGACTTCAGGAGGGTCATGTCCATTCTGTTTGCCTTCTTAATTGCCTTGTGGTTCTAAAGCAGAAGCTTGGGAAAGAAGATGGAGTCAGCAGTAAATTTTCCTTTGTTTCACATAGGTTCAGGCAACATGGCATGGGAAGCAGGATACTGATAAACAGATGGTATTTTAGAAACCTTTTTTTTTTCAGGAGTTATGTATGCAGTAGCCATGTCACATAGATTTTGACAACAACACTTCACCTGATCTCTTTATGCCTTGGTCTAGGTCTGAAGAAGCTGGATTAGAATACTAGCCAAAGTCATTTAAAGAGAATCTCATAACATTTGATCTCATTCTTTGAAGCTCTTATTAGAAATGACAAATATATTTCTCCATTGCTGCTTTTATCTTTGACTGATGGCTGTGGAGCCCTGAGGATCTCTTTCATTACACCAACCTTTTAGTTTTTCTTTGAAAGATCATTTTCTTTTAAACAAATTTGTAATTTACCTTTCTTTTAATCCTACACGCTATCAAAGGTTTGGCTACTTAAGTTGCAATTTGTCTCTTCCTGCAAAATACCTTTTTGGAAAATGTCCCCTTCTGCTGGCATTTATATGGCCTGTGTCACATCATGGCAAATTATACAATGTCTATTGGCATATTGAAGAGTACTTTGTGGATTTCCACAGCAGGTAGCACCAGATTGGAACTCTGTGCTTCCAGGCTAGTCGTCAGCCCTGTCTTCTGCAGTCCAAATTAATTATTTAGAAATTGCCATATTCTTTCACACTGGGAATTTCAGGTTGGAAGAAAAACGAAGTCAGCATTTTGCATTACCCACATGACATAAATCATTATTTATTTTGGGTGGTGGATCACTTGAGAGCCTGTGTTTGAGTTGTTTGTTTCTCTATGGCGTATTATAGTGCTCCCTTTGAAGAAATCATCATATTTTCACTCCATAGGTTTTGATGGATTTATTGAGACACAACAAATCTTTCTCCCTTTTACCCATGTTTTCCTCTTTGGTGAAGTCTACACATAGGAGAATCACAAAAGAAGAATGAGTATGGGGAAGAGAGGTGAGAAAAGGTAATGCCTTACATGTTCTACATGGCCTCTGTCCACCTCCCTTATACCAGAGAGTCATCTCTCTCCATCTCTTAGAGGTACCCCCACTGCTCTTCATTTTCTGACAAATTATGAGTTGTCATCATACTGTAAATAACACTTGGGAAACACATAATGAAAGATCTCATGGGTCACACTGTTAATTTGTCAGAAATTCTGTTACCTAGACAACCTGAACCTTCTTTGAAATTGACACTTTTTTGTATTATGAAATTAGAATGATTCACAGTGAGCAGCACTGAAAAGTACCATATATTTGGAGACCACGACCAAAGTGTTTTTTTTAAGTGTAAGCAATACTATCTCAAGTTGCGGGTTTTATTACTATGAAGGCATAGAGGATAGAAATAATTATAAACAAACTGCTGAAAGAACTTTTCAGGTAGGAAACAAGATTTTAGTATATTCACTCATATTAAATTTCTGGTATCTGATATTACAGTAAAAGGATGAAGGCATTATCCTATGGCTCTCCTCCATTATTATGAAATTAGATTTAGTTGATTCTCTTGAAGAATGCTATTAGTTAAGAGTGAAAAGATATGCTTAGAATTAAAAAGGAAGATATGAGTAAGAGATAAATTTATTCCAAAGAATAATCTAAATGTTTCAATATGTCAACTGGTTGATATGCATATTTCAAAATACATTTACATGAAAATTATATATGATGCTTTTGTCAATTGAACATAGATTTAAAATATAAGAAAGAAGCAAGTGACACATTCAGTTACTATAAAATAGTTTCTACTTAGGAATAATTCTATTGGAGCTTGTTATGCATCAGAGATATAGGTCCAGGAAACCACAACCTAACCCATTTCAGTGAATGATTCATGAAGTGAGAGGGAAATACAGAAGAGCAAGGCAGAGCTCTTGCACTATACCTTAGCTACCACCGACTCATAGATGGTGATTCATCTTTTCTTCTTAATTTTCATTCAGCTTTACTACCACACCATATGGAATGTACAGTTTCCTGATGGACACTCAGTGACTGGGATAAGCAATTCTCCTCAAAAAATGCTAATAAAACCTTCCAGAATCTGAATTGTGACACTATGATAGGGTTTGTTCATGGGGATGCTCTTTGTACTTTGTTTACAACTGCTTGTGAGCCTTAAAAAGTTTCAAATATACATCAAAAAGTCTATTTGTAGTATATCTCTGTACTGGATAATTGTGTTTTGATAACTTTTGTCAACATATGTGATGGTAATCTTATATGATCAGACCTATTAATGACGTAATAATTTCTTTTTTCTATGAGAAATGGATGAAAGAAATTAAAACACTTATAACCACACACACACACACAAATAACTGATGCTTGTTTTATTATTGTTTTACTTTTAATTCCACTCTTCTTCACCTCAGAACAAAAGCTTATAAGACAGTATGTTACAAAATTTGATGATTGCTGTATACTTTCTGTGAGATTTTTCTGCTTTTTTAAACAGTCATTGACAGAATTTTAACATCATCTTAAGTATCACTTCACAAAATACTCATGTCTATAGACTTTAGTTGAGGATACTTTACTTGGATGCTGGATTAATCCAGTCAATATTAAATGTTTTAAATAATACTAACAGTGGGTTGGAGGTAAAAAAAAATACTACTTCAAGACCAAACATCCTCTACAAAAGATTATGCTTATGTTAACTGTTGACACAAAAGAATTTAGAACCAAAAATTATAAGGAATGAGGGCAATTATACAGTTATAAAGAACCAAAACTCTTAGAGTCATAACAACCCCATTCATGTCCTATCTCACAATATGTGAGGTGAACAATAACAGAACCAAGGGATAAATAGACAAATCTATTAACAAATCGAAACTTCACCACCCTTCTTTTAGTAATTGACAGATCAAGCAAGCAGATAATCGGTAATACCAAAAGTTGACCGAAAGAATACCATCAATCAAATTAACCTCATTGACATTTATACTCCATTCAAGGAATAGGATTCACTTTCATCTCAATTCTGTGGAACATTCAAGATATATCATATCCTGAGTCACTAAACTTATGATAAATGGCACAAAATAACAGATACCTTCAACTTAGATACTTTAATCACAATGGAATTAAACTAGAGGTCCACAACATAAAGATGGTTGAAATATATAAAATATTTGGAAATTATACAGCATACTAGTTAGTTAAACATTAGTCACATTTCAAGAGAAACTAATCAATTTGCTGCAAATGAAAAGAATATCTTTATCAATTTTGTGGAATAAAACATAAAATAACTTTTATAGAGAAAACTAATGGGTTTAATGGTTATCTTAGAAATGAAAAAAATTAATGTTTGTAGTTTAGATTCTTACTATAGCAAACTAGAAAAAAATCCAAGCAAATTAAGATAAATATCAATCAAAATAAATGAAATGAAATTTGAGAAAACAGTAGAGAAGATAAAATCAAAAGGTGGCATTTTAAGAGAGAGATAATAAATAAATATGATAAATTCTTGCCTAAACTAAAAAATCAAAGAGTTGATACCTGCGCATTATCAAAAAATAAAGGAAATGCATTCATTGTTGAAACCATGGGGAAAATAATTAAAGAATAATATGAATAACTCTATGCTTACAGATTTCATAACTTACATAAAAATGACCATTGCCTTGAGAAATATGACACCAAATTCAGACACTGAGAAAGAGCAAATATAAAGAGATTTACATCACTAAGGTAACTAGATAACGATTAATTTTAAAAAGGAAAAGTCCACTTAACTCCCTATTAAATCCCATAAAATATGTGAAGAATTGACACAAATTTTAATGCCTTTCAGTCAGTAGAAATCTAATAAAATCTTTTAATTCAATCTAAGGAAACAACATTACAAAAATATACAACAACGGAATTTCATATGCCACATTTTCTCAAGAACATAGATGCAATAATACCTAACAAAATTAAAGCAAATCAGATGTACTAATACAGCAAAAATGTATAGATGATGATCCAGTGCATTCTATTTCAAACATGCTGGGTTGGCATATCATTCAAAAACCTGTTATCTAGTCTATTACTTTAACAAGTTAAGAACAAAACTCACAGAGGCATAATGAACTTGTGAAAAAGTAACAAGAAACTCTCCAGATAAATTCAACATCTACTCATAACAGCTCTCAGGAAAGGAATACAGTTAGAGATTCTCCAAGTTGGTAAAATGAAACTTAATAATGCTATAGATGACATCATAGTTCAAGAAAGTTATCTATTTGGTTTTCCTGTAAGACAGAAAGAAAGTGAAGGACTGCTTTCTTCTTACACCTTTTCAATCAGAGACTTTTTCGTGGATTGTAATAGTTTACTCTGCTGGGATAAACACTGAACAGAAACAAAATGAGGAGAGTAAAGAATTTATCTTACAAGCACTGTAAGGTCTGACACCTTTTGCTCTCAAGAATCTATCAAGGGAAACAAGGCAGAAACTCAAGACAGGTACCAAAACAAAGGCCATGGGGAGCGCTGCTTATCTGCCTGTTCATGGATTAGTCAGTCTGAGTGCCTATATAACCCCAGACCACCTGTCCACAGTGGACATTTTCAAGCACAGATAATATCACATCAACAAGCAATTTTAAAAATTTTCCCTACTCACTGTCAAAAGGCTGAGTGTGGTTTAATGGGAGAGTACTTCATGAATGACCTGTGTTCCATTCCCAGCACTGACAAAAGAAAGGAAAAGAAACATGAAACATACTCGTTAAAAGCTTAGTTTGTGAAAGATATAGTGACAGGGACTATGAAAATTCAACAATAATTTAGACATTTGTTTTAATTTCAACATCTCTTCAAACCAGCTGAAAAATTAACAACCAAGCAAATGCCTAGTTCCAAAAATTGTGAAGCAAATGTTTCATAAGCTAATTTTTATCGTTATCTGAAACATCCTGGCTCCTCACTATGATAAACATGGCATCTTTCCCCGTGTGACCCCCACATGAGGACCAACTTCTTCCTTTTTTCCTTCCTACCCTTTCTCTTTCCCTCCCTCACTTCCTTCCTTCTCAGGAAACCAAACTTATCCAAGGTCAGAGAAAACTTTTCAAACGGAAAGAACTGAATTCATCTGCCACTGGTAAGTTTTCTATCCCCTCTTTCTGGATTATGGATTGTCCCCGTGAAAATGATTTTAATGGAATTAGAGGGAAAGTTAGGCAGGGCAAAGCAGTCTCCTGAAGAGGAAACTAATCCTGTTATTTTATATTTCTTTTTATCATAAGCACTACAAGGCAACAGGACAACTTTCATAACAGCTTTTTACCAACTTATAAGGAAACACTTAAGACATTTCTCACTGAAAATACTCACTGTGACATAGTAGACTCTGGTCTGATGATGTCTTAGCAAAAGTCAGAAACTTTTCTGCCTTTGTAGATTTTCATAGGTGTGATGCTTATGTAATATAACAAGTATGGCAAAGACCCTCATTTTCCATCTCCTCTAAGGGGAACTAGTAGAAAACTATAGAAAAGTCATGATAAAATTCTGCCCAATTATTGGAAATGTTCAGGTGTCATGGTCCCTCCAATGCACAGGGCACTTCTGAAGGGTTAGTGTCTCTTCACACTTCCCAGCATTGCTAATATGCTAACGTTCCTATGGAGTCATAGTTTTTTTGTTTTTGTTTTTGGTTGTTTTTATTTGTTGTTGTTGTTTCTAGTTTTGTTTTTGTTTTGGTTTTTTGTTTTTCGAGACAGGGTTTCTCTGTGGCTTTGGAGGCAGTCCTGGAGCTAGCTCTTGTACACCAGCCTGTGCTTGAACTCACAGAGATCTGCCTGCCTCAGCCTCCCGAGTGCTGGGATTAATGGTGTGTGCCACTACCGCCCAGCTGAAGTCATAGTCTTATTAGTCATTTAATTATCAATATCTGTGGTACTACCTCTTTGATTATAAGATACCTCAAGGGAAAATGGTGAGGCCAAAATAAAGATTTTGTTTTGTTTTAGTAATATTCACTGGAACAGAAATCTCAGGCCAATCCTTCTTAGTAAGGGAAGAATTCATTGGGTATTTTGAAATGTTTTCCAAGAAGAGAGAAGGAAAACAAAGCCATTTTCAACTTCAGTGCATAATCATTGCTCTTACAACTACAAAATACTATCTACATTATGGATAGTCCAGAAGTTAGTGAGAATGACATATAGACCCTTTCTATTCATTTAATTTCATTAGAAACCTTTATTAAGATAAACCTATAGATAGATCAGGTATACAGCAGCTTTTTTACCAATGTATTCAAATTATTATTTGGTAATAATAATGACCTTATCACAAATTATTCAATTGAATAATTACTTTCTGTTATTATTGTGAATTCTTCCACCTCAGATATTCGTGTCAGGGCCATAATCACTTTAGGTTTTCAAATTATTCAAGCATGACCAATATAGTGTGATACAGTGTGCTTATTGGAAAAATGGGTTTGACACCACGAACTTAAAACCCAGTGAGTAGGACATTCAGTGTTCTAACACATTCCATGCTCTTATGATAGTTTTTAGCACTGTGAACTATTCAAACTGTGGGTTGCTACAATAATTATCAATGACCATAAATGCCCATTGAGAAAAAAACTATGACTTGATGCACTGTGAAATTCTCAGTAATGACAAAAAAGAGAAAGGGTTTTTTCCCCTTAATGATCTTTATAAATAAAACCTTAAAATTTCAGAAAACTAATTTCAAGAGAAAGCTACTGAGTACATTTCTGTGTAGGAATATTTAAACATGACTTCACACTTTGAGCACAATAGTAAAAAGAATAATGCCTTGCTTTAAAGTGTTCTTTAGAGCTGTAAGAATGAAACTTGTCATAGATTAATTCTCGAGTTTCAGGTTAGAATAATTTTCATGTGATCATAGCTTTGCATGTTTTCATTATTAATGAGATCATGAGAATTTTCCAGCCGGTGCTGAGTTCAGCTTGATCTTTTTGTGTTCTATGGCACATGTCTCTCCACGTTTTGATAGAGTGGCTTTTCAGAAATCATTTGTAATTTTCCCAAATGAATGCATTTTATAAAAATAAATGACACAGTGATTCTTTGAAAATTACAAGGCCATACATGGGTTCCCTTTAATCTTTTGTTTCCAATCATGGGGTGATCAAAGATGCTTTATTTAAAGCAGCTATTTAACACACCAAACCACCAGGTACAATGTCTATTGCCTGTAGCACCAACTTATGTTTATATTTAAAAAATAAGTGCATCAATGAATATAATATGGAGTAGTCACATTGTAATCCATGTTAGCTTCTCTTATAATCTTGTGGAACATTCTCCCTTTTATAAATACAAATAGAAATGGAATAAATACCTTTTAAAACCATCTTTTACCTTTCTAAATTCTATTTGTTTTTTCTGTGTCCAATCTCTCTCCTCCCCCATTGCAGCTTCCCACTCTTACTTTTTTTTTTTTGGTCATTCACTCATTCCTTTTCTATATTCAATCTCTAACTGCAGAGCCACATTTGGTGAGGGAGTGATCTGGCGGAAGTCTGCCAAGACTATTGTATTGAGGTAGACGTTTGGAATTTTTCAGAGATGACAGTGAGCACAGTATGGTGGTTTATATGGTGGCTCTCTGTGTCTGTTTGCCCAGTGAAGTGCAGAGTGGAACTGTTCAAAAACATTTGTATGTGCACTAACCAGGTTAAGGTATTCTCTTCTTGTCTCCCAAATGGTAGAGTGTAACATAGACCAGGCAGCATTTTCAGTTTATTAAGCATTTTGATTATACTAGAAATTGTTTGAAGTATATGACTTGAAATCATTTCATATAAGGGTAGGAACATCTGCTATAGTTATTAAGCAGTGTTCCCAGCATCAATCGTTCTCAGAGAAAGAAAGAAGAAAGAGAACAAACACACACACACACACAAAGTGGGGGTGAGACAGAAAGAGAGAGGAGGAGAGGGAGGGGAGGGAGAAGAAGAGGGAGAGAAAGAGACAGAGAAAGAGAGGGTTAGAACATATACCACCTCACTTTCATCTTGCACTGGCTTTCTTATAAAAATGAAGCACTCACTGATGATTTATAATACCTTTTATCTTAGTATATTTTCTACTCAACCACTTCTATTTGAAATGTAAAACAATAGTAATATGTTTGCCCTATTGATGTGGAGCATAGAAGAGGGTCAATTTTGTGTAGGATGACATGTCATGAGACTTCCCAGGAAATCATGCCCAAAGCTACTCATCTCTCGTCAAACCCACAAGTGTCAGAGGTGTAACAAGGATCAGGCTTTCTTTTAAAAATGTAGAACACTGCTGTTGATATTTGTGTTCGTGTTTCTGGAGACTTGCAAACTACCCTGGAACTAGACAGCAGGCAACTCTCTCCCACCGAAATAGCCTGAGCCACCAGTGGAAGCCACCAGCACTGGAGTGCTTTGGCGGTTCCTCTTCTTCTCTTCCACTCAGGCTCAGTTCATATTAATGTGTATTCTCACACCACTTGTGCTTTCCCATTCATAAGAATTTGCCACATAAATACTGAACACTATCTGTGAGATACACTGACACAAGTCCCGGCTTGAGAATGGAGCATCAACAGAGGTAGCGTGACCAAGCATCTACAGAAAAGAAAGAAGACATCTCCAGCCTCAAAGATGCTGCACGGCAGTCCCTTGACTAAAGCATTACATTTTGGGATATACATTATACTATGGCAATAATAATCATGTTTCCTAGGAGCAACTGCGTATTTCATTAAAAATGTGTTACTAGTTGGTACATTGCTAGAGAAAGTTCTCTTTCAGGAAGAAATCACTGCTAACTTGATGTAAGTTAATAAAGACTTATTTTATATTTTTCAGTGTTTCTACCTGTATGGTTTCTGATGACAATCTTGCATACCAGAGCTAAAAGGGCTACGTGCTGTGGAAAGAAATAACCAACACTTGGTAGGAAACACAGGGAAATGTTGCTTCTGAGTCATGTCATCTTCTTTATCAGACATAGTTTGGGAGTCTTAGTCTACTGTAGTTAGTCAGAAAGTGTTTACTGAATAAAAATCACAGGTCGACAGATTTAAAGTTTTTCTCATCACAAAACCTATTAGAATGAGAATGAGAACCATGCAGAAAAAAGGCTACTCTTCAATATGCAGCTATAAAGCTGGTAACATCTACACTGCAATAAGCAGTACTCCTTAGTGTTGAAGAAATTTGAAAAGGGGGTTTCAGGTACACATTCGTTCATTACGATATTGAGGAATTGCTGTGGAGAATGAACTGGAAGATTTTCAGATTATCCAGTGAATACTGTCAATGGTACCTTGTGGAGTGCCATGTGCAGGTTTCCACAAGATTGCGAAAATTCCAAAGAAAGCAAGGGACCATTTTGATAGCAACAAAGCAGAAATATTTGTTAAACCATGTAGAGTACCTCAGGCTACAGTAGATTCTTAAATTTTATGTCATTGTTATTGTGTCTGTGTATGTCAGTGTAGGATATGGGTGGAACACACTTGCAGCATAATTTGGTACATGCTGTCCTTCTTCCACCCTTGTGTGGGTGCCATGGACTCGGAAATTCTTGACTTTCTGAGCCATCCTGCTGGTCCCATGAGTTCCTCAATGATAACTACTGAAATGTTTTAATGCACTGTCTATAGCTAATGCTCACCAGGGGTTTCCCGAAAAGGTGAGAGTTAGACCAATGATTTGTGTGTTGGTTCAAAGAAAGTAAATGTCGGCAACTTGCAGTTTAGTGTCTATATAATTATTTGTAAGATAATGACATAGAAAAATGATCTTATTTATAGTAATTGTTCTACCCATCACAAATCATAGTTAGTGAATCTCTTTCCCATGTTCTCACATATAGCTAACTGAATTCACAAACTGATCTTTTCAGGATAGATATTTAGGTCACAGACATAGTAAAAAATAACACTATGAAGTATAGTCTCCAGAACCAATTCGAGAACTGACTCTACAATTTATAAGTACACTTAGGGGAAACTTAATCAGCTTATCTATATAGGTCCTAACTACACAGTAAAATGCTTGGAAACTTGAACAATGTTTAATATACAGATATTGTTTAATGAATGGTAGCTATGCTCAGAGTAATTGTTGCTGTGGGAACCCTGAAAGATGGATATTTAGTGAGGCATAACTCTGGTGGAGTACACAAACTTCTAGTAGTCACACTGATGGGAAGATAATGGTCATGTTTGATAGACAAAGTGAGATATTGTATCTAAGGATATTAAGACATATAAAAACTTGATTCATGTCATAAAAATGAAAATTTTCATGTCTTCTAATCCACTTCCTACTTTGAGCTAAACTTTGAAATACTCGTATTTGCCAACAAAGATGTCATCAATGTCATTGTAGTGCATGACACCATAATAGATATCAGAGGAAACTTAACTGTGCCATTTACCAAGCTTACTTTAAAGGCAGTGAGACAGAGGTGTAAAAATACCTGCCATGAAGCCATGCCTTGGGTTGGCACAAAAGCAATAATATAAAAACAAGGGCATTAGTGATACTAATTGTCACCCCACACTGCCATTTAACTATTCTGTTTTTTTCCACATCCCCAATTGCAAGCACTTCTACAGAAAGCTCAGTCAATGTAAATCATTAAACATTTGATTGATTGTGACTCATATAATCACAAAATGGGAGTTTGACACAATTGTCACTTTTATTATATTAAGAATAAAATGTGAATTTTGTATTTGAGTGTAAATCTTACTTTTAGGGACATGATTTTTGCTAAGCACATGTTGACTATTAGCATGCTTCATTCAGTCAAGTAATAAAAATAATAGATGTTTGCTTTCTAATGTATTGAAGCCAATGCATAAAAGCCAACGGGAAGCCCCAATCACACTGAGTTAGTACTGTGCATTAATCTCAGTTAGTTTTACTTTATAGAGTATACTGAACACGATCATTTGGCAAAACAAAAACAAATGTTTACATTTGAACTATGATTTCAGCTTATAAAAACACACACAATTAAGGACATAATTGTACAATTTTTCAGCTGCACACACCTAGCCATCTGTCTAGATTTTGTGATAAACTAATTTTTCTCCATATTCAAGTTTATTGTTATCTAGATTGTCTTTATTAATTGTATGAAATGATACCTGCTTTCAGTTTCATATATTTAGTGCCCACCTTGCTAGATGCTTAGAAATAAATGTGTAGAGTTGCAATATGTTCTTTGCATTCACCAAGATCTCTTCTGCTTCTTTCTGCAGTGAAATGAAGAGTAAAAATGCAATAATAGGCACTTGCATCTAAGGCACATTAGTGTGCATTACAGAATTGCCTTACAGATCACATATCCAGCCATATCCAGCCATAATTTCAGGTCTAATTAATGTATCCAAAATTTTTTAGTGTAAGACTGTGGTTTTTTTATTTTTACTTTTCCTCTTTAAGTGTTTGCAAAAAACAAAACACACCCTGGAAATGTCCTTCAAAGAGTTTTGTTTCTTTCTCTATAGGTCTCTGATGCAATAGAGCTGGCCATAGAGAAAAGTTTTGCCCATCATCCTGTATTTGGTGTGAAGCCTCTTGCCATTAGAGTCTTAATGGGATTAAACAAAATGCACTGTGGCAAGTGAGTCAGCATCCTGGATCCTGGCCTTCCTCTTCACTTCTTTCTTGCTCTGAGGGATCCCCAGTGGCTTGAGAAGATACAGTTTTAATTCTACACATCTGGTCTGGACAAACCGAATCAAGGTCTGCGTCAGAGTCACTGTGATCCTTGGTTTTCTTACTCATATGTGGTAATGGTGGTTGTCTAAGCTAAGCTACACACTCTGAAGCATTTTCCTGGAGATGAACATAATATAATCATATATGCAAAGTGATAGATATCTGTTAAGGACTTAAAAATTCCTATCTGCTTATATCATCCAAGAAAATCTAATAATGCATCATAATAAATGTAACAAGGTATCCATGAACCACAACAGAAAGTACTAGAGCCTGGTAACATTTCAAACCCAGGATCATTTGAAATCATTTGCTTCACTTTACATGCATGTGACATTTGTAGATGGAGGAAATGAAGTGACATACAGACATACAGAAACAACCTTATTAGCTGCAATCAGCATTTGCTTTATATGACCATGGTCTGGTCACTGGTGTGCCTGAGATTGGCCAAAGACATACTGTTGTAACTATCTGGTATTCAGCTATGTATTATAAAATTACATATTTTAGGTTAGTCTGAGGTATACATAATATTTTATGCTATTTACCAATAGCCATCTTTGGGCCCAATTTTACTCTATAAATGTAAAAAGAGACATACTAGACTTAATCATTAAGTAGCATAAGTATTTTAGTATTTATGAATGTGTTGATTAACATGTTTAAATCATTTCCTCAAGTCTATGTTTCACTTAAACTACAAATGCTTATAGAATGTACCTCTAATTTCTAAAGAATACTATGTTCTTAGACTCATAACATGTGACTCTGTTAATAATGAATATGATGTTTGTTTTCTCACTGTTCACAAGACTGCAATATCTAAGATCAGGGCTTCAGCACAACTGGGTTAGTGATGACCAGATCCACACTGTGCTCTTGCACAACAAGCTGTGTAGCATCTCCACTTTAAGAACAGTAATTTGATTATGAAGGCATCACCCTAAAGACCTCTTCTGACCCTAATAATCTACCTAAGCCCTCCCTTTAGATACTTTCACAAGCTATAGTTTAACCTTAGTTTTGATGGAAAATAGTTACTGCCATAGTAGAAATGTAAAATTAGTGGTAAAGTTCACAGGCCAGACACAAAGATTTTCCAAACCTCAAGACTTAATCTAAGTTTAGAAAATCGTAGCATTCTTCATAACTTAAAAATTATTTCAACAGAGCTTCTGTGTAATACCGCATTGTAGCTTATATAATAACTCATGTGAGGGTTTCCTTCAAAAGGATTTAGCCAGGAAATGCAAAGAAAATGAAGCCACTATAGGAAGTTTAAACTCTGGCATCTACAGCTGCAAAGAACACTCACGCACCCAACTTTCAGCCTGATAAACATGTGAATTCACATTGAAGGCTTATTCTTCTCCTTGTTTCTGTTTCATAAAACATGTCCACCTTTCAGCAACAGAATCAATTACTAAAAAGTATGATAAATGGCAAAACAGTACCAGAGTCTGAGGCAGCAAATCAAACCTCGTCACCAAACTCTAATGTGGATGATGGGCTTATGAGACCAGGAGCTTCAAGTAAGTATGTTTAAAATTCTAACACATCTAAAGGTGATAAGATGCAAGAACATATTGGTAATGTCTCCAAGGGGATGGAAAGTTAATAAAGTAAAAATAAAATGTTAGAAATAAAAAACAAGGAATTTCTGACAGAATCACTGATGGGACAGCTGGAAACATATATTACAAAGTCTAAAGAAACAACTAAATTGTTTAAAAAGAGATATAACCCATACAGTATCAGAGGAAAGAAATAAAATAATGTAAAACCATACATAAAATCTCAAAAACAAAACTGGAGTGAAAAACAAAGTAAAGGGAAAAGATGGGAAACAAAGAGCAAAAAGAATAAAGAGCAGTTACACAAACTAGCTGTTAATCCATCTGTACCAATTGCCACTTAAAGTGTATGTGCTCTAAGGACACCAATTAAAATGTAGATGTCAATAACAAAACTCAAGTGATACCAGAAATGTATGTCTATATGTTAAGAAAGGCAAGTTAAGGGAAAGTAGATAAATGTACTTGCTAAGGAGATCAAATTAGAGCTGAGATGTCTCAAAGAGTGAGAGAGACTGAGCATAAAAGACAATCATTGCTAAATAGGAGCATCGCATAATGAGAGTGTCCTGAACAGCAAGATCACATAATGAAAGAACATCAAAATACAAGAAAGAAAGGAAAGGAGGAAGGAAAGGGAAGAGAGAGGGAGGAGGAGAGGGAGAGGGAGGGAGGACCTAAGAGAGTGGAGTGTCATGGCTCATGTCTGTAATCTAAACAACTTAAGAGAGGCAGAAGATAGATCAGGATCTGAGTCCAACCTATGCTATAGATAACAACACAATATACTGCCTTAAAAAGCCACGTGCTGGAAATGATAAGTTATGGTGGAATGCTTGCCTACACTGCCAGCACTAACAATAAAGAAATAAATACCCAATAATAGTTCAATAAAATAGACAATTCACAACTACAGATAAAAAGTACAAAAAAAATCCCTTAACAATGACTGGCGGGTACAGTAAATCAAGAATCTAGTCATCCTTAACTGTAGGAACTCAATGAACCAACAGGAGGATTCAGCCTCTAAGTAGCTTGAGTTGTGTGAAATTCTTGGTGTGAGACACACCTTAAACCATTTCAAATAAGAGAATAATGCAACATATGTTCTAGGAAAGCAATAGAATTACATTTGAAGTCAATACCACAAATACTATTAGAAAAGTAAAAACATTGGAAAGTATGCAACACTTCAAAACAACATATGAGTCAGTAAATGTTCTAGGGCAAAATTTCAAAGCCCTTTGGACTGTATGGAAATTAAAGTACAATTTACCACAATGGGCAAAATGCCACAAAAGCAGTGCTTGGAATAAATTTAGAACATTAAGTGTATATGCTAGAAAATAAAGATACAAACATGGGTAAATCAAGATTCTGTTTAAAGATAGAAAAGAGGAGTACAGTAAGTCTCCTCCTTTTTTAAATACGTCGAAAAAGAAAAGATGGGAATTAGATATCAATCAATTTAAATAAAATCAACACAGAAAAACCATGTGTTCCACCTATTCCTCCTCAACTTAACAAAGAAAACATAAACAAAGCTTAATGTCATCTCTACTTAAGATAATGAGTGGCTCTGTGCCCCAGGATCAAAAGTAAGAAAAGACTATTTTGTCTGCATCTCATACTGAGCACAGGAATAGGATACCTCACCAATGCAAAAGACACACAGCTGGCACGCATATTGGGAAAGAGGAAATTAAAAGTCTCTCTTGACAAAAAATGTAATAGTCTACGTGGCGAACACAATAATGTATAAGAGTGTGCGTCTAAAATGTAAAAGTCAATTGGTTTCCAGGAATGAGAAACTAGAATCTGAAGCTTGAAAAGGTACTATTTGTTGTAACCTCAGAGAGTGCAATGTGTGAAGGTTGCTTTCCACACTTCTGACCAGAACTCCTTGGAGTACAGCTCAAAGGGGCAGGGGTTGCTATTTTACTGGATCAGGGGCATCAGTCTGTGCTTCACAGGCCCTAATACTTTGGGTCTGAGGTGTGAAGGAACATAATGGTGACTGGAGGAGATGGAGAGAGTGTATGTGTTCATTCGTGAGTATCAGGGACCAAAGAAGGGCGTACCTCGTATAAGAGTCAATCCCCAAGAAATCCCGAAGTGAACTGCTTCCCTCAGTGTGCCCACCACTGAAAGATTCCAGAACCTCTCCAAACAGGGAATCAAAGCTCAGGACCAACTCTTAAGCAATGAGATTAAGGAGACCATTTATTATCCAAACAAAAACACTTTAAAATACAAATAAATCCAAATTTAGACAATATTTGTACAAGATAAACTATAAAACCAACTTTGAAAAAAATTCAAAGATGGTCAAAGGTGGATAAATTCTCACCTTAGAAAAGAGGAAAACATAATTTTCTCCAATTTCATATACAGATCCCACACATTCCAAATAAAGTCTCACGCAAAATATTCTGTATGTATCAATTCTAAAATTGATATGAAAAGACAAGGGTCTAAAATTGTCAAGAAAGAAATGAAGAAAGCAAAGTCAATATTGGCATTCTCTTTAAGTTCTAACACAAAGCTACCATAACCTTAACAGCAGTACAAAGAATAGACAAGTATGCCCAAAATAGGAGACACCAGGAAGGACCTCAAATAGGAAAGGAAATATTTAGCAGAGTGCACACAAACTTTTCAATAAATGTTGTCAAAGATTTAAGATGCACACCAAAAACACAACCTCAATAGAAACGTATCACAAGAATTATCTCAAAATGGACAACATATTTAAATGTAAAATTCAAAATTACATATATTTTAGAGGTAACACAAGTCATCTTTGTCTTCAGCAGCAATGTTTTAGCTAAAACACACAAAGTATGGTTTATCATGGTACAATAGCAGCATAAATATTAAGGAGGTAACCAAACACAATCTGACTGAATTTATGACCCACTCCACAGGTTGGAATTATACCTGGCAACATTAACAGAAAAGAAAAAAAGATTGAGGTTAGACATGTCATACAGGGGAGCTTATTTCTATTGCTCTACTACACTGGCATAGAATTAAACTAACTCCTAATTGCTTCTTGCTCTACCTATAGATTGGTGCATCTCTCATCTCTCATCAGAGAAGCTTCTTCAATGGTGATTAACAGAGACCCACAGCTGATCAACACGCAGAGAACAGCAGAGTGCTTTGCCTTGTATGCATCATTTGCATCCTCCTACCAAAGTTCAGGAATCATTGTAAAAGAAGGGGTGAAAAGACTGTAAGAGCCAGCATGAATAGAGGGGCACAAGGAAGCAGTATTTGCCAGACACAATAGGACAGTTGTACATATGAGCTCACAACACCTGTGACGGCATGAACATGACCTGAACAGGCTCCAGCCAGACAAAACCCCAGCATGGAGAGAGGAGTAGTCAAAATGCCGTGGCCCTAACTGAGGAGCTATTGGCAATTTAGAGCTGCTGGAAGAAGGAAATACAGTTTTCTTTGAGGGTGTGATTCTTAGTAGGATTACCACACTCCAGGGATAGCTTTATAGTCAAGTGTATCTGGGTAGCAGAAACTGGGCTAAATATGTTTGTTCATCACAAAAGGAGAAAGAGTACTCAAGGTTGGATGGATAGGGAGTGGGGAGTGGTCTTGACATAGTTGAGGTGAATATGATCAAAGTATATTATATGGAAGCCTCAAGGAATCCATGAAAATAATTAAATGGAAAAGTATTACTTAGACTTTGTTACATTTTTGTGAGATTTATTCTTTTAAGATCAGCTTATTAGTAAAATAGTGGAAAAGCCACATACACACACACACACACACACACACGGAGAGAGAGAGACAGACAGACAGACAGACAGACAGAGGTATTTGCAGAAGACATATCCACTAGAAAAATGAGTTATCAAAAATCCAAAATGAACTTTTAAAATGCAATCCTAATAACAATATTCATTTTAAAATGAGAAAAGATCTGAACAGTCCACCAAAGAAAGATGCCCAGATAGCCAAATGAACACTGGAAAAGAGGCCAAATATCCTTTTTTTTCATTTGGGATTTAGAAACAACAATGAGCTCTCAATATTCAGCACTGTGACAGCAAAATCTGGATCATATGCAATGACAAATGTTACTGAGCATGTGAGTCAACCATACTCTTACATGTTGCTTCTGGAAATGCATCATGGCGCAGTCAGTCACTTGTGAAGATCATTTAGCATTTAATTATAAAGTACATACCAACTACAGATTGTACAAATGAACTTAAGATGTGTATTTACACACAAGCATGCACCTGAGCACTTACGACAACGTTATTTCAAAATGAACAAAAGAAATGGCTCAATGGACTATGATACATCCATACAGCAGCTATCTCTCCCCAATAAAAAATAAATGTAATAAAACCATAAGAATCATGGAAGTATTTATATGCATAACATTAAGCTAGAAAAATCTATCTGCATAATTCCAACCATAAGATTTTCTAGAAGTGACAAAAAGCAGTGTGTCAAAGGACTTTGGGGGTGGATAGATGAATTGTTATAATAGAAGAACTTGCAGAGAAGTGGAGTAAACAGCTCTGAAGGAGTCTAGCGATGGATACAGACATTATGCTTTTGTAAAAAAGATTTTTGCCACAATGAGGGTGGCCCCAGACAATTATGAAATATCAACATTATCCCATCCTTTGTAACCAATGTACTAGATGAAGATAAGATTCAGAGACTTAGAACTTGGTGCAGGCTGAATGAGGAAAACTGAGGAATTATTTTCCATTTCAATTTCATTGTTTTGTAAACTTCATAATGTAAGTCAAATGACTTAAAAAGTTGAGAGTAATTCATAATAATAAATTATATATAATAGTGTTCATAATAATAAATAATATATGATCCTTCAAACCCTCAACTCACACCTGTGCCCTTTTCTTTTGTTTAAGTCAATATATACCACAGACTTGGAATGGGCTCACAATATACCACAGACCCACAGTGGGTTTGCACAGTACAGGTCATGCTAACAGACATGCCTGCTCTGTAGAGTCTCACCTGGGGTACAAAGATATCATGCCTCCCACAGCCCCTGGTGCCACTATGCAGGGATTCACTTTAAGGGTTAAGAAGAATTCACCTTCCATATAGCTCACATACATGTTATCAGTTCTTCATACTCCACGTAAATTGATTCTGAAGCATCTGTGAGATAAATAACTTTCATGCCCCTCAGGAGTGAAAATGACACAGACATAGACACTTTTTAAATATCTAGAATCCCTATCAAGTTTGGGACAACTATAAATAACCATTAATTTACAACCCTAAAATGAGTTTCTTCAATTAAGCTCCATATAATTATATATATTTTAAATGCAAATATTTGTTTATAAATATTACTCAAAGAACTAATAAGCTCTTTTAAATAGCAAAATATCTCACTTTCCTAACTATAATAATTATATAGCTGGATAAATAGCATGTCAGACAGTCTGCTCCTCCTTAGTCAATTGTGGTGTACTCAAATGGCAACTCTAAATAATAATAATGATAATACTACTAATAATAATAATAGCAATAATAAAGTCTGTAACAGATATTTCTAGTACCTCTGGTTCTGAACACAGAACATTAGAGAAAAGCATGTTTTATCATACAGTTATGGTATTTAGAATCATGGAAGATACATGAGCCATTACTTTACACAGGAAGAGAGATTTGGGAAGGTTTATCTACCATAGACAATTCTTAATCAAATTGAGTATCCTATGATGTCACAAAAAAGTGGTTCCCATAAAGTAGACACAGAGTCCAGAATGCAATGACTTCAGGTCCTTACAAAAATGGCACAATTTTTAACATTGTTAGGAAGCCTTGGAAGTTTCAGTTTGTATTGCTTAAGATTCCTGACTAGTACTAATTCAATGAGAAATATAAACACTGTAAAATGTAGAGGCATGCTGTTTCCCACACTCTGAGACATTGCAAACCTGAAGAACCAGGAAGCACTGTTATGCCCTGCCCCCTCTTAGAACTTGAATTTTAGTGGTGAAAACAGATGACTGAGGAAATTAAAATTACCTGCAAGTCTAGAGGAGGACCAGTAAAATATACATAATATTCTTTTTTGTTGTTTTTGTTTGTGTCTGAAAATGTTTTATTTAAGAGAAAAACATTCACAGGGCTTGATCTCAAAATAGCAGGTTGATCAAGAGCTCTTTGGATTGTGATGGTCAATTTTCCTTATCAAAGTGACAAATAGAAATCTCTTAATACTTATTATATTGCCATTGGAAAATACAATGTGGACACAGTTCACCACATGCAACATCTTCTCATTCTCAAATATCCTTATGACATAAATATTTTTTCTTGTCCTCATTCAAAAGATAAGGATTTAGAGCAGTGGTCCTCAGTCTTGGGTTACGACTCGACAGTTCATATATCAGATATTCTGCATATCAATATTATGGTTCTTGACAGAAGCAAAATTACAGTTATGAAGTATCAAAGAAATACTTTTATGGTTGGGATCACCACACATGAGGAACTGTAAATAGAGTTCCAGCATTAGGAAGGCTAAGAACCACTGATTGAGAGATTTACAGGGATTTACGTTCTAATCGTGCTTAGCCCAAATGCTACTTGTTTTTATCATTTATCAAGAAAGTAGATACTATTATATCCAATCTTGATGTCATCTTCCCATAACACAGCTGTGTTTCTTGGGAGTTAAAAAGCCACCAGAAGCTCTGAATGGTTTTTGTAATGTTTTATTTAAATTAGAAACATGAATGCTTCACATGTCAACCCCAGCTCCCTCTCCCACCCTTCCTCCCTTGATCCTCCTCCAGTCCCCCAACCCCACACCCAATCCCCACATCATTCCCCAGGGAGGGTGAGGCCCTCCTTGGGGGGATCTCTAAAGTCTGTCATTTCATCCAGGGCAGGGCCTAGGCCCTTCCCCATGTATCCCTCTATTTGAAAAGGGCTCCCAATTGTCATTAATAAACCATGGTAAACACTGATGTACCACACAAGGTCCCAGTGATTTCTGTGACCTCCTCACTGAGACTACATTCATGGAGTCTGGATCAGTCCCCTATTGGCCTCTCAGGCATCAGTCTGGGATTCAAGAGCTCCCCCTTATCTGGTCAGCTGTCTTTGTGGGTTTCACCATCAGTGTCTTGACCCTTTTGCTCATCACTCCTCCATCCCTGTCACTAGGTTCCAGGAGTTCAGTTCAGTGTTTAGCTGTGGATATCTGTCTCTGCTTCCATCAGTCACTGGATGAAGGTTCTAGATGGCATATAAGGTAGTCATCAACCTTACCATCAAGGAGGGGCATTTAATGTAGTCTCTCCACTATTGTTTAGTTTGCCAGTTGGTGTATCCTTGTAGGTATCTGGAGATCTCACTAGTGTCAGCTCTTTCCTCAAGTCTATAATGATTCAATCTATTATGGTATCTCTCATTCTGCTCTACTATATTCTTACCTCAACTCAAACATCCTGCTCCCCATACCTTCTTCTCTCCTCCTCTTATTTATCCCCTTCTCATTTTCCTGGGTCCCTCTCCCCTCCCCAGATGTTCCCAATCTACTCAGGAGATCTTGCCTCATTCCACTTCTCTGGGGTATCATGCATCTCTCTTGGGAACCTCCCTGTTTCCCAGACTCACTGGCACTGGGATTGTAGGCTGAGACTCCCCTGATCCATATCTCAAATCCATATATGAGTGAGTACATACCATGTTTGGTCTTTTTGTGTCTGGGTTACCTCACTCAGGATGGTTTCCTCTAGTGCCATCCATTTGCTTGCAAATTTCAAGATTCCATTGTTTTTTTTTCCACTGAGTAGTACTCCATTGTCTAACTGTACCACATTTTCTCTATCCACCTTTCAGTTGTGGGGCATCTAGGTTGCTTCCAGGATCTAGCTATTACATATAATGCTGCTATGAACATAATGGAAGAGATATCCTTGTTGTATGAATGGGCACCTTTTGGGTATATGCCTAAGAGTGGAATTGCTGGGTCTTGTGGTAGACTGAGTCCCATTTTCCTGAGGAATCTCCATACTGATTTCCATAGTGGCTGTACAAATTGGTACTCCCACCAGCAATGGAGGAGTGTTCCCCTTTCTCCACATCCTCTCCAGCACAAACTGTCATTTGTGTTTTTGATTTTAGACATTCTGACAGGAGTGAGATGGTATCTCAGAGTTGTTCTGATTTGCATTTCCCGGGTGGCTAAGGATGTTGAGCACTTTCTCAAGTGTTGCTCTGATATTTTAAACTCCTCTATTGAGAATTCTCTATTTTTCTCTATTTAGTTCTGTACCTCACTTTTTAATTGGATCCTTTGGTGTTTTGGAGACTTGCTTATTGAGTTCTTTGTAAATTTTGGAGAACAGCCCTCTGTCAGATGTGGGGTTAGTGAATGTCTTTTCCAAATCTGTGGGATGTCTTTTGTCTTGCTGACTGTGTCCTTTGCCTTACAGAAGCTTCTCAGTTTCAGGAGGTCCCATTTATTAATTGTCGATCTCAGTGTTTGTGCTACTGGTGTTTTGTTCAGGAAGCAGTCTCCTGTACCATTTCGTTCAAGGGTACATCCCACTTTCTCTTCGAACAGGTTAAGTGTGACTGGATTTATGTTGAGGTCTTTGATCCATTTGGACTTAAGTTTTGTACATGGTGATAGACATGTATCTATCTGCAGTCTTCTACATGCCAATATCCAGTTATGCCAGCACCATTTGTTGAAGATGCTATCTTTTTTCCATGGTATAATTTTAGCTTCTTTGTCAAAAAACAGGTGTTCATAGGTTTGTGGATTAATCTCAGGGCTTTCAATTCGATTCCATTGGTCTACCTGTCTGTTTTTGTGCCACTACCAAGCTATAGGACTATAGCTCTATAACAGAGCTTGAAGTCAGGGATGATGATGCCTCCTGACGTTGCTTTGTTGAGCAGAGTTGTCTTGTCTATTCTGGGTTTTTTGTTTTTCCATATAAAGTTGACCAGTAAAATATACATAATATTCTAATTCAATATTGGATATGCAAATAGGACTCTTTCCTGTGCCGCTGTAGGCCATGTGCTTTGTTTGCCCACCATGTTGCATGAGTTGTAATGAGGTTTCCTCTAGTCTGTCCACAATGTTCTGCCTTCTACCCCAGCAGGATAGGTGATTGACAGAAACTTTAGCTTACATGCCCCCTTTTCTCATCACTCTGGCACACTGTAGTGTTTTCTTCTGTTTTATCTCCCTTGCCCATAGATTTTACTATAATTTACATTGCCAGTTGTATCTAGTAAGACTTCAATTTAAAAAGATTGAGTAGCTCAGTGGTCGTGCTCTTCAGTGCATTGTACCAGACCCTGGGTTGAGTTCCTGACGCTGCAGAAAAACAAATCTATTGATCTTCTAATTAAAGTGAAGTTCTCTGAATAAAACAGTCCCTTCTGGTCCATCCAAGGAATCATCTGTGATGCTGGAATCTACTGTGAGGCACCACAGCTATAGCCCATGCACAGTCGATTACTGTTTTATTGCTGCTTTCATAGGCAACTCAACGAGTTACAAACTTCCTCAAAATATATTTCCACCATGTCCAAACATAAGATTGAAAAATGTCATAGCTGAGACTAAAATGAAAGTAAATTTCTGCATTATATTTCCACAAATCCTGGGAAATTGTTAACTCATAGTGGGGAATGAAAAGGCCATATCCCACTAAACTCCACAGCTCATGAGTCGAAAGTGTAGAGAAAATGATAAGCCGAGTACCATTGGAGCAGGGTTACAATCAGGTACCAATGCATCCTTTAAATTGGCCTATTAGAGGCACAAAATGCTATTGGCTCCACACTGAGAAACCTTACAGATATGTTTGCCTGGACTTGACAGACTGAGCAAATTTAAACATTGCCAATTTGTGATCCTTTGAAGAACCAATATTTGTGTAAAATATGAATATGGCTAAAGGAAAAATAACAAGAGTGAAGATTTATTTTATTTTGATTAGTACATCTTTCTTCTCTATAATACTTACTTATTCCAAAATGATGGGGTCCTAAATAGATTTCTTATAGGACACAGTGCTTACATTATCTCATCTTCTTGCTAACTACATGGAAGAATTAAGCTTATGCTTTAAAACATGGTCTTGCCATAATAGAAAAGTTTGTGGAAATATCTATAATTTAATATTCTTCTTTCATTTATAATGTTCTCTCAGGAAATTTTGTTCATGTTCAAGGCCATTTTGGCATTTTCTTCTTGTGACTACTTACTTCATAGTTGCCCTGACTGTATGATCCTCTCTTTTCAAGCTTGGACAACCCACACAGTAGAAAACCCAAACAGTAGAACTTCCCAGTGCTAATATTACACACACACATGCACACACACACACACACACACACACACACACACAATACAAACATTTCCTCAAGCAACATTTCATAAGTATATACAGAGCTTGTGAGTCATGAGCTGGGAGAAGGCTAAGCTGGTAAGAGCTCTTGCTGTTCAAACATGAAGACATGAGTTTTGATCTCAGCACAACTCTGTGCACCTGTAACACCTGAAGGCAAAAGAAACTGGAAGATGATGGGGCTTGTACCAGCATAGTTCCAGGTCAATGAAAAAGTCTATTTCAAGTTAAAGCAGAGAGAGAGAGGGAGAGACAGAGAAAGAGTGAGAGAGAGAGAGAGAGAGAGAGAGAGAGAGAGAGAGAGAGAGAGAGAGAGAGAGAGAGAGAGAGAGAGAGAGAGAGAGAACAAAATGTTCTCCTATGGGCTTTTCATGTCTCTATAGAGGCAATCCAGCCACAAGGCTCATATTCCATACAGACAGAAAAATACTCAGGCACATGAAGTTAAAAAAAGAAAGGCTTCAGGCTAGGGTGTAGGGTGTGGCTCAGTGGCACAGTGACCGTATACAATGAACATTAGCATTAGGTCCTCCTCACAGTAGCATTAGGTCCTACTCTATGTACCACAGTAATGACACACACAAACAGCAGTGATACACTAATGTCCTTGGGATATGGATCTCTGCCCAGGTGCTTGCTGAGCGTGTGTGAAATCCTTGGTCCAGGACCCAGTATGAAAACAATGCATAAACAAACAGGTGCTTATTTTGAAATGCTAACGTGTAGAGCCTAGAGAGGTGGCTCAGAAGTTAAGAGTGTTTTCTGCACTTGCAGTAGATCGTAGTTCATTTCCCAATAACCAGGTCAGGTGGTTCCAGCTCCAGGGCATCTGATGCCCTTTATGGACTTGGATAAATGACAGTGCTAGCATAGGAAACCTCAGTAAACACCTGCCAAGTAATAATGTGGAATTCTAAGATTTTTCAATTCTAAAAGTCGCAGACTACAAAGTTTGCCATATGTGCAGGTATACTAGAGCGCCTTTAGGACAAGGAATGCAATCATGTGCTATTTGTTCAAAAGCTACTACTCGAACATGTTAGAGATAATTCTCAGAACAAAACAAACAAAGAACTCCACACGTATGGCATAAATATTCTAGAAAGTGAGGACAGATATGTAAAACATAAGCTGAATAAAAAGTTGAAATAGTGAGGAGTCAGGCAAGCAGTGGATGTAAATTAGTTCCCTAGGTTCTCCATGGGTTTGGGTTATACACATTCCCTCCTGTCATAATGTACTTGTCCCCTTAGTTCCTTTACCTGAGGATACTGTGCACACTCCCTTTTCAATGCAGAGCACCTAGCAACCTCAGAGCTCCTCAATCCTCACCTGAATCAGGCTGCAGGCATTCCCATCCTTGGACCTTAGTATGAGTTCCTCTGCCCCTCTTGGCAATCGAATTTAGACAGTTTCTGTTCAAATATTATTCCATGTATCTGGGTATTAAGACTAGAAGGGCCAATCTGACCTACACTGGTTTGGGATACAGGTGAGGTAAAGCAAATCTATGCCCTCTAGTAACTATTTAGGAAGAATACCCCAGTTACCATCTCATGGCTTTGTATGATTGGGCATGCAGATAATTAAAAGGTACCACTCAAAATGGAGAACCACCCATACAACACCCCTGTGATGGCTATTCTTGCTTGCCAACTTGACTACTTCTAGAATAAACTAAACCCAAGTATCTGCATGCACTGATGAGGGATTTTATTTTTCTTAACTAATTCATATGAAGTGCGAAGACCCACTTTAATCCAGATGTTTTGATATGGGAAGATAGAACTTTAATCAAGATCTTTTGAAGTAGGAAGATCCACATTTAATCTGGACCCCACCTTCTGCTGGAAGCCTATAGAAAGGACAAGAAAGAAAGGAAGCTTGCTCTCTCTTTGTCTGCTTGTTCTTTCGCTTGCTAGCCAGTCCAATCGTTCACAGCATTGGAGTCCACTTTTTCAGGATCCTGGAACATACTGAAGACTAGCTAAGATACCCAGCATAATGCACATAGAAACTCCTGGATTCTTGGGACTTCTGTTGGCACACAGTCAGTATTGGACTGGCTGGACCACAACCTTGTAACCCATCCCAGTAAATCCCCTTTATATTGTCATTCTGTGAGTTCTATTCTCCTAGATTAGTGGTTCTCAACCTGTGGATTGTGACACCTTTGGAACTGCATATCAGATATTTACATTACTATTCATAACAGTAGCAAAATTGTAGTTATGAAGTAGCAATAAAATAATTTTATGGCTGGGAATCACCACAACATGAAGACCTGTATTAAAGGATCGCAGCACTGGGAAGCTTGAGAACCTCTGCTCTAAAGAACCCTGACTAATACACACACACACACACACACACACACACACGAATATATACACATTTTAAACTAAAAAAGAAAGAAACTCATAGATTGAAATTTTCAAATGGAAGCATTTTAGGAAAACATGCATACTATGTCTTTTATTTCTGGGAACTAAATATAAATTCTAATTTTAACAAAACAACTGTAGTTCAGTACATACCAAAGACATTTCACAGTCCTTGCTTCAAATTAAAATGCTGTGACTTTTTCTGCAGGGCTTCTGCCTGGCCAGATATCAGTGACTGGGAGACTGCTTTGATCATGGAAAGCTAGACTTCTCAGTTCTCTGGCTCAGCCATACACACACATGAAGATGAACCAGTGCTTATATAGAATTGAAATCCCGTATTATATGTTCTTTGAAACAAACACTGACAATTTCACGAGGTTCAACCTCATGTGCTGGTGTGGAAGGCAGTTGTTAGAAGTTCATAATGTGCTGTCCTGAAGTGTGTGTGTAGGCAGACCCAGGACAACAAATTTTATTGGATGCCTGTGATGTTGGAGGGCGATCCTATCCACCAAAACATTAAGCAAGAAAAGCCAAATCCTGACACTTTCCAACAGAAGGCCCTATGAGTGGATTCCTTCATTACGGGTCACTGAAGCAGCCTCCAAAAATAAATTATTGCAATCTGGGCAGCAAGGATCAGCATAAACAAAGTGAAAAGAAATAAGTAACTAAACAAGTTGCTACTATAGAGCTTCTCTATCGACTACATCCTTGACAAACCTGACAAGTTAATTAAGTCACCTTTATTAAGGTTGCATACCATGTGACATGTCAGTGGTGATATATTTAACTGAAGTGGACAATGAGAAAAAAATCCCTATGATAAATAGCAATTAAAAGTTTGTGCCTTAAGAGCCACTTAATCCTGGTCCTCAATTAATAAAATTTGTCTTAAAGAATTTTTTTTAAAACACTAACCCTCCCTAGAATGATGACAGATGATTTGGAATTGCATAACACACTGGAAGGGGGAATGGGAATAAATATTTTATAAAATAATATGAAGGTATCAATATTTAAAAGCCTTCATACTTTGCAAAAATCCTTAATGCAATTTATGTTTCTGCGATGATGACATCGGGTTGATACATTTCTTTTCAGATATTTTATCAGATTAAGGCTACATGTTTATTATCTCAAGTCCATCTTAACTAATTTCATTCTCAGGGTCAAAAACTTTCTGAAAATAAGTGTTCTGGGATGTTCATTATTAATAGTGTTCCTCTCTCGTTAATAGTTTATGGCGAGCTTCTCAGAATATTATGAGACTGTAAAAATTCTATCCCAATAAACGTGTCTGTAGCAATAAATTGAATATAAGTTATAGTCTAGGAGTTCCTCCCTGATTTATACCCATCATAACTAGGAGCTGAGTGTAGGCTGTGTGGCCTAGTGGAGAGCAGCATATGGCTGCTTGTGTGCAGGTGCGGAGAGTTAGAAAAAGCTCCCAACTGGAGAAAATAACTACAAACTGAGAAGAGAAAAATAAACATTTATTACTCCATTTCTCAACCTATTTCAGGCAAGAATCTTCCCATCGTTGATCTGATGTCTTACCAATCTCTTCCATCAGCTTGAATAGTAAACTAGAACAGACTGAACACTCATTGGCTTACAGATGGGAGAATTATGTGAAGAATTTGGCACACGACCAGTCGTTACTTCACCAAATGCTTTAGTCCTTTATCTTCATGAACTCCAACAAATGATTTCACTCTTTAAAAAGCTAGTAAATAACTATTTTTATTTTGTTATTACAAGCTATAGTTATCACTCATATGCATTTGTCTATTTATATCTGTTTTTCTACCTGTAGGTTTGTCTATCTATCTGTCCATTCTGAGACAAGGTAGAGGCCAACCGTGGGCTCACTGTGTAACTGGGATGACCTTGAGCTTCTAACTTACCAGTTCCCACATCTCCAGGGCTGGGATTGCAGGAGTGAAGCAGAGAACCCACTGATGATCACTACATCAAGAGGCTGAGGGAATGTTCACATTGGGGATAACCTTACCAAGATGCTGTGTCTTTTATGCCAAGACTTCAGGTTCTGGGCCAGTTTCTTCAACACTATACCTGTCTCCATCTCTTGCTGAAGAAATCTGTATCAGAAAGAATGGAAGTGTTTTGAATGCTGACATTTAACCTTTGACTATTTCTAGGTAGGAGTTAAAATTGTTCTACTCTAAGACAACAAAACTAATTTTCTTTTATAGAGCTATGTGGCATGAATTTGTACAGACCTAAAATGCACACTTAGCAAGCTTACATGACAGAAAGTGGGCATGGTACTGAGAGAGGAATGACACAGAATATTCTAGAGAGCCCTTCATACTTTACCTTCATAATGTAAGTGGGTGATGTGAAGCAGACAGTAAGTCAAACACCTCACCCACAGGTGAGAAATGAGAAATTTTAAGGCCTATTGAACACAGCATAATTTCACAGTGGGGCAGCATGAGTTTGTACAGTGAAGATGCCTCTGTAATTGGAGCCCACTGGACAAATGTACAGTGTTCTTTGCCTAAAGGTGTTCAGACAGAGCTCACTCTGTGTACATTGCTCATCTCAGAGCAACATGCAAGTTCCTGAATGTGCAGAGCCACAAGAGAACTCTGAAGTTAATTGTGCTGAAAGAAAAAATAGAACAAAAGCAAAAGCAAAAAAATAAAAAACAAAACAAAAACCCAATATCTCACCTTCTTGCTTAGGGGAACTCTGGCGTTCTGAAGTATTTAAAGACATGCACTTTTAAAATAAATGTAAAAGTATTGATGTCAAATAATTTCAAAATTAAATCCGTTATTTCAGACGTGAAATGTGTGTTTTAAACAGTGGGAAAATGTGTGAGACAGCTTTAAATCTTACACTCAAGAGTCTATTTGACTTTCTTAGATGCTAACTAAAGAAGACAGAGATTGTCTCCATCTGGACTCAGGCTATGGAGTTCTGAAATGATCTGAGTAGCTTTCTATATAATCTGGTGTTCTTCCATTATTTTATTTTCCCAAAAACTCTCTGATTTTTTTTTAATTTTAATCAGACCTTTGCTTTATTTGAACATTTTATGGTATTTTAAAGATTTTATGTTTAGCAAGTAAAAATTCTTTGTAAATGTAAGACAATGTGGTTGTTAACATTTTAATTCATGGCATCTGATTAAAAAAACCTTATAAAAGTCTTAGAAAGTACAATATAGATCGAAATTTAGAAATGATGCATTTCTTTGAAGTAGTTCACCTGAGCTGGTTATAACATAGCACAGAGAAAGGCTGGCCCAAGAGATGAAGTTGATATTCATGAATATCAACAATGACATCAAAAGAGTCTGCAATGTGGTGTAGTTAGTTTCTAATTTGTAATAAACTTGAAGCTGGTTTGAATTCTCCTCTTTGTGTGTAGGTCCTGCCTCTCTTTTCAGCCCCAAGCCACTGACTATAATTGTTCTTGGCACTATGTTGGACGAGGTTTCTTCATGTCTTTGTTCACCAGATGCTCCAGACCATGGCTCTCAATCCGTGGGCCAAGAACCCCTTTGAGGGGAGACATATAAGATATCCTGAATATCAGATGTTTACAATGTGATTCATAACAGTAGCAAAATTACAGTTATGTGAAGTAGCAATGAAGGGTTACCACAAAATGAGGAACTATATTAAAGGACCACACAATTAGGAAGGTTGAGAGTCAAAGCTCTAGAGCCACCTGTTGAATCTCTTACATGCCTCAGCAGAGGGCAAGGACCAATGTGAATTGAAAGTAGTAAATCTATACATGAAACAGTGACAAACACTGTGAAAAAAGGCTTCTAATTTTATAAAGAGTGTATTTTGTGTATTAGCAGTAGAATTGTGAAAACTTGAATCTTTAGGGCTACAAAGGTAAGACTCAGAAATCCAGGGTTTCTTTTGAAAGGATTTAAGTGATTGAGAAACACATGTCTGTCCCCTCATGCCTTCCGTATCTCTGTAGACAGTGGCAGGGTGCTCACAGGGCATACTTTGGTTAGGAAGCCATTTGTTTTCAGGGATTCTTGTGTTGGAAGCTTGGTCCCCAGGAGGCCAGTGTTGAATATGGAAACATTCCAAGGTAAAAGCTAGTCGAAAGTTCTTATATCAATAGGGCTGTGATCTCGAGAGGGGTTATGGCATGCCTGTCTAAGCTGTATTACTGTGTGATCTCTAGTTCTCCCCCAGGCACACACCTCCAGGATATGGTCCATCTTCAGATTCTCAGCAGAAGCTCCATCAACGGGGCTGCCTAAACTTGGGCCTTGTGCATCCAAGCCATGTGCTAAATGGACCTCTTACATTCCTAAATAACCCACCATGGGGATTTTGTTGAAGGAACAGCAAAGGTCAGAAAGGCTTCTACTCTAGATCTGTCTGTGGATGACATGCAGGACAGCCAGGCAAATGCAACATGTACCCTTCCTCCAACCTCATGCATGTTGGTTCTCGAGATTAAGTTAGTTTGGGCTCAGTTATAATCTCTTTACTGCAGCTCATTTTCTATCTTCATCTTTCCTTCCTCTCTACAAGTCCACATATCTGATGAGGTGCATATATCATGAATGCTGAGAACACTTACTAAGTCACTAAGTATTCTCTTGAAAGAAAGCTTAGCATTTCAATCACTAGAAACACTGAGGGTTTCCTTGTTAAGGGACTTCTGTAACTTGACACTAGAATTAGTATAAACGAAAACATTATATGGTACTAATCAACACCCTCCCGTGTGTGTGTGTGTGTGTGTGAGAGAGAGACAGAGAGAGACAGAGAGACAGAGAGACAGAGACAGAGAGAGAGAGAGAGAGAGAGAGAGAGAGAGAGAGAGAGAGAGAGAGAGAGAGAGAGAGAGAGAGAGAGAGAGAGAGAAATACGTGAAGTCATTGAAGGAAATGGTCTTATGAATACACTGCCTTCTTGGCACCCTTTCATCACCAAATGTAGTCAGAATGACTATTAAACTGAATTTAAAGTGCCAAAGCGTATTCTAAATGCCAGTAGCCCTTCCAGCAATGCATAGACTTCCAATACCATCCGAGAGGAGTTGGGGACTTCAGAGGTGTGAGCACAGTGAAAAACCAAGAAATGAAGGGGTAGTCAGCCAAAAGTGGAGGCCACTGACCAGCATTGCTCACAAGAAAGCTCTCAGCAGACAGATGGGGTTTTCTTGAGGTAAGTGGGTTCACAGCTCCTTGGTAGCTGCTCAGGAAAACGTAGACAATAAGGGTTTCCATAGTGACACTTCTTACTGATTTGTTGAATATCTTAACATTTTCTTCTTCTCAGCTTTCTTGCAAAGTATTTTGAGTCATCTCCCCTTTTAAACTTTCAAATTAACTTTTCCAGAACCAGATAATCTATGAGCCCTGGTGCATCCCAATCTGCATCTTATAAATGATGTTGGGAATGGATGAACAATTTCTCTTGAAAGATCCCCATTTAGCTATTTTTCCATATCCACTCTCAAACAGGAAGCAGTACTTTATGAAGTTTATATCATTTAAAACCAAAGAATTCTTTAGGTTTGTTTTTAAGGTTGCACTTAGAAACTAACATATTAGATTATTAGTAAGTAAATTGCAAAAATGGTAATACAGCAGAGAAACAAAATTCAGAATCATATTGGAAAACCATATTTCTTAATATATTTGTGTGATATGTAAGTGATACGCTGATATCAAATGTCAAGGTGGACCCAGGCTCAAGGACATATACTGTCTGTCCTTCTGTGTTATTTATTATCTGCATTGTTTGTACAGCCAACCAGAAGCAAAGCATGTTGCAAGCTGCCACCTGTGTCCCTGCAAAAACTGACTTGAAAGTTATCACTTTCCATTTTGTATCTTAAGGGATTTTTTATGTGACTCAGCTGAATCTCACAAGATTATATTTAATCTTTATTTTTAGCCCTACAAAATAATCAGTTTGTCATTAATGAGAGGCTGAAAGTCTTACACAGGTTTTGATATTCTACACTGAAGTTTCTTCTTGTATATAATGTGTGCAGATTGATCTCACAGATTTCTAAGTTCAGTTACCCTCCTGCCTGCAATAGCAAAGTCATATTTCTGAACATATTTATTTGACATGTAAGTGGCATACCAATGCTAAATCACAGGGGCAGGCCTAGATTCAAGGATATTTTTTGCATGCACCTGGGTAGAAAAGCTGCCATTGTGGGAGGAATTTGGCACTAACTCACACGTAGGCCATCTCCTCTCTGCTGTTCCCTTGGTATGAGAAATGTAACATATTTCCACAGTTCAAATGTTGGTTATTTTGTGACTTATCAAAGATAATCAGAACTAGAATCTGAGATGAAACTCCAAGTTCTCACAGTTTAAAGCCCATTTTTACTTAGTGTTTGGAGGGAAAAACAATTTTGATGTGAAAAAGTCCCAATGCCAAGAGAGGGGTTAAGAATTTTCTAGGTAGGGCTACTATTCCTCGAGTCAGCTTCTCTGTAAGCATGATTTGAACCACACAAACTATTGAACACACTCAGGGAGGAGGGGGAAACATAATGTGTTGTCTTCATTTAATCAGTCAGTTGCTTCAGCTGAAATAACAATCCGTTATAGCAATAGCCTTATAAAGAACATGTGGATGGGCACATCTTTTTCTCTTTTATTCTTTGGATAATAATTATTCAACATTTGACAAATCCAGGTGATCTTCTATGCACTGGAGAATCTGTGTGGACTAATATGAACCTCTGCTTCCAGAATGCATCCGTTTTGGAAGGGGAGATACCAGGAGATAGTTCAAGTTCAATTCATTTCCCTGGGTGATGGCCATTCATTTCATGGTTACTCTATCTCAATGAACCTCATCTTTGGTTTGACCACGAAAAAGACCAATGTCCTTTCATCAAAGAGGCGGCATTGACATGTGCTATAGTGACTTCTCAGCAACACTTCTGATACAAATTGACCCATTCAAAACCTATAAGGATGACACCAAGCTGAGCCAAGTTTCATCCATAGCTGAAGCACGAGGGGCTTGCCAATGACTCTGTGGGGTTATTTAAGCAGTTGTAAAGGGTTTCGGTTCTTTTTCAATCCTCTATGAAAGTCCAAAAGATGCTAGGAATACTTTTATATCTGCAGAGGTGGATGTTCTGGTGTTGTCTTTTGTAAGTTAGCTTTATTTATTAGCAGAACGCATGAGCATTCATCTGTGTGACAGTCTCATATTATCTGTGAGGATGGGGTTTTATATTCTCATTGGTTTTTCCTTCACATGGACATCACTTTCTGATCTCTACAGAGCAGTTGCTGCCCTCCATGATTACAACAGCTACTTATTTAAGAATAAGAATAAATTTAGTTAATTTTGAGGTTTTCAGGAGAAAAATTTTCTGCTCTAGTCTTTTCAGTATTTATATCGCTTTTTAAAAAATAATACACCCATAGTAATATAACAACAATTGAGAATTTCTATTATATTTTATACTAATTCATTAAAATATATTCTAGCCTTGAAGTGAGATGATACTTTATACCTAGATTTCAGTAAGCAGAATGTAGTGTTAGCTTAGCTCTTTGAAAATGTTTTATGCTTATTTATCTGGGGGATGGAGCACACACAAGCCATGTCAAGCTTGTGGAGGTCAGAAGATCGCCGGCAATGTCAATTCTCTCCTTCTAGAATGTAGGTTGCAGAGATCAAGTTCAGGCCATTGGCCTAGGGTAAGCACCTTTGCCCACTGAACCATTTCGCAGGCTTTGAGGTTAGTACTTCCTTTACAAAGGAACTCTGGATAGTATTCTATTTTTTAATAAAATTCTCTCAAATGTAAATCCTTCTGCATTTGTGGATAAATTCTGAAACTCTAAATATGATATATCACTGATTATTTTTATTCCATTAAGTAATACATGAGACCAAACAGGAACAATTTTAAAATAATTGAATGGACAAAATAAGTGTCCAACACTGCAAATAGGAAAGAGTGTGTGTGGGGGGGGGTGATTTGTTCGAAAATCCAGCCAAGCAAACAGTTCATGGCTAGACAATGGAACCTCCTCTTAGGGTTCACTGTCCAAAGATGCAGGGTCTAGGGTTGCTATTATCTTGTTCCCTCTAAATGTAAAAGCTAAATAAATGGGCCTTTGAAAAGTAGTATTTAAATTTGACTTTATTTTATTGTTGCACACAAGGATTCTGATAATTCCTTAATTCATGGTACAATCTAATTACAGCTTGATTTCTCAGTGGGGAAATATATTACCACATTCTCAAGTTACTTTTTGACTGTTCTCTTCTGTGACTACTGCAGTACTGGAATACAGCCGAATCATTTCTTTCCTTTTAGTCATGTATGTACTGAATGCTGTGGTGCTGTGGACTTGGCCACACATCATCTAATATTGATCATAGACTGGCAAATGGAATGTATTATTTTGGCACAGGTAATGTGGTTACAGTCACAGAATGCATTCAGAAGAACACAGATTTGTGAAGAAGTCCTTACCTGTCATTTAACATGTAAGGAAGATTTCATTTTACAATTCCTTAGATTTATTTCCATTTGGTAAGTACAGGAGAAAATTTCCAATTCTTTCATCTAATGGTGTCCTACAATACTTTTCACAAATAATTTTCATGGTAATTTCAAACAAGTATATATTTAGTTCTGTAAGTCTGCTCTGTGTTCAGTGCTACTTGGTCTCTGTCTCTGTCTCTCTGTCTCTACCTCTGTCTCTGTGTGTGTGTGTGTGTGTGTGTGTGTGTGTATGTATACATACATACATACATACATATCCCTATTACCTCCTTCAAACATCCCTTGCGTCTATGAGTGCTAATTAATGTTCACTTGTGAACTGGCAGGGAGAACACAGTATTTCTCTTACAGAGGCCAAGACAAAGCAAAGCAATGAAATACAGAGAAAACTCACTGCCTTCCCTCTGTACTCTCCCCTGATCACAACTTTTCTCCTTTCCACACCTCTCTTTCTTGCCCATCTTCTCTCTTTTCATGCTTTCAGTGCACAACCCTTGATACATACTTTAGGACTTTGGAGACAGGTCCTGGCCCAAGATCTTGTGGCACAAGGCCTTCACTGTTCCTGCATGCTGCCCCTGCGGCTAGCATCCTTTTGCATCTGGTTCTGGGTCCTCATCTTTTAGGCTCACTTGGGAAGGCCAAGGTTTCAACCAGGAGAAGCATACTTGTAGCTCTAGTCTATGTCTCTAATGTGAAGCCCTGAGGTGTGTCTGGAGGACCTGTGTGCCCCCTGCCACCTGCAGCCCACCACCTGTCCCCGCTCCAGTGACTCCTCAATATTATATTAGACTCAGTTGGGGTCATGGGCCACAGAGACTTCCTGGCTTCCAATTACTCAAGGGTATCTTTATCCTAAAGCTACTGTTTTCCTTTTTCAATTAAATTTGCTACCATTATTTTTTAAGTTAACAGTGGGTAATCAATGTAACTGAACTTCTGTTGGGAGCCCTCCCCCCAACCCCCTGCTTTCATCGAAAGATAGAAAACCAAAAGTTATTCAGTTTTGTAGATGGTGGACCAGAGAGCTTCTGGGAAAGAGTGTTAAAACTTCATTCCAACTGTGCAAACAAAACCTGAACTTGTTCCTACCTATGCTGTGCAGATGCGGCTAACAAACTCACTTCTACAATATTGACTTTAACTGCACAAGATTCATTTCCATTTTCCTAGAACTGCAGTCCCTTGCCCATCACCACAGAAACACCTGATGTATGCTACGAGATAATTTTTAATTCCTGTGTCCCTGGAGGCCTTTGGACAGAAACAGCAGAAGTTCTACATTAATCTCTTTGAACTGCATAGAGAGAGAAATGGCCCAGGTGACTTTCATTATTTTTGGACAAAGCATTAAGGGATACGTTGTGCATTTTTGAAAGTTCTCTAGAATGATATCTGCACACTTGTTACATGAATTTTCCATGATTGCACCTCTGACTGGAAATGGGAAGAACAGTCAATATTCACATAAGAAAAAGAAAGCACCAGGAAAAAAAAATAGGCAGAAACCCTAAAGAGGTCTGAAATTGATTCAACACCCCAATACATATCTGATCACAAAGGAGTTGAATAGCAAATGAAGCAAGTGTGTAGCCTAAGGAAGAGGAGGGGCATGGCTGCTACTGACAGAACCCAACCACGTTGCAAATTGGGTTGGAATTCCCTGCTAGGTGCAACTTAGTTTTGGAGATCTGTGAAGTTCAGGGCCACACGGCTTTTCTTCCAGCAGGGCTCAAGGCTCCCTTTTATTCTTTTTCCAGACCCAAGTAGCAGGTCTTTGCTTCACTTTGACAACAGTGTTTTTTGACCTTCCTAATGTGGAAGCACAGAAGTCCTTTTCTCTAAATAAGGACTTTCACTAACAGCATTTACTCTGAGCATTAAGTTGCTGCTAAAACACAGCCACCTGGCGCTAACTCAAACTGCACGAGGGATGAGGACTCAACCTCACTTTTCTTTTAATCAAAGACACCTGTGTTGGGGGGAGTAGAATTTTTGCCTCCAAATGATTCAGCTTGTTCCCCCCTCCCCTGTTACACTTTTGATAAAGGACCTTATTTTCCTATAGTTTGGTACCATCAAAACACACTGTTCCCCTTCGCTCACCAAACCAAAAAGTAAATAAAGAAACAAACAAATAAACAACATTCGCGTAGGTAGATACAGCTTAAGCAATTCACAGAGTATACAAACATTTATTGGTACAAACCTGCAACACCATTTTTTTTTTTTTTGGTTAAAATTTAACAGTGTTTTCTCCAATCTTCAAAGCCTGCCTTCATGGTGTGCTGAAGTAATTGAACCACTCGGGCTGTTTTATATAGGACATCTTATCTTTCTTTCATTTCCCAGGCTGTGGCTTCTTTTCCATTCCCATGAAATCCGTGTACACACTTTAGAAGCCCTCCTGAACAAGCTTGCTTCTAAGTTTCACAGAGCCCTTAGCGCGATTTGAATACGAAAGAGATACTGAATAAAAAGCTTTAATCTCTTGTCTGCGCTCGCTCTTGCTTTCTCGCCTCTCTTCATCTCCTCCTCTTCCAAGGGCTTTTCTGTGTGAGTAAACTGAACATTTTCTGTTTAAAGTGAAGTGTAATGTTGAAGAAGATGCCTTCTGGAGGCTGGGAGGGATGGGGGGCTGCCGCTCCTGCAAATCTCCTCTGTCAGATTGGAGTGCCACAGTGCCTTCTGGTAAGGCTTTACAGGTACAAGATTAGCAAAGAGCTCTCAGTGAACAAAAATCATTCAATCAGCAGAATATACAGGGAGTATCAAATGTGCCCTCCACCTCAAATACTGTGGGGCTCTCTCCTCTGATACCTCTTCCCCTCGGTGAGTTGGAACTGCTTGAAAGGATTTTCTGTTCTCTGGTCTCTTGTCAATTTGAATGCCAGGAAATGAGCCCCCTTTGTAAGATTAATTAATAGCAGGAGCGGATCGGCCGAGCCCAATCGCCACGCCACGGAGCTGTAATTGCTACTTTGTGGAAAGGAAAGGGAAAAAAAAAGTTTGGGTTGCCGTTTAAGAAGAGGGTTTAAGGGAAGTTCTTTGAACTAGAGGTCTCAGTGCACTGGATTAAGGCAAGAAGCAAGGAGGCCTTTGAAGTTTACTAAGAGGTTTTGGAGGGAAAAAAAAGTTGGGTGGCAAAAGAGAGCTGGCAACATCAAACGCACTCTCACCGCTGGCGCCTCACCTGCTTGCTGGCCAGAGGGACTGGGACCTGTGCGTCGCAGGTGTGCAGCTGGGGATCAAGGTGAGGACGCATGCACACAGTAACACGCATGATCTCGGAGCAGCGTGGGTCCCTGCTCAGGACCGATTCTCCACTGCTTGGCTCTGCTCTTAGCTGCTCACACACGGAGCAGACAAGAGGCAAAAGATCGTCCACGCTGATTCCTCGAGCTTTTCGGTGGCACTCTCCCTGCCAGGATCTTCAAAGTCACTTTAAAAACTTCTCTGCTTATCACTTAGCAATAATGCATCGATGAAAAAAAGGCTGGAATTCTTGCATAAAGCCTATCTGCCCCCTGTCTGGAAGTAAGAATTAACATATGCCAATGTAGTCTCAACAGGGACAATGTCGCCCCCAAGGGGGTGAAACTGATTCTTGGGTAGACAGTTGGGGGTAGTAAAACACAGTCTTGGATATTGTGACCATGGTGATTTCTAAAGGAATAAAATAACCATACAGTCACATCAATTGTTGTAATAATGGAAACCTAGAAAACAAAATACTGGCCATTTCCTTAATGGTCTCAGTTAAAATGAAACACACTGAAGATCACCAGCGAAAGCAAATTCTGTAATAAAACGTGGCAGGCCTTTAATTCATATAGACTGGGAATTGGTCATAAGTTAACCCCAACATAGGAACCTCATATTTGATGTAGAATATAGTGACTCTTAAGACAGTTTATTCTTCCCAGCTGCACATTAATTGTTGTTATTATCCTATTAACCTGGTAAGAATGATAAATTAAAAGTATCCACAGACATTAATTGAGATTCCTGATAGTCTTTAATTCCCACCACTACAAATTACCTATCAACTCAGATTTTCTAGCCAATTTTTTAAAAATTGAATTTAATTTGTTTGAATACTTCGAGATACCTTGTGAGATATTTATGGTCTAACATAAAAACTTTCAAAATAGCTTAGAAGAGTAAAATGACTGCTCATGTAGCTATATCATTGAGAGAGAGCCTGCCTAGCATATATGAGGTCTTGGAGTCCATCCTCAGCCTGCAATTAAATAGATATAAAATATACTATGACATAAAAGATTTGTTACATTAGCATAGTTTATCCAACTCTTTGTTGTATAACTTGTCTTGTTTATATCTTAAATGTGGATTACAAGAAAAATAGTTTTTTGTTTTGTTTTTGTTTATTTCTTTGGGGAAAGATATGTCAAAGTAAGCAAAAAGCAGCAAACTAACAAAAACTTCAAGATTACTTTGGCATTCATTAGCTAATTGGATTCTATTAGACATTGCATCAATTTAAATTCAAAGATTTTGCTCTTGTTTTTTAAGATTCACCATCCATGTTGAAGTTTCAGTTTAACAAAATGTATGTATACTTACTTGGTGGCACACTTCACTACTGAGAAAATCTCTAGTTTCTGTTTTGAATGTATCAAAATACTGCCTTGTCCTCCATTATAATGACAAGTAGTACTCGAGAAAGGGAAAGCAGTTGCAAAAAGGGGGAATAAACCAGAAACATCTCTAAGCTCACCCTTCTCTTACATTCATCTTTGGGTCATTGTTGGCATTTAGACCTTTAATTTCTCCACTGGCTGTAAGAAACTTTGGGAATTCTTGCCCTAAAAATTTACACATGCACCAATAGTCAGCATGGGTAGATCAAGGAAGTCTGTCTTCCAACGGACTTGGCTCGCTGTGTTCTGGAAAATTTGTCAGTGGAGTACCAACCCCAACAACAGAGACCTGTGACATTTCCAGGCTCCCTCTTCATTGACATCCACTGCCAACTCAGACTGCGAAAGCAGGTTGACCTAGGCCAGCTCTCAGCCCACGGTGAGCAATCAATAAACAGTGTTGACTGAAGGACCGCTGCAGCACCCAACACTCGAGGCCTGGACTCAGAAGCCGCATTTACAGAGCCATCTGGGGGGACCTGCCATTTTGAAAGTTTTACAAATATTTGTAATACAATAAGTGAGTGAATGGAGTAGGAAGTGACTATGAGTCCATTTCCAGAATTCCCATTCCCTAACCCTTCTGAATTTGCCAGAACCTGTGTCTCTTTCCGGCGAATGTTCACACCTGGTGGTTCACCTTACTTACCTATGGGAGAGCACTCCATTTTACCTACAACCAGAACTGTGTATCCACAGATACACACGCTATAAAGACTTAAAATAATATATTTTGTAAAATATTGCCTATCCTCGATTCTACTAGCTGTCAAAAAGCTGTATATAATCACGCTCATTAAGAAAAACAGGCATATATTCAATTACCTCTCTGCTGCCAATGTAGGAAACAAAATAGTTTCCTTTTTTATTATATCAGATATCTTGGTTTATGCCATGCATGCTAAAGTAACCACTCCTTGAGGCTTGGAACTGCAACATTTTTAAGATATCTGGAGGATTATAATTGCGTGCACACATCAATTATGGATTGGATTCAGCACTTTCAGATAAGTTCCCAGATCACAAAGCCAGAGCGATGGTCTCCAGGCATTTCTAGGTCAGTTTGATTACAGGTGTAGTACAGGCAGCCTTGTTAGTTCTTCGTGATGAGAGCTTCCTTTCCCTGCTGGGGTTCTGGGAGAGGCACTGACCACTGCCTCTCACTAACAATTTCTTACCATTCCCCAGGGATGCCTTAATGAGCCCCTCGGACATGGCCAAAGGCAATCTTGTTCTCCAGCCCAGTGAGGTGAAAAGCTAATGCTTCACCTACCAGGCAAGCAATAATTAATAAGGTGTCTTTGATTTATCTCCATTCATTAACAAAGTTACAAGTTTGGGGGTCTTAGGGAACACTGGTTCCTCTATCATTTTCATTTACAAGTATTGAATGAAATATCCATGCCAGGGTATGTTAAAAAAATTAACTTACAAGGAAAACAAATGAATGTGGAATACTAATTGGGAGAGAGCAACTGACAGATACTGCAAAAGATTGATTTTAGGGGAAAATGGAGAAATCTGTTTTGTGTTTATTTTAAGGACAGGAAATGAATACTGATTAGTAATGTATAGGCAGTTGCGTGGTACAGCATTTGGTAATGTTTTCGCTGGATATTTGATTTGTCTAAGTTTTTCCCAGATTTGAGATTGGATGCCAGTTATCAGAGTTAGTTTTTTGGTTTAATAGTTAGTTGGACTTCCTTGGATACATGGCTCTTAAATCGTGAGCATTTGCTGTGCCTTCCTGTGGAAAAATAATCCAAGCACAAATGTTACATTATCACAGAAAGACATGCCTACTTGAAGTAGGCAAAATAAGGCTGAGAAGAGGGGGTTAAACTTCTTTTGGCTTTGTTTGTGCTCTGAGCTTTTTTTTCCCCAGACATTACACATTTGGACCTGCAAGCATGTGGGATGCTGCAGTATTTCCCTCCTATGTACTGCATGGAAATCTATTTATCTATCTCTATGCCTATGGATCTGTTTAGTCTATTCATGGAGAGTCCATCTGTCTAGGATGGAAGTAAAACAAACAAATACAACAAACAAACAGAAAACAAATGTATACTCCAAAACGAGAATGAGTAAGAGTTGTATTACAGTAGCCCCCTTAGAAAGTTAAGATGGTATAGGTGGAGGCAGGGGACTCAGTTCATTTGTATGTGTTGCTCTCTAGCTGTAGTGAATAAGGTGACCATGGGAGGCAGCTTGGGGCTCAGGCTGAGTCTAGCTGCTTCCCTAATAAGCGATTTCAGGACACACAGTTTATGTGAACAAATGTGGAGAGTAGTGTGAATCCTAAGACCATCCACAGAATGCCTGGGCTGGTGTCAGTCCTCTGAGCCTTTGGGAAATTTGGGGAGTAGAGCAGTGAGGTTGTAGTGACATCTAAAGGCAGACACTCCATTTGTGCTGCACTCTAAACGGCTTTGCTCTTTGCTACAAATGCTTTTAATGGTGGCTTCTGATTCATTTCTCCAAAACCTCCAGGAAGCAACTTTCGTTTAGATCTCATTTCTCCATCTATACGGGTGGCAGTGGGAGGATTCTAGCCGTCTGCAAATGACTCCCTTGTGAAGCATATCAAATACTAATATGATATGTACTACTGCAGTGTCTTCTCCTCTGAAATGCATTGCTTAAGAATTATCAGACCGCTTGTCTTGAGGCTAATACAGGCTAAAGAGTGTAAATCACACACTGGAAGAGCCTGCTGCTGTCCCTGTGCCAAACTTTCTGACTCCAGTGCAGTGTTGCAATTACACAGCTACTTGCCCGTCTAAGTCCCCTTCTTTGTGTTCCAGAAATGAGCAGGATAGTACAGAGGCTGCACAAACTTCCTGTGAAGATATGCTTTGGTCAAGACACCTATTGCTGTCATGAACTGATTATGACTCCTTACCAGTTGGCCTAAGGAAACAGCATTTTGATGCTTGAGCACCTACTTTTGAACTGTGCCTTTTTACTCCCTTTGTCAAATAAATGACCTGTTCCTAGCTTTCCCACATTGCTCAACCCACTATGATCTTTCACTCCCCTCATCACTCAACTGGCAAGAGTTTACCTGGTCTGACCCATCATGCATACATGGTTTGCTTCCTTTCAGCTTGTTCCCAAGCATCCAGGACAGGGAACACTTCAATGACCTCTCTTTCTGTCTCTCTCAGGCTCTGGCTCTGGCTCTGGCTCTGGCTCTGGCTCTGGCTCTGACTCTGACTCTGTTTTTCTCTTCCTTGCTCCCTCCCTGCCTTCCTTTCTCCCTTCCCCCCACCCCCAAGTCTCTCCCTTTACTGAGGTGGCCCTCAGTCCTGCAGATTGGTGAGTTCAAAATGCACTGTTTTTTATTTGCTTTCACTACCCTTAAACAATCTGTTGTATTCCTATTGGTAAACTTGTACATGGGCAAGACAATTGGACAGTGAATCCAGAAGGCAGTGAATTTACATACAGGTGACCATGTAACAGTGAGACGTGTATGTGTGTGTGTGTGTGTGTGTGTGTGTGTGTGTGTGTGTGTGTGTATAACTCTGTACTGAACGGATGGGAATTTTTCTTTTCCTTTCTTTTTCTTTTTTAAGTGGCCTTGATAAAAGACCAATAAAGTTGAAGTGAATAGTTGGAAGATAATAACACTCATGGTAAAGGTCTAGGCATAGGCCCACCACTCTGCCCCTGCCAGTAATCCTGGCTTTGGGGATCTGAAATTTCCTAAAGATGTATTAGTGTCGTATACACATGTGCTCTTGTATGTTCATAATCCCTTTCACTGGCTTCTTAGCTGCATGCTTTGTATTTAAATTTTCCTTCTGACCAAGTAAATCCCTTTGGATGAAGTGACAGGATCTTTTCAGCACCCATAGCTGGTGACAGCTGGTGCAGAGACTCTGAAAGACTGCAAAGTGTTCCTTACTAGCTTTCTTCAAGGCCAGTGCCAGCCACCAGCTGAGCGATTTCTTAGTCCTCCCCTTCAGGCATCAGTTCGTTGAAGAGGCTCCCAGAGAATACTAAAGAAGTATAATAGATAATAATGTAAAAGACAATATCTGTGCAGTTGGCTTACCCATGCCTTAATTAGGGACTTATTTATTATATGTGAACATGGAACCTTTTCATTAAGTCTGGTGTAACCCTTTATTACACTGCATGGAGTATATTCTGGCATCTTAAATACAAGCGCTAATGGTTTGAAAGCGAGGATTGCTGCTAACCTTTGAAAACACTTCACATCGGGCCAGATGCACACTGGTTCCTCTTCCTTGGTGAAGTTCCCTTGTGAAAAATTTCACTTGTAATATATGCTGTTGTTTTAAAGAAATATGGAAATACGTCTCTTTATGGGTGGGCAGGACTTCCTTTGGTGAATTGCCACTGTTGGGATAAGTAAAGAGATAATATGGAAAATTCAAGCAAAGTAAGAAACGAGACTGAATTTATGTGGGCAATATAGCAGGAAACTGTCTCCCATGTGCAATTACTAAGCTGAAATACTTACACTCTCAGATACCATTTTCCTAATTATCTTTTTGCAAAATCAAAATAAGATAATACTTTCAGAAGAAGATATTAATTTGTTGATAATAATATTTGTAGCCATTAAATTTGTGTATGAAGATGGCCTAACAGCTAGTCACTCTGCCAGAAATAAACAATTGCTCACATATTAAAAACCAACAACAACAAGATGTAAACTAATACACCACTTCTAAACATGACTGGCTATAGATTTGTTTCTAAGCAAGCCCACTCTTATTGCAAACCATTTATTTTAAATCCTTCTTTAATTTTTTTGAAAGCTGAGAGAGTATCTTACTGTGTTGTGTTGGGATACACATAACTACTCCTTTAAATGAGGACTTAAGCAAAGGAGTGGTTTTGTCCTATGTTGCATCCTTGTGGTGGTATCATGGGACATAGACAGAATCAGCTGACAGCTGGGAGTGTTGTTAAATCTTTAAAAGATCCTGCTTGTGACAACTGATTTGACAATGCAAAATTAATGAAAAAGTTTACCAACCCAGATTAGCAACTAAAAACATAGAGAGAGAAAGAGAGAAAAATGAAAATCATTCCCCACACATAATAGAAAGAGGTTTGCAAGCAGGGCTGTGTATATGATTTCCTGGCAAGTGCCTACTGTTTTTGAAGCTGATAGAATTTTGCTAACAAATTAATTTGACATTTTGACAATATTTCTGAATTAGTATATTCCTGGTCATGATTTGGCTAAAGAACAAGTAATAGAAATAATAATAAATAATAATAATAATAATAATGTGTGTGTTGCACTTCAAATTCTACTAAGTTAGAACAGATCAATACAAGCATAAAGATAATCATCACCTTTTGTCTTAGGTGTTGTGTCACCCTAAGCAGGTCCTGTGCCTTTTAATGAAGACAGGGCCACAGTTTGGAGTTTGTAAGTCTGTGATTTTTGTTTTGTCCTGTATTTTATGCTCCTGATTTCCTTACATGTTTCATGGGGGTGTGCTGCACAGGACTAGGAGAGGATCTCAGTCGGGGCTTTGTAATTATAGACATTTTATTTCTCAGTCAATTCCCTAAAACAAACACTCAACAAAATATGAACTCATACCGTTTTCTTCCCCTATAAGATGATAAAGAAAAATAATAAAATTAAACTGAAGAATGCTGGTGTGCTGCACAAATGTTAACCAAGTGGGTGAGATGCTAAAATTTCTCCTATGATCAATGAAAAGCCTGCTAATTATAACAATAGAATCTGAGTTTGGTTTGGTTTTATTGTGAAAGACCCCTAAAAAATGCACACGGGTTTTTAAATATTCAAGGTTTGTACTGTCGTATTTTTTGCACATGGTGAATTATTAATACAGGGCTCATGCTGGCCTCACCAGCTACTGCTGAATTCCTGTTAGTAAGTCAGAATTTGATGCGTCACAATGGAGGTGAAGGCATGTCTCATAAGAATATGACCCATCCATTGATGGTCACATATTGTAATCTGTCTCTATTCAATTATGTGGTGGGAAAATTATTTAAATGAGCTTGTGTTTTTCTGTCATAAATTACTTAAATCAGAGTGAAGGTGTGTGTTCTAATTATTAGTATTAGTTCTAGGTATGCACACATGCATGCCTGTATGTATGTCTTATTAGGCAGCATCCCCATGCCAGGACTTTTCTCTGATACTTCTTTATATCAGATATCCAAATGCAAACATGCACACACACACACATATATATGTGTTGCATACCTGTATTGTGGTGTCTGTTCACATTTTTTGTCATGTAGTCATTATATACACAACCTAGACTTAAAGGATGTCAAAACTGCCAGCCTCAGCATGATTGATGATGCCGTGGTACACTGATTCTTACCAGGTGTGGTGTGATGGGAATTCAAATGCTGTTCAGAGCTCTCATTTGTGTTAGTAAAGTTTCGCTTTGCTCTTAGTTTTTCTGTCCCCCTCCCCATTATTGGAGAGACAGTGAGGGTAGAGGCGTGCAAATCATCTGAAGTAGAGTCTTGAGCCCTTTCTTAAGATGTCTTTAATACTGTAAGAAAAGCATTATGAACTTTTCCTCCAGTCTGTCTCTCAGATGTATGCTTCTTCTCTATTTGCATATAATATATGCTTTAACCCACACATGTATCATCTTGCATTTACTAAGACAGATTATTTTTCAAAGGTTTAAAATTATTGGTCCTTTTGTTGTTGCTCTCCTGAGTTAGGTTCCATTCACTAGATGTTAAGTGACCACTGACTGTCTCAACCCAGAAGACCCCATCGGTTTTTTTAAACCATTTTGTTTCAATATTTTGACCCACCGGTGAGTATAAAGATGGCATTCAGTGGCCTCAGAGACTAGTCTCTAAGTCAGAGAGCTCAAATGGCCCTGCAGCCCAGAACCCTGTGGATGCGAAGAGCACCTTCCTTCCTAAGCTCATCTCCGTGGACACCCACTTCTACCAGGAGAAGTAGCACTTGGTTTTGCACAGATTATGCAAATGCCTTTTGACTATAGATGGCTTTTATTTCCTGTTCTCCACATAAATTATGGGTGATAGTGCTGAATGAGAAAACTTATGATCTGTAGAAGTCTATCCTAGGGGCGTTCTCTGACTAAGAATGTTGCCATATGCAGTTTGTCATTATGTACTGGAAGGATGTCAGTATAAGTTATCCCTGGACCCTTAGATCCAGGATAGGGTCCTGGCTCCATCTATGTCCATATTCATCTTCCTAAAGAACATTGAGTTTTTACTCATGATTCAACTTAGTCACTATATGTCATAAACTGGGTCCTGTGAGCAACATGTGAATTCAGCATGTAGATAATTTTGACACACAATGATGAACCTTATCTCTCCAAACTTTACCTCTTTGCTTTATCTGTCAGGTTTCAGTAAATATAAACATAACAGAGGAAGCTCTTCATTCAGACTAAATAAAACTGAGTAGTTTTGAATGGTGACCATGGGGATTCACCCTCACATTAAATGTGCTATTACTATTTACTTTTCTGAAATAGTTATTGGTTGATTGATTCTGTGTATTGTGTGTTTATTCTCTATATAAGTTCATGCACTATTGCATGCCTGGTGCCCAAGGTGCCCAGGAGAAAACAAAAGATCCCTGGAACTGGAGATACAGATGATTGTGAGCCACCAAGTGGGTATGAGGAATACAACCTGAGTCCTCTATAAGAACATCAAGCTCTTATAACCATTGAGCCTGCTCTCCAGCCTGCTCTCTACTTCCACAACATGTGTTTAAAGACAAGGCTCATTCCCACTGGCTGGATAATAGATTTTCCTGACTCCTTCCTACTTCCCATCACCCCCTCTATGAGTTCTACAAAACCAATGGGATTGCCTTCCTGCAGCCCAGATTCTCCACTTCTTGCTACTCTATTGTACTGCCTTGACATATTCCTAATTATTTCTTCGTTAAATTATGACATATCAGATATCAATACCATATAGCCCACCTTAAGTCCTACAGCTTATGTACGGGTTTTCTTGTCGATTCTGCTTCTTTTGTTTTTCATTTCACTCATCACTTACTCCACTATATTTCTAAATAATGTGACTAACTGAAATGGCCTGGTTTTCCTCTTTGTTTTGAAATTGATTGATTTAGGCAAGGAGTGCCAGTCTAGTTCCTGGCAAGTGGCCACAGTATCTTTCAACTAGGCATTAGATGTCTGGAAGCAAAACAAAGCCACAAACACTATGTGTACAGTGGAGAGCCCAGGGGAACAAGGCAACTAAGAGCTTAAAAGTGGGAGAAGAGGGCAGGCCTGACCACACAGGTATACCAAGATGTGTATAGGTGGTTCAAGGCACATACTTCTTGTATCTCATGGGTAATGATGTTAGGAAGAAAAAAAAATGCTTATAGAGATGATTCCCCAAGGAACAATATCCTGGATTTCGAGTTTTTGACTTTACAGTGGTAGGAAGCAATGTGTATTCAGTGTAAATTACACTTCATATTTTGAATTGTATCATTTCCTAGGCTAGCAATAGGTGTTGCAATGCTATCTTAAGATGTCAGGCAATGTCTATGAGGCACAGCTCCCCTTCAGTCTAGGAGCAACCGAGTGGCATTACTAGGCTAAAGATGTTCAGAACATGATTCTAATTAGGTGCATATTCAACTAACACAACTTTGACCCCATCATAAATTCAGGAGCACTCTCATATTCACTAGGCCTCTAATGAAGTTCCATGGCCAAACACTATAATGTTTTAATTGGGGAAAGTATGATAAATTGCCCCCAAAGACACCTTTCCAAGTGAAAAACTGATGGAAATGGTTATGAATGATAGAAGATCTACATTGTGAGCACATTAAAACCAATTAATAAGAGGGTTCAACCTCATTTCACCTCTCTATGTATCAGCCATTCAGTAGAAAACCAGAACATCTTGGATTTGTGATATCTGGAGTGCTGGTTGGGTACCAATGGACAGGTATCTGTAGGGAACTTGCTAGATATGTAGTTACAGTGATGCCAAGGAGAGGTGATAATGGGACAATGTCTCATTACAGAAAAATTCTATAAAACCACCTGAGTGGGGTGCTGGTGGGACTGCTGACTGTTGAGACATGCTGGTCACTAGGCACTGTCCTGGAGGGCACAGAAGCCAGGCATCAGAAGCTTTGTGCATCTGGAGAATCTGTAGATGACCATACTCTAGCCTCTAGCCAGGGAACAATGACCTTTTCCCACCTCCCTGGATGTCTTTCTTGCGCCCTCTACTGACAAGCTTAATATTGAGCTTATGGCAAAGGTAAAACAAACAGCAAAAGGCTCACATCCTCTTTCTTAGTTCAGAGGAAGAAGGAATGCAAAGCAGATCCTTCTTGCTTTTATAGTAATATACTGATACAGTCAGATGTCTCTTTATTACAGGTGTGGTATTCTAAGGCACACATCCATTGGCTACTTCATCTTCTTATGGACATCATAGCATGTTTTGTACTAACTAAAATGGCTACCATGGGTTCAGGAATGATTGAGGAAGAGTTCTTGGTAACAAGCATGAGGACATAAATTCTAATCCTCAGAATCCTTAATACCCCGCAAAATCATGTGTGCTCACCAAGTGCCTATTGTGCCATGGAGGTTGGAGACAAGAGGATCACTGTGGCTTGTTGGCTGCAAACCTAGCCCAAGGTTCAATGAGAGAACTGTCACATGGGAACAAGATGGAGAGCATAGATCATGACACTCAGCATCCTACTCTGGCCTCTTGACACACAAACCTATAACACACACACACACACACACACACACACACACACACACACCCCATGCCATTAGATAATGACATCTCATGGGTCCCCACTTTTACATGTTCCACTGTGAAGCAAAGCATCATCATGTAGCATGTGACTATTCCTATAGTACTTGATACATCACCTTTACTATGGGACGTGAGAACCAAAGCTGATGGGGGACGTCCTTCCATATGCTGTGAATATACATTTTTCTCATTGGTTGATGAATAAATTCTGATTATCCAGTAGCCAGAATAGAAGTATAGGTGGGGCTACTAGACTAGGAGAATGCTGGGAAGAGTAAAGGCAGGGAAGCAATCACCAGAGGGAGATACCATGTAGCCACAGAGAAGGTAGGATGCCAGAAATCCAAGACGATGTGGAGATATATAGATTACTAGAAACTGGTTAATAATTAAGAGAGAGCTAGCCAATAAGAAGCCTTAGCCATTGGCCAAATGGTTTATAATTAATAGGAGCCTCTGTGTGTTGATTTGGTACTAAACATCTGTGGGACCAGTCTGGACAGAAACTTCAGTCTACACAAAAACTCGCCCTCTCATCCCTCCACTCAGATGTGGTTGTATTGACCTACAACACTCAGAATGTGATCATCAGGGCTTCTTTTCTCTTGTTTCATCTGAGAAGTTGTCACTCCTAAGCACTGAGGATGAAGGAAACCAACTCCCCTATTCCCACCAGCAAGCCACACATTGACAACATGGGGTCACTCAGTTTCCAATTCCAACTGTTGCATTCTGCTTCCTTAATAGAACTGAGTCATCCATGAGCCATCTGGTAGTTGCTACTAAAGACCCAAATCCAATGAACTACATTTTCAATATTATTGCTTATGCATCATTTATTGGAAGTCTTCATAGAAGGGTTAGTGTTCATGAGAGCAAATATGAAGGTATAAGTGAGATATGTGCTTTTCCTGTGACTACAACCAATAAGTGTGGAGTTTTGTTTGTTTTACAAATCCCCAAGTTACAGTGAGAGATGGAGTTAGATGTTACAGGTCTAATCCTAAAGCAGATAGATGGCCATCCTCCTCAGTCCTCGGGCATTGTACACAATACCAAAAGTAAATTATTGAATTATTTTTTAATAAATTAGCATGGTGGTGATTGTTAGCTGTTATTTGCAGAATAATGCCAATTTCATTTTGAAGTCAAGTGATATAAAGAGGCTCTTGAATATCTCCACATCCATACCACATGTTTACAGGAATACATTCATGTTCTCAGTATTATTTTTAAGGCAACTGTATGTTAAATATAATTTAGATGTTTCTAAAATTATTTTAATTGACAAATCAATTACAGAGATACCACAAAAAAATTTATGCTCTTCACTGAGTCTCAAAAGCTATTTTTATATGACCAAAGACTACTTAGTAAAAGCTAATAATTAATACTGCTACAATAATATAGACTAAATTACAGATTTTAGCTTATCATAATTTTATCACTAATACCCTTTTGTTGTTTCTCTGGGATCTAATCAATGCATCAATGCTTTCTAACATTCTTCATTATGATGGAGATTTCTTCAGATCTTGAAAATCATGGGCCTGGTATCTGCCATCCAAGTATCATGTTGCACCTTTTTTAACTTGAATGGCACACGATGGGCAGTTAATTCCTGTTCCTCCCTGTATTTTGATAACTGCTCACGTTTTAATCCTTTCTACTTTGGTGTTATGTACTGTGATTAAGTACCCTTCAGAATCCCTGATAAATGAAGTCTTAGAATGTGCAGCCTTTAAATCTGCCTCTCTTCATTAAACAAAATGCATCTAACATTATATATGTATTAAGTAGCATTATTTCTTAAAGGTGGGGAATCATGGTATGTTCTTCCATGTTGTGATGGTTAACATCAGTTGTCAACTTGACAGAATCTGGGATCACCTGGGACAAAGGCCTCTGGACATACCAATGAGGGAGTGTCTTCATTATGTGATGGGGAAAACAGTCTTAATTTCAGGCTGGACTGTGATCTTGGGTTTTATAAAATAGAGAAGGGCAACTAAACACTAGCATTCATCTCTCTTTTTCCTGATTGAGATACAATGTGACCAGTTACCTCAAGGTCCAGGTACCTCAATTTCCCTGCAAGGAGGGACTGCACCCTTGGATTGTGACCTGAAATATGCCTTTTAGCCCTTAAGCTGCTTTTGTTAGATTATATTATCACAGCAGCAGGGAAGGAAATTAAGACACTCACGTTTGTTAAAGATAACCAGTATATTTTGCAGTTTTGCTACCATGAGCGAATCTAAGGACACTTCTTCTACACATTCTGCGTGAATATAAGTTGTTGGTCCATTTCTGATAAATCAGGAGGAATTTGAGTGCTGGATATACATCAGGCAAAATGTTTCTAACAGTAGTTAATGTCACGACCATCACCTTCATCAATTAGTGGGACATTCTATAACTCAGAACTGTGCGTTTTGAATGCAAGAAGCTTGTTGCTTCTGTTGCAGTTTTTTCAGTTTTGTTTTGTTATTTAAATATGTGTGAAACAGTGCTGAATAGAGTAATAGATTTTATTGTTGATATGTGTGTTTATTGAGACAAAGATTCACAGTACAACCCTTACTACCTTCACCACAATCATCCATCTCTTTTTCTAGATATTTACTTATTTATTGGAAAGGGGAAGCAAGGGCATATTACGGCACACATGTGGTAATGAAAGGATGGAACGCCAAAGTTGGTTCTCTCCTTCTACCATGGAGGTTACCGGGATGGAATCTGGGTCCTCATGCTTAGCAATTCTTGCAGCCCTAAAACTCAAGATCACATTGCCTCAGCCCCTTTAACACTGAGGTTTCAGACTGGGGCTACCATGCCCTGCTTTTCTCTGACCGTACTTTAAGCATCTGTATCTTCTGTTACTGATAATGTTATGTATACTGTTCCTTATACATAATTGTTTACTTCTAAAGTTTATCTTTAGTTTTAATATTAAAGAAGTATTACTAAATGATAAATTATAATTTTAAATTATCATGTATGTGGTTTACAATTATTTTCTTTTTAAACATTCTTATTATTAGTTTCAGATTAAAGATGCTTGATTTGGATCAATAATTACCTAGATTATTTATCAGGTTTCTTATGGCTTGTGTCAAATCTGATATGTAGCATTTCTTCTATGTGATCAGGGAGAAAATATGTCATTGTGTTTCTGTTTAAGCCTATGATCCATTTTAATTAACTTTTATGTAAACTGTTGAGGTTGATTTTTTACTGTGTAAAAATGCTATTTCTGTATTGAATTGTCTTTGTGAAAATGTAATTAATTGTACTGGCGTGGATCAATTTTGGAACTTTCTGCCCCTTTCCACTGATCTGTGTGTCTAGATTTTTGTCAATACCCTACAGAAATGTCTACACAGCTGTTGTGCTAAGTCCAAAGCATTATCTAGCACTGAGATGCTAAAATGGGCTGAAAGCAACCACAGAAAACTTTGTTCAAGGTTTTAGAGTGATTTCCTAGAAACAATAAACTAATTACTATCAAGTGACAAGTCATTTCTATTGAGTTTCCCAACTTCCAGGTATGGTATGTTCCCTTTGTTTGGATCTTCCTTATTTCTTTCAGCAATATGTCATAGCTTTACACATAATGATCTTGCATGTATTATACTTTGTTAGATTTTAGTGAACTGCTGGAGTTTGGATCTTTCATGTCTCTGAAATGCCCATATGCTAAAAGCTTGGTTGCCAGCTACACCAACCCTATTGGTGGTGGTGTAGCTCAGGATGTAGGGGCGGGAGAAGGAAGTTAAGTCATGGATGGCATGCCTCTGAGTGGACAGCAGAACTTTACCATGGCACTCTGTCTCATGAACACCTGAAACTACTAAAACCTAAAACAGTAAGCCAAAATAAACATTTCTTCATTTAAGTGGATTTCCCTCATATATCATTTTACAGCAACAAAAGCATAGCTATCACATTAAATATTGTGTTGTTTTGTGTGAAGTTTCAAACGATACTTGTTTTACATTTCAAATTCTACTTTCTCACTACTGCATTGTAGGGAGATGATGAAATTTGAAATATAATATAGTCCTTCAGAGCTTGCCAAGTTTTTCAGTTATATTGATATTTTGTGGGTCTGGGGGCTCTTATGTATAGTAACATATTATCTATGGGTAGAGAAAGCTACTTTGCTTATTTTTTCAGATTTGTCTCCTTTTTATCTTATGTAATAATTTGGTCCAATTATGACATTAAATGGTATGCATTCATCCTTAGGGAAATTGTTCAGTGTATTATGGAAGTTCTCCTTAATACAGGATTTGGAAAGCCATGGGTGAAGTAAAGACTCTTAGGAGGCTCACTTTCATGCTCAGCACCCTGAGGACTCACTGTTATTTCTGTGAATCCTTGTTTAATCATGTTAAAAGTTTCCTGTACATATGGGCAAGTTCACTTGTTTGATTTTCATTAACCAATTGCTATGCTAAGTGCCCTGTAGAAGTTTAAATGTTAAAGCAATGACTGGTATGGGTATGAAATATCTTCAGAAGATTCAAGTATTGAAGTTTGGTCCCAACACAGAGCTGAGGTTTGTTGATGCACTGATAGACTCCTAATTTGAAATTGTTGGGAGATGAAGAAAACTGGAGGGGGAGAATATCTGAAAGAAAGTTTGTCTGAAAAATAATACATTTTATATTCCTCCGCCACATTCTCTCTCTCTCTCTCTCTCTCTCTCTCTCTCTCTCTCTCTCTCTCTCTCTCTCTCTCTCTCTCTCTCTCTCTCCCTCGCTCTCTCTCGCTCTCTCATTCCCACCATCACATTTTGACTCAACTTTGATCCTAAAACAATGGAGCCAGCCTACTGCTGGCTGACACCTGGAAAACCATGAAACAAAATAAATCTTTTATCACACATTTGTACTGATTATTTTGCCACAGTGAAACCAAAGCTAAAACAGCAGTTTTAGCAATAAATCTGGAATAGCTGTGGTTCATTCATACTTTGATATATTGCTCATTTAATTTCCTACTATTTTGGAGACACATATTCATAAGTAATCAAGATTTTTATACTGACATGGGAAGCAATTTCTCTTCTCTTACTTTTGGAATGACAGTATGAAGAACTGTTACTTCTTAGGTATTTAGTATGGTCTACCTTTGACTCCCTGATTTTACTCTCCAGCAAAATTTTAATTGAAAATTGTTGTTTTTCACCCAGTTCAGTGGCTGCCCCCTTAAGCAATTGCTGTCCTGCAACTGCAACTCTGCAGCTACCAACAGTGGTTTGGCTGCAAGGGCAGGAGTCAGTGGAAATTCTCTTCCTTCATGCCACTAAGGGAAACTTCATCTAGATCTCTACCCCTCCAAAGAACTCAGGGATCACAGATCCTCGTGAAATTCTGCTCACTCACAGAGGCTGAAGGGAAAGTAGCTAACTGCTCAGCCCCCACATAAGAACCCTAGCTACACCTAGTTCCTCCCTGCCACTTCCTGTCAGTTAGTTGCTGACCACAGGTTAATTTTATTTAATCAAACAAAGGGAAAACCTTTGCATTGTAACCAAAAGCAGTAGGAAGAAATGTAACACATCTTAAAATATTTCACAACAAAAAATTATATCCCTTAAAAATGCAGGGAAAACTTTAGTTGTCTATTCTGTGAGTGAACTTTGACACTTTATGAATTCCAAAGAGAGTCTGTTTCAACCGATTTGTATAATTTATAAGCATAAAATTATCAACGATCCTTGGTTATTTTCATACTAAGAGCATCTTACAGTGTTTGTCAAAGTGTCTATATGCTGGGTTGTGCCCTCATGGTTCCTGAAGTAATTTATAACCATGTTATCTTTTACCATGTGTTTGCACAGAGCTTCAAAGTTAATCTGAGGTGAGAGATGGGGACCTTTTGAGGTCTTTTCCTGGTACATGAAGATCAATGAGCATGTACATGGCCTTTTAGATTCCTCAGATTTGGTTACATTTCTCACTAATCCCCCACACACCCACAAATAGCTCTTAATTTTTAGTGTTCATCACTCAAGTGTTTTCTTCTGTGCTTTCCCTGAACATACATACACATTTCCTGCATCAGAGAACAGATTTTTTTTAGTTTAATAAATAGGTTTACAAAGTCATCTGTGTGGTGACTTGACAGAAAACCAATACTATCCTACACATAAGGGGTCTGTAAGTTTAAACCGAATAAAGAAATCTCAGACTCGGTTTCTCTTACCCTCTTTTTCCAACATGTTTCTAATAGCAACAGTGCGGGCTCTGCCCACCCACTAAGCAAGCAACGCTGCAGTTGGATGGCCTCTATTTCAACTCCGTGCCAATGCTATCCACTGGGAAAGAGGCCAAGATCCCACAGATTGAAGGCTCCATCACCCACTTTGCTGCGCCGCCTAAATGCAAGTGACAAGTCCCAGACCCCCTTCCTTGTGCTTCTGTCTTTCCAGTTATAAAGCGAGTTCATATGACTCCTTCTCAGGTTCAGTTCATTTATTCAGTTGACTCAGAGAAATGCTTACTTATATATACTGGTTTATGACACATGGCACGTTATGTAAAAAGGTGCAGTATCTTCTTGGAGCCTCTGTTTTTATGGCTATCTTATGGCACTCTGAGCTGCACCTGTTAGGAATTTTATGGGAAATTCATTACATCATTATGCAAGTATGATTGATTATATCTTTGATCATTGCTCATCAGCTAAATTTCTAGTATCTCTCACTTACTGGAGGCTGGTAGTGATTGGAAATTCCGACTCTCTAATTGTATGTTGCTTTTTCAGGTGACCAGACCCCATCCCTGTAGTGAAACTACAAAGGACTACCAGATATCAGTCAGTTTGTTAGCATATAGGAAGACAAGAAGTTTCAGAGATTGCAAGGATTTTAGGCGTCCCACGCAATGACACAGAACTATGGTTGGATCAAGTATATATTTTATAATATCACAAAAACTCTCAAAGTGAATATAGATATTTGCCTATGAGATACATACTGCTGGTAACCTTCCTCTTCAGGGAGAGTTACTTTGAAAACTTAACTGGAATGTATCTTAAGTTTGTACTTTAGCACCAATTCAGTATAACAATTGCTTAACCCATAACACTATATATGATACTGATCAAAATACTGGTTTTGAACCATGAAAGTATGTATGATATTCAGATGTTTCTTAACTTAAGATGCTTAATTCCAGTCAATCTACTAAAAGTAAAAATACCACAGGTCACAGTGCATTTGATATAGGTAGTCTACCTAACATAGTTTGTTGCAGAGCACAGGGTATGGATTATCAGTTATTAACACTCATTAATATACTGACTAGGATCAATGGCTTTCTGTTATTGTCCAGCACAATGGCAGGGAGCCTTACCATTATTGTAACATTATCCCTGGAAAAAAATGAAATTCGGAATTCAAAGTATGGTTTCTACTGAATGCATGTTATTTTGTACCATAATAAAGTCTTGCAAAAATATACAATGAACTACTGCATGTAAAGGACTATTAGTGCACTCTAATGAATTTAATATAGCTCCAAAAAGATATGGTAAAGTTCTTTCCTTGGTTCTAATGAATGACTTTATTTGGGAATATCATCTTTGTAGCTAAAATCAAGTTAAAATGAGCTCACCAGAGGGGTCCCTAAACCAATGTGATTAAAGTCTGCATGAGAAAATAAAAAGTCCATAAGTCAGAGAGACACAGGAGCCAGCTATGCAACAATCCAGAGGCAGAAATTGCTACGCAAATTTCCATTATGACTTTTGATCCTGGATAAAGCAAGCAGATATTTGCTTAACAGAGAAGGAAAAAGCCATTCTGAATGTCAGTGCCATTGTGGCATGGCTTGGGTCTCAGACTGAAGAAAGGTGGGGCAAAGGAAAAAAGGTAAGCCGTAAACTAACATCTGTCTCTTGCTCATCCTGTTTGTAGACACAAAGTGACCAGCACTCTCATTCGCCTGCTGTCATACTTTCCATTCCACAATGGGTTATATTCCCAGAGCCAAAACAAGTTGATGACTAGAACACTGGTTGGCCAGTAATCAGTCAGAAAGTATAGGTGGGGCTACCAGATGAGGAGAAAGAGGGGAAGAGGAGGCAGAAAGGGGCCAGAGAGATGACATGCTGCTGAATGAGTAACATGCCAGATTACAGGTAAGCCACAGCCTTGAGTCTATACGCAGTTTAATAGAAATGGGTTAATAATTAAGAGGGAGCTAACCAATAAGAAGCCTGAGCCATCAGCCAAACAGTTTATATTGAATATAAGTACCTGTGTGTTTATTTGGGGCTCAATGGCTGTGGGACCAGGCAGAAAAGAAATTCAGTCTACAAGCATCCTTACTAACACTAGACCAGCAGTGCAAATGGATATCTTGAAGCCACAGGGTTGGTTTCCAGGATTATTTTTAACTGTAGTATAATAAAGTCAAAACAAGTAATGAGTCTCATTGTTCAAATATTATATATATATATATGTGTGTGTGTACAAATAAACATATATATATATATATGATCTAGAGAGATGGCTCAGCAATTAAAATTACTTATTGCTCTTGTAGAAGACCATAGTTCACGTTCCAGCACCCACATGTTGGCTCACAATCATCTATAACTCTAGTAAAAGTATCTGACACTATCTTCTGACCTCTATAACCACCAGGTATGAATGTGTACCACACACATACATGCAGGCAAAACTAACATTTCCAATGGAGTGTCATTGTGCATATACACTCTAGGACATGAGATCCCAGAACCAGTTGTCAGCCAACATAGGCCAACATAAAGCAAACTCCATGGTTTTTTTTGTTTTTTTTAGCAATTTTTGTCTTATTAGTTATTTTGTTTGCTCATTTTGATTTTCAGTTTTTGAAAAAGAGAGTAAGAGACAACAAGTTGGGTGGACAGAGAAGTGGGAGGATCTGGGAAGAACTGGGAGAATGGAAAACATGATCAAATATATTGTATGAAAACTTATTTAATTAAAAATTATGAAAAATTTATGGATATGCAGAATTATTAAAAGATGGTGAGCATGGTATTGTTTGCCTATAGTCACGTCACATTGGAGGCCAAGGCTAGAGAAATGTAAGTTCGAGGCCAGGGCTATAGAGGTAACTTTGTCTCTGAAAGAAAAAGACACTAATGGAAGAAAGGAAGGAAATTATAATATTGTAGTCATCTAATTTATTTTAATATTTAATGAACTATATTTAAATCACTTTCTCCTTTCCCCTTCCTGCCTCCAACTCCTATCTTCCCCACTCTCACAAGAGTCCATGGACTCTTTTTGTTTAATTATTACTGAAAGATAAGAAAATAAATATATACATATACATATAAACAATCTACTAAGTCCATTTTATGTTGCTTATGTGTATATGTTTTTAGGACTGAACACTTCATATTTCATAAGCTATTAGGGGGCCCATCCTCAAGAAAGACTAGTTTATCACTTTCTCAGTATTTATCAGTTGTCTGTACAACTTCTAAGTGTTTGGGCCTATAATAATTTGAATGTAATTGACCCTGATAATATCATAAGGAGTGGCACTAGTAGGAAGTGCGGCTTTGTTGGAATGAGTATGGCCTTGTTGGAGGAAGTGTGTGTTGTGGTGGCAGGCATTGAGGATCCCTACACTCAAAATATCTCCAAGTGTAGGAGTCGACTTCCTCTTGCCTGCAAGACTTCAGAAGACATCTGCTATATGCTTTATGTGCCACTCATGAGTGGGTGGGGAAAGCTTGAGGAAAGAAGACTGACCTCAGCATTTCTTATAGGACAGCTCTTCAAACGGTATTTTCACTGTTGTTTGTTTATAGAGATATTTCAGTTACTAGGAAGGAGGACACTTCAGAAGTCAGCAGACTGTATTGACTTTATTTGTCTTGTTATATGGCATTGTGTTTTGTTTTGTTTTTAAATTCATTTATTAAATTTTGATGTGTTCACTGTGTATCCCTGCATGTATGTATGTATGTATGTATGTATGTATGTATGTGTGTGTATGTATGTACATATATATAACCTCCTGAGACTGGAGTTACAGTCAATTGTGAGGCACCAAGAGGGTGCTAAGAATCAAACCCAGGTCCTCTGAAAAAGCAGCTAATGCTCTTAACTGCTGAGAACTTCTCCAGTTTACCACGAGTTTTTAGGAAATAAGCAGAAATGTGTTTATTCTATTTATTTTCTTCTATTTATTTCTTCTAGCTGTTGTTTATTCTGTAGCAACTGTGGCAAAAAAAATTGCAACAGACCACCTAACCTGCCAAGGGTAAGAAATTCACTATGTGTCTGTAAAGAACAAAGTTTATCTTGGCCATGGAGTGGGAAGGTAAGATGGTAGAAGAGAATGAGTTGCATACACACACTTTAAAGAAGCATGTCTGGACAAGGCAGACCAGTAGGTAGAAATAAAAGGAAGGACCCTTCTTACAAGACGTGAGGAACCTGGGTGTCAACAGGAAGAAACTGAGAGAGAGTATGATTCAGTAACATGAGCTTCAGCCTGATAAGCGATGATGGGAGCTGATGTGGAGAGTATTCCTGAGAGTAGAAGATGGAGCATCCATTATCATGACAGGAGAGGAGGGGGATGTAGCCTGAAATGCTGAGCATTTGAATATTTAGGCAAAATGAAGTATTTTTCATGACACTCCCCAGTAAGTCTACTCTACAAACCTTTTAAACCTTTTTCATTCAGCTATGGGAGTATTTGTTTGTTTGTTTGTTTTGTATGTGTAATATCTATTGTAAATTTTGATGCTTGGTATTTTTATTTTTAATAAGCATGGTGATCTGAAAAATTAAATGCTTCATAATAAATTATGTCACATGAAAACCATCTGGTGTTCTTGCCAGTTTCTATGATTTGGTGAAGGTCAAGTGTAGGTTAGATTATGCTCAAGGTCACAACATGTGCTTTCAAATACTTTCCAAATATTTCTGATATTTTATTTTGTTTAAAAGGAAAGTCCTATGTACTGTCAATCTCTGGCAGAGAACAGATAGTCACTGAACATTTTGAATGAAGAAGGGAGAAAAATCAATCCCATCTTATTTTCTAAATGCCTACAGAGCAGTTTCCCCCAGGAAAAACCTAGAGCTACAAGAACAGCATTATCAATCCCTACTCTGTAAAGGGAAGCCTTTTCCTTTGAGAGAAGCCTTCCCGCCAGCCTGATTCCAGAGCCGCATCAGTCCCAAATAAACACACAGGAGGCTATATTAATTATGAAGCTGTTGGCCTTGCTTGTTTCTTACTGGCTAGCTCTGACTTAAGTAATTACCCCATAATTGTCCATCTAAGTATGTCTCTTACTGGAGAAGTCTCCGGGCTTCCTAACCCATGGCGTTACATCTTGACTCTCTGTGTTTCTCCTTCCCAGAGTCCTCCTGGACTCCTAGTCCCACCTATCTAGATTCCTATTGGCCCAACAGTGCTTTATTGACATAATCACAGGACTTCCCACATCACTACTCTTTGCCAAAAATTGTGCTGTGATCCCCAACACATTTGTTTTATTATTTATTTCAGCAGTGCTAGGGTTGAAACCCAAGACTTTGCATGTGTTACGCACATACTCAGCCTTTGAGCTACAGCCTAACCCCTTGGCATTCAAAGTTGAAGTCAACTTAAAATTATCTTTAACTCACCCTCCCTCTGGCCACCTGAATCTTGAGTTCTACACCCAAGATATGTGTGCTCGAAAAAAACAAAGTAATAAAAATATTTATTTTATGACAGATATTGAAGATATCCACTGATCTTTCCTTTTCTTCTTTTTGTTATAAATGGGGAGAGTTGGTCTGGAGAGATGGCTTAGAAATTTACAGTGCTTGCTGCTCTAGAAAGTTCTGTTGTCTACATCTACATCAGGTGGCCCACAACTGCCTGTTAACTCCAGATCCTGGGGATTGTGATGGCATCTTTTGGCTTTCATGGTTACCCACGCACGTGTGTGTGTGTGTGTGTGTGTGTGTGTGTGTGTGTGTGTGTGTGTTGTGCATGTGAAGGCAAAAATCGGCCATCAGTCTTCCCCTCTATGGATTTCTTCCTTACTCTTTTATGACATGACTTTCACTGAACTAACAGCTCTATTTGAGCGGGCCTTGTTAGCCAGCAAGCTCCCAGGATCCCCATGTTAGTGCTATGTGCCTGGCTTTTTATGTGGGTGCTGTGGACAAAACCTCCTGCTTGTACAGAACCATCTCATACTTATCACTTCATGCTTCCCTACTGAACTATCTACCCCTGCAGCCCCAATGTTTTCCAGTGTTGAAATTTGCTCTCCTCCACAGTGAGGTGTCTATCTGATATGAACCCATGCTTTCTCATGGATCAGTCAAGTTTGTCTCAGTGAGCCATTACCATTGTGGAGGATGCAAAGGAGCAGGCCGCGGAGGAGACAGAGATATTAAAACCGTTGCTCTAATTCCTTGTCTCAGCCATCAGCTAACTCCTCCAGGTCTTAGAATTTCTTCCTTGAAAACAAGGCAGTAACACTCCTGAGTTAGCCTCTCAGTTTACATGCTTGTCCCAAGAACCAAAAGAGCCAGGGTGAGCCTTTAATCCCTGGAGGACTGAGTTCCAGGTCGGTCTGGGCTACCTTGCCTCAAACAAACAACAATAATAAAAATGAACAAACAAATGAGTAAATAAATAAACAATAAATATCAATCGTTATATTCCCTGGAGGGTTGCTGGTCAAAAGCATGTTATGATGTCACCATCATTCACGCCAGCGGAGTGCATGCTAAAATAGCAGAGGTCCAAAAGTAGCAGGTGAAATCTGTGGTGCCTGAAAGCAAACTCGGCTTCATCTCCCCACCCCCACGCCGTTGGGCTCTTCCCTTCCTGCCCAAGTTCCTCGGCTTTGCCAGAACCACAGTGACAATATGAGATATCGCATCTGAAGAAGCACAGCCAAATATTTGATTTGGACGACTGCACTGAAGATGCCTCATCACAACTGTGGGTGCCCAGATTACCAACGCCTTGCTCTTGGCGTCGGCACATGCTGCAGTGAGTACAAACTGCACGGAAGAGCGCGTTACAACACGGATGGAAGAGATCCCAAATGGCTGATGTGCAGTGTCTTGTTTGGGGAAGAGTTCGCTGATGAGGAATAAGCTGAGGAGGCAAGAGGCTGTTGTTTTTCCTGTCAAGGCAAATGGTACTAAGAATATGGCAAACGCTTGTAAGTTTTCTTTTTTTTCCCCCTTTCTTACTTGGATTCAGAATGCTTGGTGATTTTTAAATGATTGCTGCTCCTGGAGGGATCACAATGTAGTCACTGTGACTCATGCCCCAGTTCTGGACATAGGCCCGCTTCATTTCAGTTAGCATCATTAATTACAACTGCAGAATTGCAAAGGGCCGGCAAATCCTCGCTGTTTTCAACAACCCTGCTATGGTGGATCTCTATTGGATTGAAACATGAATAAAATCAGAGAGTATAGCAAAACACCCTGAAACAATGCCATCTTATGTTTGCATTGTGAGGATGATAACCCACAATTTCTTGCAGAAACACCCAGCACTCCCGGCAGAAGAGATGAAGACACAATCTCAGAACCAAGCCCATCTGCTTGAGAACCAGTAGACCCAAATTGTGGTTCTGCTTTCTGCAGTTGCAGGGATCCTGGCTGTGTTCTGAAAATACTGAATGGAGAAATTCAGGAATAAATATAATCTGTAACTTTGGAGTGGTGCACCATTCTGAAGAGGATGAAGAAATTTTGGGTCACCCTGTGCAGGATGTGAGTCATCAACTTGTCTAGCATGCTGTGTGTAACTGATGCCCCTGTAGTTGGTCACTTAGTAGGTGTCTTGCTTACTTGATGGTTGTGTGCCAGTAACCCCCATTTTAATAAAGAGGGGCAATGCAATGTCATTCACAAAGCACAAAGGGCAAATTTGATCTAGATGCTACGTGGCAATACTGTCGGCTGCTATTCATGGCCAGGCACCCCCTAGGGATCTAGGAACATATGCCCAGTAGGTAAAGGGGAATCTACTAATTACTCTGCTCTCAACTTAAACAAAACAAATTTCCACTTCAAATACATGAAATTTTTCCATCTTTGGAGTCCCAGTGCTAACAATTTTGAAGTTGAAGAGACCCATTAAAACGTAAAATCACTAAGGCCTTGGTCATTACATCCACAGACCACACACTCAGCATATTAATCATATAAGAACAACAGAAAGGCACGCATGCATTAATGCACACTTGTGACAAGTTCACATTTCATGTCTTCAGTTACTATGTTTGCACACCCACACCACAAACACATAGGTATATATGCACTATGCACGATGACATACAGATATACGTAAATTGAATTCTTAGAGCGTTCTGAGTACAGGACCATTGTGATTTTGTGTGTTATGTGCTTCAGTAGGTTTAATAGGTTTCCCTATTGACTTGCATATCCTGCCCTCAAATAACTCTTCATATGAGAAAACTCTGGATAATATGCTTCTGGTATTCAGTCATCTGTTAGCCCTGTGCTAATCATGCCAAGGTCATGGGTTCAGTCCCCAGGTGGGCCATTTACATTTGCTCTGCTCCAAAGCACCAAGCTGCACTTCCAACCTCACATTGTACATTGATGAATGTGCCACACGGGGCGTAGGGGATTACAGTGTTGAGCTATGGAGTTAGATTCCAAAGATTCAAAAGTGTAGCTTTCTACTTCCTAGATGTGCAATTTCTCGTCTGCTACTCAACCTCTGTAAGACTCCATCTTATTTATGCAGTTGGGACAATATGCATACCTGACCAGACTAGCAGTTAAAGGATACCACATGGTGCAGGGCTAAGTGCCGTATCTAAGTGCGTCATGAATAAGGTTCTCTGGGGAAAAGATAGGAGACTGGAGCTTCGCAGATATGCTGGTAATGGTCCTGATTTGGAGCAAGAATAGAAGCGCATTATGTTGGGTGAGTCACACAAATTGCATTTACTGATCATGACTCAGTATCGAATTTGAAATGAGGAATCATGAGCTTGGAAAAATTGTTCCAGATAAATCCAAAACTAACTCATTTCTCAAATTTCTCCCTCCTGTTTCTTGCCAAAATGCATTCTGTGTCTTAGGGCTCCTCTCTACCTTTTGTGAAATGTGAAGAAAAACATGTAGATTGATTTCAAATGTTCATACTTAAGGCCAAGGTGGTATTGCACGCCTTTAATCCCAGCATTTGGGAGACAGAGCCAGGAAGATCTCTGTGAGTTTAGTGACAACATAGTTTACATGGCAAGCTCCAGAATAGCCAGGACCCCATGGAGAGCTCTTGTCCCAAACAAACAAATAAGCACAAACTGTATGGAACCAACTTGTGAAAGAAAAACATACACACAGTAGAAAATTACCTGGGTTACCTATACACTGACATTTTTCACTCTACTTGTCTTGGATACCACACCTGCTTTTGCAATTTTACTGACTCCCACTGAAGACAGTAAAGCTTGGACTAGGATATGGCGTCAATGTGAATTATGTCATGCATATTCATACTTCGTCAAGATTACACTGAATCTGTAAATATGAAACTGGTGAGTCGAAATGCTTTGCAGACACAAAGTGATACTTGTCTTTCTGATAAGTTCCCTGGTCTTAAAATATGATCTAGATTCCCATTCCATTGGAAATTGCTGTGAGCCCAGAATATTCTTTTCTTCCTTCCCACCCCTCCCCCATATTCATTAGCTTAGCCCTTTCCTCTGAAAGCATGGGGTTATGATGCCTTAATTTCCTCAGGTTTATGATTCCTTCCCTCAAATCAAGGCCACATATAAACAAAAAGAAGTAGGGAAAAAGTTTAACTAATCATTTGCCATCTTTCCCACCCTTTGCTTGTATCTCCTTTGAGATAATTGCTTAAAGGAATGTGATTCCTGTGATAAAACTGTTCATGTTTTATGATTGCATGTGACATAGGGTAGTATGAAAAGTAAAATATTCTTGGGATCTAGACCTTTCTGAAAGATGCCTGGAGAAAATTCTTCCAAAGATTTATGTTGCAGAATATTTGTACAATGTGTGAAAATATATTGCTGTGACTGGTGTAATAAAACGCTGAAAAGCCAATAGCTAGGCAGGAGATATAGGTGGGACTTCTGGGCAGAGAGAGAACTCTGGGAAGAAGAAGACTGAGTCACCAGCCAGACACAGAGGAAGCAGCCATAAAGAGAGATGAGATAAAAAGTCATGCAATAGAATGTAGATTAAAATAATGAGTTAATTTAGGTTATAATTGCTAATGGGACACACCTAAACTAACCTCAAGCTTTTATAATTAATAGTAAGTCTCCATGTTACTTGTGAGCTGGTGGTCCAAAGAAAAATCTGACTACAGTTTTATGGCTCTCCTAGAGAACTATCTTGAAAATCGTTGTTTCTAAAAGGCTTGAATTATGCTCACATTGCTGGCCCATTTTTTATTTTACAGCTACACTTTCTACTTATTGTAAAAACCGGCCCTTCCTTACTTTCCTAACCATAACTTTCTTTTTATTCCTCACAACTTTTCTCCTATTTTATATAAAAATAGAACCTCCATTCATTACCCCTTTGATTAAAAAGCTGGGAGAGAAGTTTGTCATTACCTTTTCATCTGACTTTAAAACAATAGAAACTTCAGGTCAGGTGATGGCCAGCATTTATGAAGAGGTTGTATATATTTTGAACTCCAGATATTGCCACTCTCACTAATGGGGCATATTCTACAATTAATGTTTAGTTGATTTTGTAGAAATGAAAATTATATTCCAAATTTGTGCTTATGATACTAGTAAAAATATATAAATAAAACCAAGGGGAAAGTTGTTTAGAGAGTTGCTGGTTATTTTTCACAAAGGCTGTCCTGGCCATTTAAATGAAGCTTAAAAACAATATCCAGAGTGTGGGACTTCCCAACCATGTCAGAAAGCACAAACAGCTCACCTGAGGCCAAGAAGGCCAGACCCTGCCCCTCCTTCTTCCCATGTCTCAGATTTTGCTGAAGCATAGCAGGGAGACCCACAGGCATCACCCATCAAAAATAGCCATGCTGTGAAGGAACAATGGCTGCAATCAAGCCAGAGAGCTATAAGACTGTTTGAAGAATGCTGAAAAGTGTGAGAACACCCCAGATGCCAAGGCAGTGACTCTTTCTGTTCCTTGTTTACAGGCCATGATTTCAGTGCCCACCCCCCATCAAGGTTGTGTATAATCTTGGAGGCATATCCACCTAGGAGTCCAAGAATATACTAATAATGAGTGTTTGGAAAGAGAACAACATGATATTAATTTGAAGTGTAGAAAAAGAAAGAAATCTGCACAAATCAATACCTTTCCTACGGGTTCATTTCAGTCAGGGCCAAGGTTGTGGATCAGGGTTTTGTTTGCAGCAATGTAAAGAGAATCCTCTTCTAGTTACCAACCTCAGTTGTCAACCCACACATGATGCTCAGAGCAAAGAATAGTGAATAACTAAAAAGTACTTAATGGTGAATGGTGGAGTGCAGGAGACTATAATGCTGCAGGAAAGACAGTAAGGCTTCTCTTAAGATGGGAGGGCTGCTAGAAAGTATATTCCGGGAAAAAAAAGTAGATTCTGAGTATTCTGTGGGTGAGCCTGGGTATTGCAGAAGTCAAGAGCTGCTGAGGATATGTGCTCTGGGTCATCAATATGGCCTTTCTGGCTCTACAGCACCTTCCAAATTGTGGTGTTGAATAAATATTAATGGAAAATGAAAGACACATGGAGTTCCAGAGGAGAGGAGAGGAGAGGAGACAGAGGACTTGAGAATTCATTCTGCCCCATTTCAAGCTGGATAAACATAAGATGGAAGAATATGAAGAAATCCTCCGAACTAAGAACTAAAAGGGTGGGTAAAGGAAGTAGAGGAGAGTATGAATAGTGCTTAATATTATAAGATTCCTCATCACCACTTTGTGATTTGAGACATTTATCTCATGCATTTATTCCTTCCAATAATACAGTAAATAAGGCCAAAGGTAACACACATATGGCAGTCAAAGATGGATATTATAAAGTTAAACTTTAGAAAATTAAATGATTAAAATTCAGACAAATACATTTCCAACAAATAAATAACTAAAATAATAACAACAAAAATAAGTACGTAATACATTTAAGTGTTATAAATAAGATTTGAAACCGAGCTACAAACACCAGAGATGACAAATGAAAATGGAATAGGAACAAGAGTTGGTGTTCAGTTCTTTTTTTTTTTTTTTTGGTTTTTACGAGACAGGGTTTCTCTGTATTGTTTTCGAGGCTGTCGGTCCAGCCCAGACTCGAACTCACAGAGATCCGCCTGCCTCTGCCTCCCGAGTGCTGGGATTAAAGGCGTGCGCTACCACCACCCAGCTGGCTTTCAGTTCTTGTTTGAAGCTGCTAGTAATGAAACCTCTTTTGTGAGATTTTGGTTAAAGAAATGAAAGAGGTGCTTACTGTCACTCCAAGTCAAAGAAAAGACAGGGTTTCACTTTTTTCATTGCTACAAACAAATATTACCAAAACAACCTAAGGGATAAAGGGTTTATTTCCACTCATAGTTCAAAGGAACACAGCATGTGGTGGTTTGAAAGCAAGTGACCTCCAAAGGTAGCGGCACTATTAGGAGGAGTGACCTTGTTGGAGTACATATGAACTTGTTGGAAGAAGCATGTCACTGTGGGGGTGTGCTTTGAGGTCTCCTGTGCTCAAGCTGTGCCTAGTGAAACAGTTCACTTCCTATTGTCTTCAGATCAAGATATAGACCTCCCAGTTCCTTTCCCAACACAGTGTTTTCTTCAACAATGAAAATAAACTAAACCTCTGAAACTGTAAACCACTCAAATTAAACATTTTCCTTTATTAAAGCTGCTGTAGTCATGGTATCTCTTCACAACAATAGAAACCTTAACTGAAACATAGCACATCATGACTGAGACAGCAAAGTAGAGAGTGGCTAGCAGCTACAGGAGATGAACTTGTCCCATCTGTGTAACTTCAAGGATCAGAGAGTAGAATGCTGATGTTCAACTAGCTTGCTCACTTTTACTGTTTTATCCATCCAGGTACCCGAGCCATGGGATGGCACCATCTACATTCACAGGAGTCTCTCTTCCCTCAATTCATCCTCTCTGCAAAAGCTCTCAAACACACTCATCACTGCACACTATTGACACCCTAGGTGTTTCTTTGTTCAATCAAACTGACCATTAATTTTAGTCAAGCGATTATCCTTTCTGTCATAGATTTGCACATCATTAGAAGGAGTCCTGAAGTTTGGGGAATCCCCAGATGGCATAGTGATGCTGTTCAGAATGCAGTGTGTAAGAATAAGGCTTCTGTGAGCAGAACAGGTACTTAAATCACCCATGGTTCACATGCTAGGAGAGTGTAGCTAACAACATGTACAGGCATCATGCCCAATTTCCTTCTGCAGAATCAATTTTGTCTTCAGTATGTAGACTTACTTGTGTTCATGACTTCACATAATGCAATAATCAGATCTTCACCTTTATAGAGATAAAATAGAAGAACAAGTAGAAATAATTATGCATCAGTGAATTCCTTATTTTGGTTAAAAATGTTGGGATATGAATGACATGGTATTATTTCTTGTTTTAATTCCTCATAATGTCCATCTTGGCTAACAATCCATCCTTAATACACAGTCTGGTGTGTTTTCAAAGGCCTATTTTGATCCTTAAATTAATTGATTAAAACTTTAAATTCATCTTGTTAATTAAGTGATGGTGATGATGATTCTTTCTACAAATAACAGCTTTGAATGCTGAGAAGCAGCATGGCGTTGTCAAAGGCAGAGTAGCAACTCATGTGAGAAATGAAAAGATGGCACCACTGAAGCTTTTTTTCATATTGAAAATAATCTCCAAGGTAGTTTATAATGAAGAAAGCACATTATATTTCCAGACTGGTGAAATTTCTCACACTCGCCCCACAGATACACATGGATGACTGGAACACTTCTGCACCCATCATCTATAAGAGGCACCTTTGCTAATTTTACCAGGTCTTCAGCTGTTTGAGTTTGTCCTGTTATGAGTACATTCTTTATATGTATATATTTTCTACTCTATCCAACACATTCTTTGTTACTTTGCTTAAGAATATGTTAAAAGAATACCCATTTCCCAAGAACACCATGTCTAGCTTCAGACATGGTTCAGTTCCGCCTTTCAATGATCCCTGGTGTCTTAAGGATTTTTATTGTATATTACTGAACTAACTTTCAAAGAAAGACTTGCACTTAGTACATTTACAAACATCTAGTTTATCTTAACAGTCTCCAACTAATATCTGAATGTAAGAACTAACCATTGACATGCTGGTTTCAAGAAAGTCATCCATGTCCAACTACATTGTAGGAAAGTATTCTTAGAAATGTTCCTATATATAGTAAGAATATATAACAGGTATCAGCTAACCTACTGTTAGCAATATAATAAAGAAAGGTGTGTCCATAAAACTCAAAGGGCCTTAAGATAGTCATTTAAAGGATAAGTGTGTGCTGCTATTTTGTTGTGGTTGTTGTTCCATGGTTTGTTTGAATCCTGATCACAGACACCCCCTCCTCCCAGTCACTCTCCCCACCACTATTTTTCCCCACTCCAACAATCCACTCCTCCTCTGTTTCTGTTTAGGAAAGGGCAGATTTCATATGATTATCAACAAAACATGTCATATCAACTTGCAATAAACTTAAGCACTGCCCCATGTATTAAGGCTAGATAAGTAAGGAAAAGCCAGTAAAAGAGTCCCAGACAGCCCTTGTTCCCACTGTTAGGAGTCCCACAAGAAGACCAAGCTACACAACTGTAACATATGTGCAGAGTGCCTAGGTCAGTCCCATGCAGGCTCCCTGGTTGTCGGTTCATTCTCTGTGAGCTCAGGTTAGTTGATGAATTTTCTTGTGGTGGGTGCATGAGACAGTGTGTCCTCAGTCAAACAGCAGAAAGAGGAATGCTACTACTCAACTGGTTTATTTCCCCTCCTTTATTTCAGTCTAGGATCCCAGACCATAGAACAATGTCAGTTATTTAAAGTGTGGGTCTTTACAATTCAATAAAATCTCTCTAGAAACACCCTTACATACATGCCCAAAGGTGTGCTTCTAAAATGATTCTAAATCAATTTGAAGATGAAGACCAGCAATCATAAGGACAGGACACCCTGTTTAGTCTCTGGCCCATTATTACATAAGATGATCTGATTTGATTCTGTAAAATTTGCGCTTTACATACGCAGGGTATTAAATACTTGCTAGATAGTGGTTTGTAGACATTTTTTTGAAGTCTTATCTTAATGGTTATGCTGGGAGTTACTTCCTTTGTTGTAGAGGAAAATACCAGTTTGATGTAATTTCATCTCCCTACTTCTCTTCTTTGTACCCATACTTTTAGCCTTAAATCTAAAACATCATTGTTCAGATGGATACTTAGTGTTTCCTCTTTCTATTTTCCAGTAGTTTGATAATTCAGAATCTCCTATATAAGTCTTCAATCCATTTTGAGTTGATTTTTGTATATGAGTATCCAATTTCATTGTTCTGCAATGGATAGCCAGTACTCCTGGCCTATTGCAGATGCTTGGCAAACTTCCTGAGAAACAACTGACAACAGAGGCCAGGGTTCATATGTGAGAATGAAAACAAAAACTTTAAAAGACATGGAGAAATTGCTGAGGCAATGAATAGATGGGGACACAGCAAACAAGGTTCCTTAGTGAGGGTCAGAAGAGGTTAATCATATCTATGAGGGTAAACTGAATAATTAACAAGTGGGAAATGACCTGAAGATGTGTACTGTGTCCAAATCCCAGCTCTGATAACATGTGCACAGGGAAACAACAGAATTTCAGAGTGCCTTTGTTTCATTTTTTCATAAAAAAAGAAATGGTCATAAGTTTCATCAAAGTAAGATCCTACCATAACATTTTATAACTAAAACTGTATAAATCATAGCTTCAGAGTATGCAATGGGATCCTCAAGTATCAACAGAATGTGGCATCATTGAATAAAGTTTTAGTACCCTAATTGCTTTGAGAGATTCCATACAAGAGCCTACTATGCTCTGTAAAAACTCTCAAACTCAGCCTATGTCCAGAAAATATCTTACAGTACAATAAGAATCCTAATTCTATAATTCATTGCATACTCAGATGAGGTTCATGTAACTGACTCCAGTATCTTTGCTCACTTCAGAAACACATAGTCATGTATGTAAACATTAGCTGTACACATGGTTGTACTCCCATGTACAAATACATTGCATGCAATTTTTTTTGCCAATTTTTCACGAGGGAAAATGGAAACATACTGCCGTCCTTGTTTTATTGCCATGGTGGCTCAAAAACAGAATGGGTGATTTAGTTAAATTTAGTTAGCACAGGATTGCCTAGACAAAAATGGATTAAAATTCTCTGGCTCCCATTCCAATACATAACAGTAAATTTCAATGTCTCCAGCTTTCATTCTCAGATAGAACATGTCAGACAAAGTTAAGGATGACATCATCTTTGACTGCAGAAAATAAATTTACTTTAGTTCTTACTTGTAAAGAAAAAAATATTCAGGAAGAGAGGGAGAAGTCCAGAACAATGTTACTGGCTAACATTGTCACATGACATCCCTTACCTCCCCCACTACCTGCCCCTGAAGTAGATAAGACTGAGTGTCACTGTCTGACAGCTGGGATTCATCTTACTGTGTAAAATTGAAAGGGAGAGATAACCAGATGACTTACACCACGTCAATGGCAAGAAATCTGTATCCCTTTCACCTCCAAAGCCTGGAAGCCCTTTGAATACTTGGGCTGGGATCTCCTAAGAGGAATCTATTTTTCCGTGCAATAGTGTGAAGCTCCCACATTGAAGCTAAATATTCATGACTTCATGATAGTGCTTAAGCTTCTGCATTGGAAAAAAAAAGACTCTAAGTCAGCATTACACATTTTGGACAAGCTGTTATTTGACATACTCTATATGTTCTGAATAGTATTATAATTTCAGATAAATCTCTACTGACATCATTTCACCAATGTCATATCCTTAAAAAGCATCTGACAGTGAAGGGCACTTGCTGTGGATTAACTAACAGACACACGAAGAAGGATGTAGGAAGGAGAAGAGGAAATAGGCTAGAGAGGTGGCTCACTACCATGTTCTGTGTTGAGAATCAGCCCTCATCTCTCAGCCTCTTTTCTTTCTAAGCCACTCACAAAGCTCCCTGGAACTTCTTAATGGCTCCAAGCCTGCGGCATTTCTCAACTGAGTTACTGTACTGAGTTAGCCGTGCTCTTTCCTCTGTCTGGGGGAAATATTAAACAAAGTACATTATGCAGGCGAAACAATCATGGGGCTGTCTGCAGGCCAAATTGAGTCAGGTACCAAATGAGGTTGGGCTTGGGCATGGAGCCACAGAGATGGTTTTATGAAAGCAAATGGCTGTGTGAAGCTGTTCAGATCCATGAAATGCCCCTTCAGGGTGTAGGGAAAGAACCATACTACCTCTCTTGGTTTTCCTGTTTTTCTCCTCCTCAGAACTAGTTTGGTGCTTCCACCAAGCATATTCACTGATGGTGAATATGTGCAAAACTCACCTGTATCCATACTTTATATGGAGTTCATAAACGTGTAATTCCACATTTCAAACAATTTCATCCAATGTGTAAGGAAAACTAAATTTGCACTTTGAAACTTTGTGTAAAACTTCAGAAGTTCAGGATAGAAGGGACCTATTCAGGCTAGCAACACTCCTGCTAGTAGTTAATATAGTTGTCTGAGACTCTGTAAATCTCTTAAATAAACATAGACATCCCCCCATGTTATTTCATATCTACAGAATTTTCTTTCAAGGGAATGTACACTAACTTTCTCTGTGCTTAGGTTGTACTAGAAGATTTAGATACTCAGTAATGATGCAATTCTGCCTCCATGCTCAATTTGGAAGACAGCAAAGGAGTAAAGGAACACTTCCATGGCAGAGCAAGGAAGACTGCAGTGAATAAAACCTTCTCTCATTCTTAAGGATAAGACTTTATGAATTAGACTCTTGGACTCCAGACATGAGCTCAGGGGTTTCAGCAGAGTGAAAAGTAGGCTGGAAAACAGACCATCCTGCCAAAATCCCATAGCTTATGGTCTCCAAAAGATCAAAGGACTCTCAGTTTAAACAATTTGAGATCTTTCCTTCAGCAGTAGCCTGCTCTCATGTAGTAAATCTGGTAAATCATCTCCACACCTTTCCTAAATATATGGTTTTCTCTTCCTTTCTAGTATCACCTACTTTCTTAAATTTTAATTCTTCAGGCAGCCAATATACAGTTCCTCCAAACTTCCTAACTCTACGAGCCATACTGGCATCCTGCACATCTGTCAAATTCAGGAAACATATGTTTGTGTCCAAACCATTCAAAAGCAAGCAGCTGCATAGGGGCATTGCAAAAGACAAAAGGGAAGGACGGAAGGAATATGTGCAAGGTTCATTGATGAGAAAGCCGGGCTGGACACAGCAGCTTTCATTTCATGCCATACACTTCTTTACAGGCATTACAATGCCAGGTTTATTTTTAATCCAGATGGTAACTCCTCACAAATATAATGACAATCTTCCAAAACAAAGTATGGTGTCTTCTTCCAGGAGTGTAGGTAAGGCATGGGTAGTGACCTCTCTATTGTAAAATAATATGGTTGGATTTCCAATGATACAGACTCCAGGAAGAGTTATTACTTGGAGGGCAAATGAAATCAGAGGAGCAGAAAGGAACCTTCTACCTCTACCTGGACATAGAATAAGCAAAAAGGTGATCCTCTGCCAAATTAGTGGAAAGGACACACCTACAGGTATTTAGAAACAGGTATACACCTGTACCAAAGCTTTGCTACTCTGCTCCATCATCCGAGATATTGAAATAAAAGGGTGCATGAATTAATTCACAAGATGCAGCAGCAAAAGATGTCGAGTGGGTTCGGTGAGAATGGTTTATGAGGTGAGGAAACTAGACACACCACTGTCGTGAGGTGAGAACGAATGCAGAGCCTTTCTGTTTTGCAGCTTTGAAAATTAGATGCCTTGAGTGAGCCTCCCTATTCATGTTATTAATATAATAAAAGAAACACTAAGATGAAAAACCCAAACCAAACCCCAAGTCAACGTCCTACCCTTTTCTACAACTGAAATCTTCTTGTTCTCAAAAGGACCATTGGATAATCTGCATTATTGTTTTTCTGTCCAGAAAAAAATAAGCCAATGATTTTTTCCACAACATAAAAGATTGACATTTCCATCATATGTTTCTAAAACTAGAAAGTGAATTTCATTTTAAAACATAGTGTGTAGATTTGAATTTATCTCTAAGGAAAAGAACTAGAAAAACGCCATAAGTGAACAGCCTCTCCAACCAACTCACAGAGGCCAGCGAACTAGCAGTGTTTCCAACTTTCTTGAGAAGGACTAAAAAGGGAACCAAAATGGAAAATAATATTCTTCTGATGTTGAAACACAAATGAATAAAAGAATTAAGTCCTCACATGTATTCCTGAGTTGACCTGGAATTAAAGGGCATTGAAGATCCCAAAATATAATAGAACACTGACATCCAGCCTTGAATCTGAGAACTCTATCAGACCCTGAGGTTGTGAGCTATTATTCTAAGTATGAAATGGATTATAAAGGCATTGGTTTTCTTTTAAATATCTCGAACTACAAGTGGGCTCTTACAGATCTTTCATTCTGAATCTGCAATCATTAAGGAGTCCAAATTTAACTTAAAAGCAGATAGGTAGCATATATAAGCAAACAGCAGAAGGAAAAACAAATTCTAACTCCTCACAGGATGCACTTGTAGAACTTTCCAGAAAAAAACAAAGACTTAAACGTTAAATATGATGAATCTTGACATTTAAAAGACACTGACAGAAAGATGTTAAGAGGAACATTGGTGGTAATTGCAAAGACATGTAAATAATTCAGACAGATGGGTAGATGAATTAGTACATACAGTGAAATAACATTCATAAACACAAAGAAATGAGCTACTAAGCTATGAAAAGGAAAGGAAGATACCTAGAGGTATGCTGTTAAATGAAAGAAGCCAATATAAAGATTACCCATGATATGATTGTTACTACATGCATTCTTTTTTTTTTACATTTCTTTTTTCCCATATATTTTTATTTAACTTTTTATGCATATCACTTTCAGTTCCCTCTCCCTCCCCTCCTCCCCCACCCCCCTAGTCCTCCCAATCCATCACCCTCACTGTTGGGGAAGTCCTGTTATTTGCCTGTGCATTTGTCAATAAAGTACTGTCTGTCCAATAGAAAACCTAGATAGGAGGGACTAGGAGTCGAGGAGGATTCTGGGAAGGAGAAACACAAGAGAGTCGACATGTGACGCCATGGGGTAGGAAGCCGGGAACTATTCTCCGGTAAGAGACATAATTAGATTAACAATTATGGGGTAATTACTTAAGGCAGAGCTAGTCAGTAAGAGACAAGCAAGGCCAACAGCTTCATAATTCATATAGCCTCCTGTGTGTTTATTTGGGACTGATGCCGATCTGGAACCAGGCGGGCGGGAAGGCTCCTCTCAAGAAAAAGCTTCTCTTAACAAAATGGTGATCAGGAGTGGGATCATGAATTTCCACGCAAAATAACAAAAGCTTTAAAGGAATTTTAGAAACAGAAGAACAGAGAGAAGCACAGATTATTGGTAGCAGCATTTTTCTCAGGTGTGCTCTGTTTTGCTATCGACAAGCCGAGATTGACGTGGCTCGTTTACCGGAGTCTTCCTGACTCAGCATAAAAAGAAAAAAAAAAAAAAAGCAAGGTTGTTTTAAGAGACTCTGCTACCGATTGAAAGGGGTGTACGTACAGCTGGAAGTGGCAGCTTTTGCTGGAGGTCAGCATGGACTGAGGCGGTAATCTGGAGTCACGCTTACGCCCGCCATCTTGAAATGGCAGTTTAAAACAGCCGCGGTTTTACAGATAAGACACGTGGCCAGAAAAACGTAAAGATTTGCAGTAAAGTCAGACTTGGATGAACAAAACCTTTAAAGGTTTACAGTGTGTTTAAAAATATACGTGAGATTGAAAGAGAAAATGAAATGACAAAGTGGTATATAAATACAAAAGCCGGTGTTGTGGTGGCGCACGCTGGTAAGATTTACTCCAGAGGCAGAGGCAGGCGGATTTCCAAAGAGAAACCCTGTCTCAGAGAAAAAGAAATAAAAGTGAAAGAAATAAAGTAATAATAGATGGAAAATACACAGAGAGTCTGGATACTGTATGCTATTGTGTTTTTCAGTTTTTTGCTTGCTCAGGAAGGAACTGCTACTAAAGTACACTTGATTATAAATGCTGCTGAATTAATTCAACTTATATCTTTTGAAAATGCATTGACTTCAAAATTTAAGTATAAGGATATGTTACTCGGAAAAGGAGTTTTAGTTTATGTTTCCACAGAAAATGAAAAGCTGAGGATTCCTTCCAGTCTTCTGTGGTTTGACGAACCAAAACCCCCGGAAGCAGTGGATCAGATGTTCCAACAATTGAGACATCTAAGATGATGCAGCTTACAGACCCGGAAAATATGGACTTATACAGGTTTCTGAGTTTTGTCATGATCCCCATGGTATGAACAGCGCCCCCTTCCAGCAGGAAGCAGTTTGGAATGAGCGACGTCCCAATTCCCATCTTGTTTATAAATCTTTGTTTTCATTTAAAAGGGATTGTTTATAATTGGCTAATGATCACAGCCGATCTCTTGTTAATGGAATAAAGGAGTTATGGTATGGGTATTGTTTTTCATTTATTGAGACAAAATCAAGGTCAATTTTGTGATGTGTATGTTTCTCCTCTTGATTAAGTATTGTGCTTATACAGATCCTTTGAAACGTAATGCATGCTTGAATGCAGACTATAGATAGTTACATATAATGGAATTTATAGTTAGGAAGTTAGGTTTTCTAGATATATAGAAATGTATTTGAGACAGATAGATAGTCTTCAAACCTCTCAAAGACCTTCAGAAAAATGGCATTTAAAATGGTTTAGGGTTTTTCTTGACAATGAGAAATGTCTGCCCTGGCAGCACCAATTATGAGAGGAAAATGGGCATCGAAGAAACTCGTTATGGAGTTTGCTTTCAACATGGCAAGATTAGCCATTTGGGCAAGAAACTGCTCTTGCCTAGACTGACTGTTGCTGTATAAACTGGACATGCAGGACCCACAGGAAAGTGAATGCTGAACTCAGTCTTACAGGGTTCCTGCTTCATGGAAGATTACGAGAGACTTTCTGCAGGACAAAGAAAAATGAATGATAGACTGTCAATGCAGATGGACAGTTTGAAATTTCCTGCTTTGCTGAGAAGTGTTCCAGACACATTGTGGCCTATGGGCTGAAGATGGATGCCCCAACGTTACAGAGGAACTTCGGGTGACTGTCCAGGCAGTAAGATACCTCTGTCAATCCTAGTGTTTATATATTATCCTTCTGTGGTCTTTGATGGAGTTGAAGACAGATAGTTATAATTATAGTTTTCCTTAGTTATGATAAAAGATAAGCTACATATAGGACTTTGGACTCACAAGGATGGGATGGATGATATTTTCTTTAAATCTTGCTAAAATATTGTGACTATGTTCTTACTTGATAACTGTTCTGTCATATACAATTTGACTATGTTAAAATTAAGACCTTTCTTTTGTTTAAACAGAAAAGAGGAGATGTTGGGGAAGTCCTGTTATTTGCCTGTGCATTTGTCAATAAAGTACTGTCTGTCCAATAGAAAACCTAGATAGGAGGGACTAGGAGTCGAGGAGGATTCTGGGAAGGAGAAACACAAGAGAGTCGACATGTGACGCCATGGGGTAGGAAGCCGGGAACTATTCTCCGGTAAGAGACATACTTAGATTAACAATTATGGGGTAATTACTTAAGGCAGAGCTAGCCAGTAAGAGACAAGCAAGGCCAACAGCTTCATAATTCATATAGCCTCCTGTGTGTTTATTTGGGACTGATGCCGTTCTGGAACCAGGCGGGCGGGAAGGCTCCTCTCAAGAAAAAGCTTCTCTTAACACTCACTCCACCCCTCTCTGCTCCCCAGGGAGGGCAAGGGCCTCCATGAGGGATTTTCAGGGTCTGTCACACCATCCCAGGAAGGGCCCAGGTTCTTCCTCATGTGTCCTGGCTCAGAGAGCATCCTTCCACATGGTATGGGTTCCCAGAATCCTTCTGTATGTCAGGAATAAATACTACTCCACTCTCCCAGGTCCCACAGATTGCCAAGGCCTCCTCTCTGTCACTCAGGTTCAGTGGGAGGGTGTCTGGATCAGTCCCATGACCTCAGTCATCAGTCTGGGGTCCATGTGTTCCCCCTTGCTTAGGTCAGCTGCCTCTGTGGGTTTGCCAGCCCGATCTTGATTCCTTTGGTCATCACTCTTCTTTGCAACTGGGTTCCAGGAGTTCAATTCGGTTCACAGCTGTAGGTGTCTGCCTCTGCCTACATCAGCCATTGGATGAGAGTTCTAGGATGGCATATAAGGTAGTCATCATTCTCATTATCATGGGAGGGCATTTAAGGTATCCTTAATGCCAGTTGGTGTCATTCTTGTAGATCTGTGAAGATCTCACTAGTGTCAGATCTCTCCTCCAACTTATACTGGCTCCCTCTTTTCTGCTATCTCCCATCTTTTTCTCCTCTATTCTTACCCTGGTTCAATCTTCCTAAAAGTCAAAAAATACAAAGAAATGGTAAAAGATCTCTGGTTGATGAGGGTCACGGGGTGTGGAAGGGGAGGAATATGAGAGCACAGAAGATTTTTGGAGTAGAAATGTTCCTATTCTGTGTGACACTAGAATGCATGTCCCAAAGCACACAATATCCAGCACCAAGCAGGAATCCTATTGTCATCTACAGACAATAATTGATAACAACAAGTCAATAACATCTCATTAGTTGGATCAATGTATTAATCTAATAGAGAGCATTGGTAGTGAGGCTGTACAGTGTAGGGCGCATATGTAGAAAATGTCTGCATCTTCAATTTTACAATAAACCTAAAGCTTGTCCAAAACTAATAAGTCCTTGAAAATTATAAAAGCAAATACAAGAAAACTCCACCACCAGGAACGATAATATGTAGGAAATCTGATCTAGTAAAAGATCTAACTGTGCCCTAATATGTATCAAAGAATATGGGAAAGTCACAGGAATGCGTTCCATATCTGGAGGAAGCATAGTAAGATTCAATATGTGCTCCCAAAGTCTATCTGGATGACAGGGCTAAATGCTGAATTATTGCCTTAGGCCCCAAACGATGCTTAGGCCTCCTCAATGACACTCCTGCCTCACCCTCCTGGGAGAGTGGAGTGGGGATTGGAGAAGGGGTTGGGGGAGGGTTGAAGGGAGAAGGGAGAGGAGAGGAGGGGGAGGGAGCGAGGATTGACATGTGAAACAAATTTGCTTCTAATTTAAAATAAAATAAAATAAAATAAAATAAAAATAATGTTTAAAAAAGGTATACACCACCACTGCCCAGTTCTACATGATATTCTTAATAAAGGAAGAATAACAAATAAAAAAGTTCAATATGTGTCAGACTCTAAGTAGATAGATAACTTGGTAAAAATGCAATATTTTAAAATCCATTTCCTATATTTTTTCCTAAATTTTTCAATGACTTTCTATTTGTGTGAACTAGCTATGATATAGAAGCAAGTGAATATGAATATTGAAATGAAAAAGAAAAGAAAGGACCAGCAGCCAACCTTTCCCCAGGAATTAGGAAGCTGTGTCTGACCAGTCATTTACCTACTCCATTAGTTAGTAGTTGTGGGCAATACTTCTGGAGCAACATATTTATTTATTTTTTCTTTATATGTGCAATTTTCATCAAATTTTTCACAGGTCGTCACCTTGTAAACATTTGTAAAGTTGTTTGAACCTACCTGGAAGATACTTCTTTCAGTATGGTGACTGTGTGTGTGAGATTTGGTCCTCTGGGAAGTACATCCTATGGTAAAGCTGTAAAGATCTGAAGTATTTTGGTGATGATGACTGCAAATAGGATATAATATGAGGCAGACAGAGATCATGGCACCACCAAGTCAGGTCTGCTGACCTGGGTATAAACAGAAGGAGAAAGAAGGAGGACTGAGTAGAATGAAATGAGCTATGCCATAATTAAGAAAGTCCAGCAGTGTTTCATGGGAGTCCAAGCACAGAGGATTCATACAGGCTTACAGTTGGCAGAAAAGACCTAGCTCTGGCTGACTCTGGCTGGTGTTTAGCAGTTCCAGAAGGATCGGAACTGGAGCTGTCACTAACTCCCCTCTGCCCTGCACACAGAGACTTTCTTTTGCAAAGGTACTTGACTTATGCTCTCTGCATCTGGAGCTGCAGAGTACATGGAAAAGATACACTACATGAGTTCATAGACCATCTCCAGAGTTCCCATGGGCTCCTCCTCTCAGTACAGTTAGAAGAAAAGATTACTGGACATTACCACACCAGCCACCACTGTAATAATCTTATGTCATAGGTGTAGTCCTTGTCATCCTATGCACTTCTTGTTCAGAAAATTTTGGGTGGGTTGCTGATAATGTAACTTTGACCATTCCCTGCCCAGATGAGAAGGTGAGCCAGTAGTCACCACAAACCCAAGCTCTCACATGCATGATAGGCTCAAAGCAGCACAGTAGATGGTTTGACTCGGACATAGAATAGCAGGCCTGAGAAGATACAGTGGCAGACTGGAAAGGAAGAAAATGAAAGAGATGGAATAGCTTATGCCATGTACATGCACTCTATCGTAACTGTTAGTCATGGGAATAACAATGGTGCACAGATAGATGATCTAGTGGCCTTCCCCCACAAGCTGTGCTTCCTCACTATGCAGAAGCAGGGCCATTGCTCCTAAGGATAACTAAGGGCACAGGAAGAATAATTTCCTCCAAACAAATGGTAGGGAGAAAACAGAATGAAAATTTCCACCAATCCAGATGATAAGCAGAAGAGATAAAGGCAGGGTAATTTCTCATAATAAAAATAGTAAGTAAACTGAATTCTATACAAGATAGTGACCACAGGAGACATCAGTGGAGTCAATCCCCAAGTAAAGATTAGGATAGGAATTAAAACAGAAATTAGAAAGAGGATGAAGGAGCCCTCTGTAAGTATAAAGCAGTGATAATGGGTGGATATGATCAAATTACATTATATGCACATATGGAATTCTCAAGTAAAATTTTAAAAGATAGAATAAAATGAAGACAAAAACATGCTCTCTATTTACGAGGTGTATTTATCTGTAGTAAATGTATAGAAAAATCAGATATCAAGATAAGGGAAAAAGACACAACAAACGTCCCTTAACCAAAATGCTATGAGTATCATATTAATTTCAGATCAAATATGCATTGATAACAAAAGTCATATTAGCAAGGTAATAATGAACTAATCCAGAGTAGTGAAATATTTCTATGTTACAATATGGTAAGTAATAAACAAAAATATGTAAAATGCAAATTGACATGCTTCACAGGAAAATAGATTCACTTTCCTTGTTGATGGGAAACTTTGAGTACACTTTCCAATGGTGACAGATTATAGGACAAGATAAGAAAAATGAATAAGAAGTTAAGATGTGAAACACTTGATACTATAGGTTAAAATGATCTCCGAGATATATGCAGGAATCTGCATAAAGACCGAAGACAAGTCATTTTAATAATAATTACTGAAAAAGTACAGAAATTATTATGCTGTTAGAACATAAACTAGCTTCAAAAATATCAGAAGAGTCTTGTCATTGAGCCTTTCCAAGACAAACCTCAATACAATAATGGCAACACACAATAGCAGAAATGATAATTAGAAATGGCCCCCATAATGGGAAATTGAAAACCAGATTCTAAATAACTCACAAGTGAGAGAGTAAATCATAAGGGGATTAGAAAATTAAAATAAAAAGGTGGTTAAAAATAGTAATTATCTATGGGCTGTAACTAAAGTTACAGTCTCAAGAGAAAGTGGTAGGTTTGAATATGAGCTAAACACAGAATGGACAAATTTAATGAATAAATTATTTGGCCTAAGAATTAATGAAGAAAGATGAGAATAACCCCAATGAAAGCAGAAGATTATAAAAATTAGGAGACACTGTTTTAGAAAATAAAACTTCTAAAAGCAACTTCATAGAGAAATAGAGAGTGTGAATAATTCCAAAGTAATTTAATGAAGTACACCTCATGATTCAAATTACTCTCTTTCTCCTTCAAAGACAAAACTAACACTTTACAAATACAATAAAACATTATCTTTGCAGAAGATTCTACCTCACATTTTTATAATGCTTCCAGAAGGTAGAAAAAGAGAGAGAGAGAGAAACATGCATTCTAAGCCAGATGTTCAAACTGAAAGGTACTAATGACCAAAGCCAATTTCACACAAGAATATTAATGTAAAAATTATGAAATATTAGAAAACACAATTCTATATCACCCATTTCATAAACTACAGAGATGCATAATATGAAATTTAGAAAGAAAGTTCCAGGCGAATAAAGTTGATTTACTACCAGAAAATTGATTTTTACCCATGAAAGACTAAAGAAGAAAAATGGTATCTTTTTAAATACAGAAAGAAAATACTTGATAACTTTTGACCTCCATTTATAGTTAAACAAGAGCAAAGATCTGAGAAAAATATCTAAACATGAAAAGCGCTTTAGATTTTAAGTTTTATTCCACAATAATCAGACAGGGTACATGAGATTATTCCAATTATTGATGTATTTATCAAGGCTTGTTTTGTGTCCCAACATGTGGTCTGTTATAGAGACGTTTATATACTGCTGAATGGGATGTAGATTCTTTGGTGTTTGGGTGGAATAATCTGTAGATGTCTGTTAGGTCCACTTGATGCAATATATCAGTTAATTCTAAAGCCTCTCTGTTTTTGTTGTTGTTGTTTTCTCCAAATGACCTGTCTATTGAAGAAAGTAGACTGTCCAAAATCACCTACTCTTGTTGGGTTTGTGTTCATCTGTGTCCTTGATATCATTAGTAAGCTTTTTATGATATGAGTGCACCATTGTTTGGTGTGTATATGTTTGGTATTGCAAAGATTTCCTGATGATTAATTGATTCCTTAATGAAAATGAAGTGCTCTTCTTTGTCTCTTCTGAGTGATTTTAGTTTGAAGTACATTTTATGAGAAATTATCATAACCAGGCTTGCTTGTTTCCTCATCCTACTATCTTAGAGTATTTTCTCCATCCTATCATTTTATGATAGTACCTATCTTTAAAGCTGAGTTTCTTGCAGACAACAGATAGATGGATGTTGTTTCTCAATGTATTCAGCTAACCTTTTTCTTCTGATTGGAGATTGGAAGCCACTATTACTTAGAGTTATTATTGAAGAGTATGTACATACTGCTGTCATTTTCTTTTGCTAGTTTATTTTCTTAGGCATGCTTTTATTGCATTACATATATCTTGGTCTGTTTCCAAAGTCTGGGTTTGAGGTGCCCGCACCACAAGCAACTCCGAGGTATCAGGAAAGGAAAGACCAGATGTCCAGCTGTTTGTACTAAGAAGTGTATTTATTTTGCAAGTGTGAAGAGGTCTCTTTCTTGTAGGAGGGAGGGAGGGAGCAGTCTTTTGTTTTGTTTTGTTTGTTTTTACAAGACAGGGTTTCTCTGTATTGTTTTGGAGGCTGTCAGTCCAGCTCGGCCTCGAACTCACAGAGATCTGCCTGCCTCTGCCTCCCTAGTGCTGGGGTTAAAGGCGTGTGCCACCACCGCCCAGCTAGGAGCAGTCTTATATATAGTCTTACAACACAGTAGAAAAACTGTGGAAGAGATCATGTTTTCCTCCTGCTAGATGTTGATGTTGGTGGGGCAATGCGGAGGCAGTAAACCAGGACTAGAAAACAGGATGCACCTGTGGCTATCAGCTGACAATCAACTCAGAGACCCTGTGGGGGTTAGGCCCCAACATGAGTTTATTCCTCTAGTAATTATATAAACTCATCTAGACTAAACAACTCATTACTGGATGGAGATTGTCTCAAAGAAGAAATCAAGTGCAAAAATAAAATAGTCTAAATGAAAAGGAAAATGCAACTCCACAAAACCTGTGAGACGGATTAAAAGCAACCCTAAGAGGGGAAGTTACAGCTCTAAGTGCTTACATTAAAAAATCAGAAAGAACACATACGAATGACCTAATGATGCAACTCAAGAATTTGGAAAAACAAAACCTATCCAAACCTAAACCCAGGAATCATCAAGAAATAACATAAAAATCACAGAAGATATCAACTAAATAGAAACACGGAAAACAATCTGAAGAATCAATAAATCTAAGAGAGTCCTTTATGATGATAAGATCAATAGAGCCTTAGCCCTATCAACCAAAAGACACAGTGAACTAAGATGATACCAAAAAAGATTCCAGTTGCCAAAGCAATCCTGAGGGAAAAGAGTAACACTAGAGGCATTGTGATTCCAGGCTCTTTGACATATTATAGAGCTATATTCATAAAAACCATAATGTTCTGGCACAAAAACAGAAATGTAGACAAATGGAATAAACTAGAAAATGCAAACATAAGTACACACAACTATAGTTATCTGATATTTGACAAAGATGGCAAAAAACATACACTACAAAGAAGGTAAGACAGTATCTTCAAAATAAATGGTGCTGGCCAAATTGGTTATACACATATAGAAGAAAGAGATTAGACCATAATATATTAACCTGCACAAAAATTATCTCCAAGTGTTCAGTTTAGAAATCTGATGCTAAAACTGCTAGAAGGAAACATAGACAGTACCTTACATGATACAGATGTAGGAAAGGTCTTTCTGAATAGGATTACATTTGACCAGGAATTAACACTAACAACTGGTACATAGAGCCTCAAAAAATAAAGTTTCAATACAGTTAAGGAAACAATTAATTGGAGAAAAAATTCATAAAATGAGACATAATCTTTGTCATCTATACATCTGACAGATAATTAATATCAAAAATATACCGAGACTTAAACAAAGAGTCAAGGAAGCAAATGGCCCAATTAAACAATAGGTTAGTAATCTGAATGGAGAATTCTTGACAGTAAAAACAAAAATAACTAAGAAGCACTAAATATCTAAGAGGGTTTATCAATCAAGGAAATGTAAATTAGAGATAATTCTGATATTTCATCTCACCCCAACCAGAATGGCTAAGTTCATCAAAACAACAATTAGAAAAATGCTTGTGAAGCTGTGGAGAATGAGGGAACCTCATTCACTATTAATGGGAATGCACAATGGTGTAGCCACTCTGAAAATCAGTGTGTGCCCAATCCTCACAAAACTGAAAATATAACCTAAGTGTCCTTCAATGGGTGAATGAATAATGAAAATGTCATACTTACAAATGGTGGAATACTATTCAGCTGTAAAGAAAAATGAGCACATAAAGTTTGCAGAAAATTATTGGAACTGGTGAAATGTTATATTATTGGGTGAAGTAACCCAGACTCAGAAAGACAAACACTAAATATTTGCTTTCATCTTTAGGTCCTAGCCCCAAGTTCTCAAATGTGAGTACAACATGGAGTAACAACAGAAACAAGGAAAGTATGAGGGACCATTTGGATGGGGTGGGCGGACTTAAAAGAGGAATATCAGGGTACAGCTGATTTGAAGAAGGAAATTTAAAAACGCAGCGGTGTTCATCTATGTAGGAGAATCGAGGTCAGTACAGAAGGAGAAGGAAGGAGACACAAATATATTTGTTTAACAATGTTATTTTATATTTACCTAAGAAAATACACATTACACACACACAGACACGCACACACACACGCGCGCGCACACACACACGCAATATATATGTGTGTGTGTGTGTGTGTGTGTGTGTGTGTGTGTGTGTGTATTACCACTTAGAATGACAATACCTGCCATATGTATCATCAACTAGTAAAAGTCTCTGTACATCAACTAATAAAAGTCCCTGTACCAGGCATGAGAATCTTCCTTTCAAGTTGTTGGTCTGATGAGTCCAAGTGACTTCAAAAGCAATATAGGTATTGCTGTCAGCCTTGAATGCCTCTCAGAGGTTGAAGGTAAGACCTTATGTCTGTGGATACTGTCTATGTTGGATGCAGAATGAGGATGATTTAAGCTGGATCTAACCTGAAAGCCTCCTTCCTGTAGTCTAGCTTCCATTATCAGGAGGTAATATACAAGCTACCAAGAGAAGGAATCAACTAATAGTCCTACCAAGCTATGAAACCTATGAGCCACGGGAATGGCCAGCATGGCAAAATATCTGGAAAGGGGCAATGGAGATACTCACACATTTGGAGTAACCAACTGCTGTCTATGTGGTCTTAAGGCCCATTCAACATGGGAAATCATGCCTAGTGATGAAAACCTAGGCAACTACATCAGGCTAGTGAAGTCGTGGATCTTAGGAAGAAAATCTATTAATGCTAGCCTAGTGTGATCTCTTAATTACACTCGAACTCTTATCTTTTTACTCACAGGTAAGTGTACTCCTTCCCCTCATCAAAGAAGCTCCTCTCTACAGTAAACGGAGACTGCACCAGAAAACCACAGCTGGACCCAATACAGAGATCCTCAGATTGTGGAGAGCCACAACAGATAATGCCAGGGTACAGCCCCTGGTTCTATGCTTATTGGAAGGAAGAGTGAAATGTCTGAAAAAGCAAAAACACTAGGAATCCTGCTGTGAGATTGCCTCTCCTAGAAGCTACTGCATAGACATACAAATACAAAAGGGGAAACACGTCTCATGGGATCCCAAGCATAGACAAAGTACTTGAAGCAACTAATAACTGCCAAGAGACAAAGAATAATTAGATTCCCCCAGGCATGAGCTCCAGCCATGGCTAGTCACCTAATACAAAGCCATGAGTCCTGAAACCGTATATACACACGAACAACAAAAATGGACTCAATGGTTTGTATTTGTGTGTTTCATGAATCAAAAAGAAAAAAGGTTATCAATTTGGGGGGTATTACTGAGGATGGATGAAGAAGAGGAAGATGTCACATAATTATTTTATTTTTAAAAAGCTTTCCCATACTGTCACTTCCTTATTCTTATCTTGCCACTGCTGGAAGAGGGGAGATAGTTCCTCTTTCAAAGAGCAGATCTTTTTATTATTCAACATACTAACTGCTGTCTATGAGGGACAAATTAGATCAACCTGTGGCCCAATATAAAATGTTCAGATTCCTTAATCTTCAGGACCAGATCCAGTTACACAACCCACTGTATGTCTACGTCGACTGGACTCCTGAACTTGACCTATCCTGTAAAAACTGAGACTTACAGAACCTGCACACAAGTCACAGTATTCTGTCTGCTTGTATCGCTGTGACATAAAAGGTGTCGTTTGACACTAATCCAGTAATCCTGTCTTCTGTCAATAACTTTGAAAGCATGGCAAACTAATTTGCTAACTTGTGATTGGGTTGTTCTTATGGGGAAAAGTGAATGGGGATTTTTACCTTAAACCCATGTCAAATTCAAAACAAGCTAATTAAGCATTTTACATTCAAATGCACATGTATAAAATTCTAAGAAATGATTTGGAGGAATCTTCACGATTTCAAAGTAAACAATAACTCAAGTCAAAAATGCAAGCTGCATTAAAATTTCATAAATTTACTTTCTTTAATATCATGATAGCCTGTTTATCAAAAGATTATACAGAGATTTAAAGTGGTAGTCATTTATCTTTGGTGACCAAGGCCACATCCAGCCTTCCTAAATAATCCTCAAGGCTTGCTGTGTATAGAAAGGTCAGGCTGAAGATTACTTTATGAGATGACAGTCCCTCCAGGAAACCCATTCAAGGCACTTATTTTAGATATTTAAATTTTATTTTATTTGTATGAGAGCCCTGAATGTATGAATGGGCACAATGTATGTGAAGTCCCTTCAGAGACCACAACTGGGCATGGTGTACCTTGGAACTTGAATTACTGATAGTTGTGAGCCACTTTGTGTTCTGGGAACCAAGCCCAGGGCCTTTGAGAATGTAGTGGGTGATCTTAAGCTCTGAGCTCTCTTTGCAGCCTCAGTTCTGCACATTTTGAAGGGGCATGTTTGTAATTCTTCAGTCACTTCACTCTACGTTGTTGGCTGTCGTTAGTTTATGTCCTCTTCTCTCCTTGTTTTCAAAGCTGGGCAGTGGGCTCAATAAAATCGCCTTTACTCCCACGCTTATTTATCTATTTTTGACAGAATGTGGAACATGTGGGATGAATGTTCTTTTGATGATAAAAGAAAAATGTGAGGGAAACACAAAACTCTAACATTTTAGTTTTTAACAATATCCATTTTTCTGAATGCTTATTTCATTGTGATTTAACATGGGAGAGGGGTCTGGCCCTGTCCCACCCTATTGTGTCCAACTTTGCTGACTCCCTATGAGTACCCTTACCTGTGAGGAAGAATGCACTGGGGGTGGGTTGGGGAGTATGTGAGGGAAGGGCAGGAGGGACAAATGTGGTTGGATTGTAAAATGAAATTTAAAAAGAATACATAAATTACAAAAATAAAAAAAGGTTGTATGATGAGTCAAATAGGCTATCCTTCTGGATGTCTGGGTGGAGAGCAGAGTCTGAATATATTTGAATTCCTTTTGAACTTAGGTAAGTACTTGAGCAGAAAAGAGTTCAAATGTCACCATACCAAAACCTCTACCTTTATGGTTTCCCTTTTGTCATTTGCTGTAACCTGAGATGTCTATTCACCATTTTAGTCCTACTTCCAGGGCAAATCTCAGACCCAAATTGAGTAAGATGTTGCATGTCTGTCATCCAGCTAACAGGAAGTTGAAACAGAAGGATGATCACAAACTTGAGGCCAACCTGGGCTACTTGGAGCCAGCCTGTGTTACTCAAGGAGTTCAAAAGAATAAGCTTAATGAGACCCAAACACAACAATAGAAATAAAGAAGGCTCTAGACAAACTTATCATGTAGAATGCTTGCCTAGCATACATTTGATTCTCCTACTTCTATACCTAGGACTAAAAGCATCCTCCAAAGCCAAAGGGTTAAAGAAATGTTAAATGTATATACCAGGAAGAGAAATGAGGAGCAAAAAACTGGATTGCTCAAATGAATTAGAAATTTTGATTACCAGTGCTTGAGGCCAGCAATATTTGCGATGTTTCAGGCCCAAGGGTGCCAGACTGCCTGTGAAAAAGACAAAATTAATTAATGTTTTCTGAGATTAATTAGAAAATTAAATGGAAGTAAAATGAAAACCAGCATGGCTTAGCCTGCTCGATTTATGACCGTGTGTCAGTAGATTTCAGTGTTACTCAAGATTTCTGTGTTTTACTTGAATAAAAATACAGTCAAATTGCCTGTAATTGATTTTGCCTCCTTCCTGCACCAAATGCTCAGCCGAACTTCTAAGAATGTCACAGAACTGCAAATCATTGAGATCCCTGGCAAAATTAAAGCTCTCTGTAAAGTTCCTTTACTGGATATAAGCTAAAACACCCCAAGCTTCCAGTGGAATTTTGGAATATTAACACAGTCCACTTTGTTGGCTTTTTTTCCCTGAATGGCCCCTGTGGATACTGTAGGTTTTCCTAGTTATATTATTGACCAAGCAAGAGATCTTTGCATGGTGAAGAGGGCAACAGATGCAGGTGGCAGAAAACAGAGGCCTCAAAGAGTTATGTCAAATGTTCGACTTGGAAGTAACAAGGCAAACAAACATCTTCAAATTCTTTCTAAGCCCCGAGTCCTGCTTTCTACAGAGTGAGTATTTGTTATGAATACCTTCCACATGTCCATACAGAGCAACTGGGTAACTTGGAAAAACCAATTATGTGTTGCTATCACATCTATAGTTTAATACAGGTGGCAGTCATGGATATTACATAGATAGGAACTTACAGAAATATCTGTTTTAGTAGACACAAGAGTGAGAAAATGTGAAAGCCTTTCACCAGACAGGATATGTGTCTTAAGATGGTCATTCTTAAGATGGTCATGACGTGTTAACCTCTGTCAGTTTTACAGATTTGTATTTTCTGAGTTTGTTTTTACCACTGTTGTCAATCTTTTGCCTGTTCTTCAGAGCCTGTAATGAACTGCATATTGGGATAAACAATGGGGTTTCTGCAGTCAATGATACCCATCTAGGCAGCCAGAGGTTCTGACAAACTCAACAGATGACTGATTTCATCATGATACCACATTTCCAGAGCAAGTAAACAGGAAAGCTCATCTATTTCCAAACCCAGCTTGCCTATTGCCCCTAAAAAATCTTTCTCTTCTATAAGATGAAATATTCTCAATTCATGAATCACAGGTAAGAGTCAGTGAGATGAAAAGCAGAATTGGTTGTAATTTTGTCCCACACCATTTGGTTGGATACTGTCCCACACCAGCTGGAATGTGGGACTCTCTCATTACAGAGGTATATACATCATCTGGGAGCCTTGGGGATCCACCCCACTTCCACACTCTGTGACTCTCCCTACTCCTTATTTGTTCTGTAGGATATTTAGACAGTCCTCATGACTGAGCTTGCATTCCACTGTTGAAGTTAGAGGTGACATTTAGTTACTCTCCTCAACTCCCATACCCAGCCCATCTCTGAACCAAAATGTAAGATATAACAAAGGTGAGGTGCTGATCAATTGCAGAGGTGGCCCTCTCTCATAACCTTGAAAGGTGTGTTATGCTCAGAGGTTCCTTCTATTGCAGCATCAGTGACTTGATTTCACTGGTGAAAGCACGTTTCTGCTTTCTACATAAATGCTTCTGTTTGATGTAGCTACACTGATCTCTTCTGTTTTGTATTAACCACTCTTGAGTCCATTTACAGCATCCATATTCATGCTAATGTGTGGTTGAGAGAAATAATGACAATAGTCAAGGGGATATTGGAGGAGGGAGAAGAGATACACTCAAAGACATAAGAGCAATAGAAAACACACACTCGCAAAGAAAATCAACCACATGGCATGGTGGGAGTGGGGAGCATTGTTCAGCCTGTTGCTTGGGAAGTTTCTAAGTGAGATTTTTTTTTCATCCAGTGTGAGCCAAACCAGCCTGACGATGCCCTGAACCATGAAAATGACAGTGAAGTCAGATAAGTGTGAACCCAATTCTGTACTTACCTCCAATGCCCGCATACAAGAAGGATAATGTTGTCTTCCCTCGTGTCTCTCTGAGAAGCAAAGCCCCAGTGACCTGAAGTGGCACTGTCCTCACAAGCCCTTCATTCTAGTTCAGAGCTAAATGGTTTGTCTTGGCCAGCATGTGACCTCTTAAATGGGAAGTCCCTTCATCAGCATTCCTCCAAAATCTGCTTTGAGGAAGCTAAAATAAACCTAAAAGCAAACCGGCAAAATTTTTAAAACTTTTACAAAAACAAAAGGAGAGTTTCTCATACTGCCTTGAAATCACAGCACTGGTTGCCCTTGTCTGGGAGTGTTCCTCCTGCCTTTGTTTTTGGTTTTTTTCTGTCTTACTCCCTTACCATCCTTTGTGTGCTTTTATTTTATTATTGTTCAGGCACCACTATGGAGAAAGAACTCAGGAATGAAAATGCTCACCCCCGGGATTCTCTGCTACACCATGCTGCATAATTAAATTTTCTGCTGCTGGCACTGAAGGAGGCCCTTATTGGTGGTGGTGTCCAGCCTCTTCTTCAGAGAAAGATGGGTTGCTTTCTGTAGGCCTTGACAGTCTTCAGATTATCTACATACGGAAAAGAGAGTGGAGTGATTTTATTTTAACTCATTTTACTTCTGAGTTTATTTCCCAGTAGCTAGTCTGTGGTGAATACCAAAGTACCCAAGTCAGTTATTATCTCTGGGCTTTGATTATGTCTGGATCCCCAGCTCATTCTGATGAAGACACAGCCAATGAGGAAGAGAAGGAAACATGCACCGAGTCTGAGTGTGTTCAATCCTCTCACTTCTTTATTTACCCCTCCGCACACTGTGCAGGTTCCAAGGGTTCACAATAAAAAAGGAGACAACGATCAAATTTACCTTAGACAGTTGAATGTTGTAGGCAGTGAGTCTCAATCTCTCTGTCTCTGTGTCTCTGTGTCTCTGTCTCTTTTGTTTTCTCTTTTGTTGGCAATAGAGTACATTTCATCTCTCCGGTAACCTACTAGAGAATCGCTTAACCATATATCCAGTTTTCTATTATTCCCAACATATTTTTCACTGATGTGTCTAGTTTTTATTTCTACTGTGTCTATTTTTCCCCCAGTGCATTCTTTACCACTTTTCTAAATAATAGTCCATTAAACAGTTCACAGTGTGTGTTCTGCAGAAATGTAAAAAGTGATTGGCTGATACTAATTAAGGGGAGATTTTTGTTTCCACTTTATGCAGATCAATGGTGGGTTACATTAAAGCTGCGTTTTCTGACGAGCTTAATACAAAAGAACAGCTGTGCTAAATACATATTTCAAGACATACAGGTAGGTCAAATAAATGTTCCTTTCTTTGAAAAGTCTGTACATTGGAACCATAAATTTTACTTGCAGAGCTATGGGGAAATATAAAGGCTAATTATTCCCTACAATCATTGTTTCAGTAGAACTGAGGGGTAAAATTGGGAACTGTTAAACTACTCTGCGTTCATAATTTAATCCAGGTCCTCCTGAATAGCATGCGTTGCTATGCTATTCCTCTAGTCTGATTCTCAAAATGAATTTCACTGCAACCAAATTTCCTTTTTTTCTTAATGATCGTGAACTGAAGAAGGGAAAAGAAAGTTAGAACCAGTACGGTTTGATGCCTTTACCATAACTGTCACTGGGGTTGTCCCTAATCTACCACTCCCTGATAGGATTTATTTGTTTCCACAAGTACTTACTTCCTCTCTGGAAGTCTGAAGTAGGATGCTGTGGCTCTGAGCATGGCAATCAATAAGGATGAACATTTGTAAAATCTGTGAGGTTCAAATACTTGGATTAAAGGAATAACAGGGCAGAGGAAAGAAAGAGAAAACAGATAAACCTGATAACGAGTATTAGCCTGTGGTGCCTTTGTATCCAGGTGTGTGTGTAAACAGTCTGTATTTATAGCAGCTCTTTTGGTGAATTTTACTCTTCATAATGGCCACATTCTTGTTGCATTTTTCTTCCTTGACACTTCGATGGTGTTCAGTGGACAGTTTATCACAATGTTCTGCTCAGCTACCGAGACACTTGCCTACAACAATGCCCACTGCAATTACAGGTTTGCGGATTCACAGACAGGATGCTCTCATGGATGGACTTTTACTATAATTTCAATTTCAGTCAAGTACGTGTTCTGGTTAACTTTACCAAGAAAAAGCTGAGCTGCCTAAGGAATGAAATCAGTTGAAAGGCCTGTCAGGGAGGAATGTTGCAGGTTGACTTCCTGATTCCACATGTGAGTGGTGGGATGACTCAGGGCTAGTGGAGGCATCTGTTTTCCCTCCCTTGTGGTAATGAGATTCACCCAGGAGCATCAGGTTGTGGTAACTAACTTCAAAGAGAAAATTTCCCTTGAAGGAGATGGGAGGCAGCTGTCAAAGGTAGGGAATCAGGCTGTGAAAAGCAAAATTTTTAACATGGGTCCAAAAGCTCATGAAGCTATGGTTGGTTAAGGGCTTGGATTTTCAGCAAAGCTAGTAAAATTAATATTGGTTTGGAAGAAAGAAAACAATCTCTATTTTTGCCAATTGTAGGCCAATTGGATGAGACCAAAGTCAGATTTGCTGGTATAAAGTGAATGCTGCATTCTTGTAGGTATAATGCATTTTGGATGTTTTCTTTTCTAAGCATATGAAGTCTGCATCTCACATTACTATAAAATGAAGATAATAGTCCATCTCCTCACATGAAACTTTTTATAAGGGTTAATGAGCAGCAACAGTCATGGGAAAGTTTCTTAAAAAGTGCATGCCATGGTTGTTAATTGAACTTTGTTAGTTTGTTGTTGCATAACCAGAGCAGAGAGCAGTTCTGATTATCACAGAGTGAATAGACCTGTTTTTTCCAACAAATACACCAGAGGGTTTGCTGTTTGCCAGGCAATGTTTCCAAACCTTGAGATTGAGCAAATAAAGCTAAAGTTGCCTACTAGCATGGAATTTACATCTCAAGGAAACATGCTTGGGTTCACAGTTTTGTTTAAGAAGCAGAGTCTTCATGTGGGGGGGGGCGGGTGTGTGGGTGGACATGTGTTTGCAGTGTTGCTGCTTAAAATGGAGCAGACCCAGAAACAGCTTTCATTCATAAAGCTGTAAATTCAAACTGAGTGACTGCTAAAAAGGGAAATGATCAAGAGTTCCTATCAGAAACTCAATATTAAAAACCACTTTTCTTCTTTTATTATATATCTTTATTTAATTTAGAAACAATCTTATTTTACATATCAATACCAATTCTCTTTCCCGCCTATCCTCCCATGTCCCCCCACCAACTCCCCATGCCACCCTCCATCCACCCCCCCAGGGAGGGTGAGGCAAAAACAAACAAACAAACAAATAACACTTTTCTTCCCAGTCTGTGATGTGCAGTTTCATCTGACTCCTCCTTTCAAATATGAGCAGGATGAATCTCACCTCTGCTGGATAGTAATTGTAGGCTTACCCATCTCCAGAGCCTAATGCTAGGTGTGCCCCGAATCACTGCGCCTCTAAAGTGAGGCTGATGGGAATGATCTATGATGCTAGATCACTGGAGAGGGGCCTGGGATTACTGCAGAGAGAAGGGAAAATGTTCACATCTTGGTGAAGCACCACCACTTACCTGCTAATTGTTATTTGGACCAAAATTCAGTCTGAACAAACGTTGTCAAATGATTAATAATTTTCTACGCAAGATATGGGAATTGAAATGAATTAGAAATATAAAGGTCACACGTGTAATATGAAAAAAGTTTACAATATTTACTAGTTGAGTTATTTGAGCAGATTACTTAAACTGTGACTCTCATTAGCTCAGTCTTCAAAAACTGAGTAGAATTTAGGACTACATGATTGCTGTGGAGGTTAGATTGCATATACAGGGACATTTTATAAACTCTAAAGCCTGTAATATTTGAACATGGTTTCCCTAGTACATATTTTAATTATGTTAATGACATATTTATGAGATGGCAATCATTACTACCAAGATTGGTGCCATACCTCCAAAATAGTTTGTGAAAAATATCAATAATTACAGAAGTATATCAATGTGTTTTAGATACTTCTGTTTATTCCTTAATAATTAATAATTGTAGGTGCACAGATTAGGATACACGGGACTAGGATAATATAGGTTAATTTTATTCAGGGAGAAGTCACTTACATGAGAAACCGATAACCCACAAGTTCCAGCTCTCTCCGTGACCTGACAATGCCCAGCTGCTCTCCGTGACCTGACAGGACCCAAGAGAGTGGAAGTCTGTCCTGAACCCCAGACCAAATCCCACATGCTCACTTACACACCTGTGACCTTGCCCGAATGGGCATGGTCAGTGCCACAGGTGCATCTGGTAGATCTCTCACTACAACTCCCCCTTCCACTTACAAATACTGTTTCAGAAGCTTCTTCCTGTTGCCTTAAGGAGCCATGATCTAGAATAAAACCAATTTCTTGTTAAATGGCTGACATAAGATACCCCACTTTAAAAAATCATAATAAAAGCATAAAAACTTCATATTCAGAGGCAATAAATATTTATAAGTAATTACTGAAGCCACATCTCAAGGTGCTAATTGAATACCGATAACACTGCTTTTACAAGACTGAATGTGTTAGATATCTGTGTGTATGCACCACACAAGGACGAAAAGTGAGGCTGGCACCACAGGTGTCTGAAACTTCTTCAGCATCTGAGAAAGGCATTTATCCATCATCATTTGGTAATATGAAGGTAACCGTTTCTATGTAGGAGTGTTCCATGGTCTAATGCCTAAACTAGACAAACACTGTGTAGTATTTCTACTGCAGAGAATACAGTGAAAGAGCAAATATGGCAAAAAAAAATGCAGATAACTGATGAATACCTGGCTTGGAGTATAGACCAAAAAAAAGACTAAAAGAAAGAAAGAACTTGCTTGGGGTAGGTGAGAGGTGTGAGGTGAGTTTGTACCTAGGAATTTGTTGAATATAATTAAAGGAATCAGCAAGAGTAGCACTCAAGTTCCTAGAGAGGTATTGTAGCTTCTTCATGGTCAAATTTGTAGGCTACCTCTACTTTCCTTGAAACACTAGGAAAGTAATCATCAGATTTGCTTTACCTTAGGCTACACTATACAATAAGAAATGGTGGTGATAGCAGGGATTTTTTAAATTCCATTTTTTAAAAAATCTACACTTCATCAAATTAATGGACTCCATCTCTGGTCATGCATGGATACATGATATTGTGAGCTACTCCAAAGATTAAAATACTAACTGTAACTATTGTGTCCTCCCTTAAGAGTTAATTTGGATGGATTTGTCAACTAACTGGCCTAGAACCCACTCCCTTAGGACATCTGATTCTCCTAGAGACACACCAAAATAAAATGGGAGGAATAATTACTCCATTAATGAGATAATACATGGAACTCCCTTCTCCATCAGCCACTATGGAATCTCTACCTTGTGCCTATCTATTTTTCTGAGTTATGCAGAAAAGTATAATTCTTCCCTTTCCTTCTTTTTAAAAGTTTCTTTTATTTTTGGCACAAAATCCTACAAATGCTTTCCCTGACACTCTAGGCTTTCTCACTCATTCTTTGAAGTCTTAGCCCTCCTCCATCCCCAATCTCTCTGCTATGCAGATGCTAAAGACCAATATCCATTACTGAATACCCCCAGCTTTCTTGGAATTGAACTCAAAAGGACATGGATTTATTTTCTTCCTCTTTCCTCTATAATCCTGGAGAGTTGATGAGATAGATTCATAGCTTCCTGGATCTTTTGTTTTCCCTCTAATTCTAATAAACTGTCCTGAAGCTTCCTTAAAAGTTTGTTTCTAAATTATTTTATTAATGAGAATAAGAACGTAAATGAGAGAACCACAGATTTCCTCCTAAGAATGTCACAAGCTAAAACAGGCCTGAGAGAAGAAGTTTGAAGATTTGACTCAAGGAATGTCTTTTAGCCTATATGAAAACTGGAGGGCTGGTGGAATCCCACATGGACATCGCCATCAGACCAAGACTGCAAAGACTGGGAACTACTGAGAGAATTCTTAATTCAAAGTAAACAGACCATCAACAGAGACTAGTTTGCAACTGTGTGAGCATGAAAACATCTAGCAAGAATTCATAAAGGACTTAGGAGAAATCTACCCTCCTATCTATTAGCTCTTTCCAGTTAGCATTTGGTGTGGACAATTTTATCATAAAAGGTAGGCTGTGTTGAGCTCAACTAGCACAGGGCACTAGCTGCTCGCTGGTATACACACATTATCTAATTCTTGGTTGACTGTGAGGTACCTATGAACAGGAGTGGAAAGTCTCTGTCTTTTTTTTTATTTTAAATAGCTTGTTTTACATGTCAATCCCAGTTCCCTCTCCCTCCCCTCCTCCTGCACTCTCCCACCGTCCCCCCCATCCTCCCACCCTATTGCCAATTTCTTCAGCATAGGGGATATCTAGAGTCTATCATCAGGGTAGGGTCCAGGCACTTCCCTAAGAGTCCAGGCAGAGAGAGCAACCCTCTTTGTGTTATGGACACACGATGTCTGTTAGTATTCAAGGGATAAACACTGATCAACTGCTCAGGACCCCATAGGTAGCCCATGCCTCCTCATTGACTCTCACATTCAGGGGGTCTGGATCGGTCCCATGCTGGCCTCCCAGCTGTCGGTCTGGGGTCCAAGAGCTCTCCCCTGTTCGGATCAGTCTCTGTCTTGATTGAGAACATTTTATTACTCCATCTTAGAATCCTGAAAATAGATCTTTTCTGGCTTGTAAGATTGACATATGACTATCAACCAAGGGCAGCCTCCGTTGGCTGAGACATCACCTGCTGATCATTGGTTCTCTAGCCTGTAGAGACTGAACTCTAAAAATAACCTGAGTGAACTCAAGAAACAAACTCAAGGTGGATATGAGACTACACTCTTCCAGAATTTTAAATACAGATGTATGTGACCCAGATAAAGTTTCAAGCTGTGTTCTGCCAATTCTGACCTATGAACATTATCAATTCTAGTGTGAGTCACTACATTTTTAGTGATTTATTATGTAGGGATGGAAAACCAGTGTGGAAATTTGGAGTACAGGGGAGTTTTTATGAGACAAAACTGGTGTTTCATTGAAAAGATTCCCTTCATGTTTCCATGAACGCAGCCCACATACTCAGGCATGGACCACAGTTACAGGAGCTTGGACTTTGCGCCTACTTAACATAGTAGAGACTGCATGAATATTTCAAGTAACAGGAAAGCAACACACATAAAACTTTACCAGATTGCTATATTGTATGGGATTATCAACCTTAGTGGCCACTGAGAATGGACCCCTGCCTTATGGTCAACACTGGATCCACCTCCAATTCCCATGGTAACACTAGAAAGGGAACAATGTCAGCTTTGCCCTCCCATAGGGTTTAATATAGTATCCGAAAGGATAGAAGTAGGACTATAGCTTACCCTCAGGACAGATCTCAGGTGAGCTCCCTAGTCAGAGTAGAGCCCAACATAGCAGCTAATATCATTACCTAACCATTTCACCCTTACAAAGCACATACCACTGTTTTAATGTGAATCTGTGTCTTAATGCCAGGAGAGATGTCAGTGAAGATGGACTACAGTCCTTATCTGTTCTTTCTCTCCATCTTCCAAAGAGGGAAAATGTGTCCCTGTGCTCTCTGCACATGCTCCACATGATACTTTGTCTTAATAGTCTCTACCTTGTGAATAAGAAAAGGTTTGAAATGCTCCCAACCTGATGTTTTTCTGGGTAATGTTTTCTTTTGAGTTGACAGAAAAAGCCTTCATCTGGCAAATGAATGTACTCAAGAGATTATATCAATGCTAATCCAATTAAAAATCTTTGATATATTCAGTTATTTCTGCTGTGAATTTGATGAGATGTGTATTGTAGAGAACTAAATTCATATTTATTTTTTTCACTTAAATCTTTATTAATCATTTTTGTATTTAACTTTAGGGAAATTATAACTTCTAATTATTTTTCTCTATCTCTATAATGAACAAACTAGTAATTAAAAGAAGCTTATGTGTAATCTTTTTTTATTCTGATAAAATTGGGGTTTTCATTAAAATTTAAAGCTTAAACAAATGTATTTTACTAAACTTAGTGATAGAATAAGTGTAGGCAGCCAAGGGCTCTAGTCTATACTGTGTGTATATTTGTGTAAGGAAGGAAAAGAGGGATTGTATGTGTGTAAGACGGATGTGTGTGTGTGTGTGTGTGTGCATGTGTGTGTGTGTGCATGTGTGGGGAGGAAATACTTATGTGCAGCGCCCATGCCACAAGCTACTCCAGGGTATCAGGAAAAGAAAGACCAGACGTCTACTTGTTTGTACTAAGAGAATGCATGTGTTGCCTTTATTGCCCGGAGAATGTGTGTGTCATTGCAAGTGTTAAGAGGTCTCTCTCTTGAAGGAGGGAGGAGCTTTATATACAGGTTTACAGCACAATGGAAAAACCCCAGGTAGAAGAGAGCATGTTTTCCTTCTGCTGAATGTTGATGCCAGAGGGGCAAGGTCAGTAAGCCAGGACTAGAAAACAGGAAGCACTTGGACTGGAAAACAAGTTGTACTTGTGGGCAAGGTCAGTAAGCCAGGACTAGAAAACAGGAAGCACTTAGACTGGAAAACAAGTTGTACTTGTAGGCTGACCAGCAACTCACAGAGACCCCGTGGGGCTGAAGCCCAACAGTTATGAGTGAAAGAAAACAAGACTTTTAACTGTGTAAGAGAAATTATGTATGTTTGAGAAGTGTGTGTGACAGAGATAGAGAGAGAGAAAGAGAGAGAGAGAGAGAGAATAAAGGATTTTGAAAGATTGTATATGTGTTTGGTTTTATTGGGATTATAAAAATATTGGCTCAGTTTTCCAACTAGTATTTCCAAAAAATACTTCGCCAAAAACAATATAAGGAAACAAGGGATTTTTTAGCTGTCAGTCAAAGGTACAGTCCTACCTGGCAGGAAGCTGAAGCAACATCCATCACAATGCACCCACAATTAAGATATAGATTGATGAAGGCAACCTTGCTGCTGATTCACTTTCTCTATTTTAGGGAGCTTAGGATCCCTGCTCAATGAATGGTTACACCCAAAATTGCTGGGAATGATCCCCTATCAGCCAATCAAGAGAATCTTCCAACAGGCAAGTCCTTGAATCTACAATCTGAATTCATCAAGTTGGGGATTAAAACTGACCACCTCAAAAGTCTTTAGCAATAACCATTAGTATGAAGGTCATTGCTAAGATGACAGACAAGTAGCAATATCGAAAGAAAAATAATCAGTGATTATTCCAACATAAAATTTAACATCTGAAGTTTGGAAATCAAGCTTTTGGTTGCGGTTTAGGGAACATGAAGGTGGAGCTTCTTTTAACTCCTTCCTCCAGCAGCAAGCTTTGCTTAACTGCTGGTGTGAAAGAAAAGAAGAAAGAAGACAGTGTTGTATTTTATAGCAAATTATCAATTTCCACAGTCTTTAGGCAATTGCAAACCTGGCCTCCTCATCTCAATATCCCTAAACCTTAGCATGTGTGATTATTCTAACTCCCTTTTGAGTAGGAACATGTGTAATTAAGTTTTCAGTCAATTTGACTAATTAACTGGAAGTACTGTCTGCGGGCATAGCAGAAGAGCAAGAAGCTGAGCTTCCAAAGACTAGATTAGCACTCAGTTTTCTGTAAAGGATGATGGAAATCAGGGGATGTCCTTTAAGGTCAGGCCAACAACATTCCAATTTTTCTAAAAATCTTAAACTCCCATCCCAAGGCTGTTGTGTTCTCATTAGCTTGAAATCCAAATTCCCAATTCTTCTCTTAATAGAGACTGAAGGACTTCTCTTGGTCCATATGAACCATCAGCCACCTGAACATGGGGCTAGGTATTCCTAAGGACCAAGTTGGAAGCCCTAGCCAAGGATGTTAGCCTATGTAACTTCACTATCACAGATTTTTATAGTCTTCCACATTATAATGGTAGGGGAAGTGATTGATTAATGTTTCAGTTTTGTTATTTTATTTCATGTTGAAGATTGAAACCAAGGCCTTGTTCATGCCAAGTAAGCACTCTGCCATGGAATTCTAACCCCAGTCCTCATTGATTTTTTAATGAGTAAGAGTCTAGATAAGGTGCCTATTTAAGTGGTCTTGAATTCTATCTATTTCCCAGCTAGGCTTTGAACCTTGTCATCACTCCTGCCTCAGCATCACAAGTAGCTAGGATTATGACCTGTGCTCTAAGGCCTGGACGAGAAGACATCATTTTAAGTTATTTGGCTTTTTAAAAAAATTACTTTCATTTTTCATAAATTATAT